>NW_022111369.1:68073431-68075514 GCF_000313985.2 Echinops telfairi | reverse complement strand
GATGTAGATATAGTCTTGCCCTCAGGCAGAGTGCATTGGAAAGTAGATTACCTCTACCCTTCTCCAGCCATCCCTGGGAGGAGCAGTCTCTCTGAGGGGCTTGTCTGAGTATGCCCTTGATGGGGATCACTGTACTAGGGACTGTACTGGGGCTCACATGGTCATAAGCCATGCCCTATCGATTGTGGCCTGGCTGCCTTGGTTTGAAGGTCCTTGACCAATTTTGGAAGCTCTTCGATGTAACCTAATGTGGTTGTCCCAGTCATAGTCCTGTTGTCATTTCTGTAGTCCCACCTGTAGCTGTGATGTCTTGATCGGCTACCAGTCATGGAGTTGTGACTGTTTCTGTTGCTCCGTGCCTTAGTTCACTAGGGCTGGACTATGAATCCGTGAGTTCTGTTAGGGCCTCATGCTAATAGTACATCTCTTCCGGATGATGTGCCTGTGTGTCTTTGTCCCTTTAAGATGTATTAAATGTTCTCCTTAAACTATATTTGAAATTGGGGTTTCTTTTGTACCCTAAAAACAGAAGCAAGACATTACTAAGCTTAAAGAAAAGTGAAGCTAAGGGAGAAATATAACTGATAGTCATGGGGTGGTAGAGGGGGTCGATCAGCAGAAGCGTGTCACAAAGAAAGGGAGAAAGAGAAAGAATCGAGGGAGGGAAGTAACTGGTATTGTGGGACACTGGGGAATCTTGGTGGCATTGGACTACAGTGTTGGACTGTAGTTCAAACCCACCTGCTGCTCCACAGGAGAGAGATAAAGCTGTCTTCTCCCATAAAGATCACCCAGACCTTGGAAACCCTGTATAGTGTCACCATGAATCGAAATCAAGTGGATGGCTTTGGTGGGGCAGTTGTTCATTTGGGATGTGAGCTTTAAAGCAAAGAAATCTTTTTTGTAGGTCCTGGGTGGTGATTACAGTTAGGACACTTGGGTTGAATCCAATCAGAGGAAGAAAGGCCTGACCTGAAAAATCTCAGCTGCTGAACATCCTGCAGAGCACAGCACTGCTCTGACCCTTGGGGGTTGCCATGAGTCAGAGTTCACTTTATGGCCACTGATTGTCTCCTGCTATGGACCCACACAGGTGATCCCTCAAGAACGAAGAATACAGATCCTGCAGGCAGAAAGGAGGATGTATGTGGATCCATTGAGACAGTAACCTCCAGGTGGAATCGTTAGACTGTCCTCATGTTCAGTGTTGGGGCAAAAATCTGTTGTCCCTGGAGGAAGGAAGAGTGTAGGTGGCTAGGAGGAAAGGTTCTGGAAGCAGGCAGGTCAGGAGCAGAGGTCTAGCTGTGTAGGACCCCTGGGTAGCAGTTGGACTAGGGGTGGGTACCTTAGAAGAGACAGTAATGGGAATAGCAATGAATTCATTAGATTTACTGAGAACTTACTATGGGCCACGTGCTATTCTAAGTGAATTTCATATACATACTTTGGACATGTTGTCAGGAGAGACTAGTCCCTGGAGGAGGACATCATGCTTCCTTTTTTCATGAAAAAAGAGGAAGACCCTCAACCAGGTAGGTGGACACAATGACTGCAATAACAGGCACAATTGTGCATAGGAACAATTGTGAGGATGGCATAGGACTGTGCAGTGCTTTTCTTTCTACTTTGCATAGGGTCTCAATGGGTTGGAGACAGCTGGATGGGACCTAACAACAAACATATGTCATATATATATATAAAATATTTAGTTCAATGTGAAACACTACCATGAGGGCTTTAGCATATGACTGAATTTTAAGAAGCATATGAGTTGGCCTCTGTTATCCCCATTTTACAGATGAGGAAAAGAGAGCACAGTGACATTTCCAAGTTTACCAGGCTGGCAAATGAAGGAGCTGAATTCTAACCCAGCCATTCAGCAGCGAGGTGCCCCATTCTCCAGCTGCTGCATGTAGGCTGCACAGCTCACACAGCCACTCTTCTCTCAAGAATTGCTCTCGGCAGTGGTAGCTGTCTGGCCAGGAAATGCTCAGGGACTTATACTTCAAGATGGTCAGGTGTGGTCACAGCTAAGGATGACTTTCCCGGGGTGCACAGGGCCAACCTGCCTCTCGTCTGGTGG
>NW_022111369.1:68069789-68072526 GCF_000313985.2 Echinops telfairi | reverse complement strand
GAAATCAGAAAGTGTGAGAGATGGAAGGGCAACATTTCAAGGCCAGGTAAAGGAACAGCAAAGGCATCGGAGGTTATTTATAATCATGATCTGCTTTCTTGATTCAAATAGTGCAATGATATCGTCAAAGCTGAGGTAGTTCATGTCAACATAGGGAGCATTTCTACCCTGCCCTCAAAGGTCTCTGTGAGTCGACTTGATGGCAGTGGGTTTTTCTGGTGACGTAGTGGGTGACATATTGAGCTGCTAGCTGTAAGGTTAGTAGTTCAAACCCACTAGTTGCTTTGTGGGAAGAAGATGAGGCTTTCTGTCCCTGCAAAAACTTACAGTCTCAGAAAGCCAAAGGGGCAGTTCTATTCTGACCTATAGGGTCACTATGAGTCAGAATCAACTCGGTGGCAGTGAGTCTGGTTTTTGGAAAGGAAGCATGAAGGGAATGGGGCTAGCCGTGAGTATCACAACCAAAATAACAACTTCCAAATAACACTGAACCTCCAAACCCAGATCTCCAAGGATGGCACGAGATAGGAGATATCTTAATAGAGGGACAGTCTCAGAAACCCACAGCAGCAGTTCTGTCCCATAAGGTTGCTCTCAGTTAGAATTGACACAACAGCAGTGAGTTTGGCTGGTTGGCTTTGGTTCTCTTTATTGGCCAAGACTGGCTGTGGGGCACACAAGCTTTACCATTTTAACCCTCTGGTTCACGTGTATGCCTGGTAGATAAGTTAAGACATGGTTAAAAGACATGTTGTTGAAGGCCCTGGCAAATAAAAAAGATTAACACAGTGAGAGTAAAAAATATAGATAATTTGACATCTAAAATACTGTTTTTGTAAGAAGGAGAAAATACAGAACAGAATTTCAAATTCTCAAAGAATCCAGATTTTCTAGCTCCATGGCGATTGAATGAACCTCTGAGACTATTGTCCTAAAATTATCTTTGAACCTTAAATCAAAATTATCCCCTGAAGCTTTTTTTTTAATGATTTTGTGTGTGTGTGTGTGTGTGTGAGTCAGGTGAATCAGGTGGTGGTGGGCTCACAGGTGTCTGTGAATCTGGTGGTGGGTTCACACTTCAGCCCTGCATTCAACAGTTCAAGCCACTCATCAGCACCTGCCCCCCTCCCTTTATATTTTCTCTCTGCCTCAATTTCTCTTCTCTCTCTCATGTAGACTTCCATTCCCCACTGCCACCCAAGTCAATACCTGTCAACCTTCTCTAGTCCATTGCTTCATCTTCCCATCTTTGCCCTCCCTCCCTTGGGGACCTCTGACATCTGTTCCCTTTGGTAGGCAAGTCTTTGCTTGGTTTTAATCCTTATGTGGTAGTTATATAATTTGTTGTTAATTTGAAAGGATAAGGAGTGAAGAGGCGGAGTTTAGCCTGTCAATCAGGTCATAGCTTGATGACCTCATGTGGAGGCACTAAGGAGATAAATAGCATACTGGAGGCAGGATGTCACTCCCTGGGAGA
This sequence comes from Echinops telfairi, assembly GCF_000313985.2. Classification (NCBI taxonomy): domain Eukaryota; kingdom Metazoa; phylum Chordata; class Mammalia; order Afrosoricida; family Tenrecidae; genus Echinops; species Echinops telfairi. Next base: position 68,071,049 of record NW_022111369.1, on the reverse strand, counting down.
CATTATAGCTGAAAGACACATGGAACTACCTAGTACCCTGAGCTGGAGGAGCCACATGGAGACCTCTGCCAGTGCTGAGGTGCTTTTCAATGCCACTGGATCCACAAGACTTCCTGTGGATCTTCTGGCCTGTGATCTTCCCACATTCGGTGTCATTGCATGTGTTTCATGAGTCTGAAGAGGAATTTATACGTTGGTATCAGGCATATGGGCTAGTGTCGGATTTGTGGACTTGATCTGGACTGGGCGGGGATGCTTTCTCAATATTCAACTGTTCTTTTATATAAAGCTCTTTCTTATACACATGAGTGTCTCCCTGGATTTGTTTCTCTTGTCTACCTGGACTAACACACCTTATAGTAGTGGTCTCATACAATATGTGTCCTTTGGTGATTGACTAACTTCATTACACATGATGCTCTCCTGGCCCATCCATGTCATGAGGTGATTCCATGGTTTCACCATTGCTTTTTAGGAACACACTCCATTGTGTGCATGTACCAAAGTTTCTTCATCCACTCTTCTACTGTTGGGCACTTGGGCTGTTTCCAACTTCTTGCTATTGTAAGCCGTACTTAAAGAACATAGGATCACACATGTCTGTTCATGTAATGGCTCTTCCTTCTTCAGGGTACTGCTGGCTCCTGTGGGATTTCTATTCCTAGTAGTTTGAAGTCGTGTTATATCACTTTCCACAAAGGAGGTACACCAAAGTCTGCTTAAAATAAAACAGTGGTTCAGCTTAACGGATACAGAATGATGGCGACTAGAAGGTTAGACAGGTACCTTAGAGCAGTGAGTTTATGTCAATAAGGAAGGAACCACTCGGAAAAGGAGGGTGAGAATGTTTGTACAGCTCAAAGAGTGCCATCAAGGTCACTGAAGTGTACATGTGGAAACTTGAGTTGATGTATGTTTTGCTGTGTACATCTTCAAAAACAAATAAATCATTGTCATGAATATTGTTTACTTTGGTTTGTAGTCCATTTCAGCTCATGTACCCATTCCTTTCTGTCTCCTGCATGGAATCCCCAAAGTCCAGTTCCAAGAATTCCCTTGCCTCCTTTTCCTACCTTTCTGTCCCCCACCCCACCCCAGTGGGTCCCTTGGACACAACCTTCAGTGTCAGGATTAGCTTCATAGTGTCAACTTTTATCTCAATGGTCTAGATCCATCTCTATCTTCTGGATTTATAAGCCAGGAATGAGAGCCATATGTGTAAATTAAATTTTTCTAGGAGTCACATTAAAAAAAGAAAAC
>NW_022111369.1:68067408-68069391 GCF_000313985.2 Echinops telfairi | reverse complement strand
CTCCCTCATATATAAAGATTTCTTAATAAGATATTTTACATTCCATTGTTTTCATGCTAACTCTTCAAATCACAGCAAATAGTTTACACTTACAATACACCTCACTTTGTCTAGCTGCATTTCCATATTGGACACAGATCTAGATAGAGTATCTTGGCCTGGAGCTGAAAATAAATGTCCAGGTGGGAAGACGGGAAGAATCTCAGTTTGACTTGGACACACCAAGTTTGGGATACCAGTAAGCATTCTAGTGGGCGGAGACGAGCGCCAATGCAGTTCCAGAGCAGTTAGAAAGAGCACATCACTACTTCATCAGAGGGAGTGAGGTGCCAATGTGTCAGCAGTAAATGGCCAGCTTTATTTCTTCTTCTTTCAAACTGTTCTTTAACATTTCCTCCAGCTCTAATGCTGTATGTTCTACTCCAATCAGTTCTGAAAATTCATCTCCAGGTTAGTTTGGTTTCTCGACCAAGTATTTATCACCAGTATTTCCCTGTGCATCTACATTTACATTTATATTGCCTTTCCTTCAGGTACATTGAAAAGAGTGGAGCAGCAGAATGGGCACGATTTCACCTGACTACCAAAAATCATTCGCCTCATGAATTATCATTCAACACAAAGCAATTTTTCCAAATATAACTTGGTTAGTAACATTATTGGCACCTTCATTGTAAGGTTAGTGAGTCTAGAATATCTTTAGAAATAATAGCTTTGGAATGAAATCTTCCCTAACTGTACGAAGTGTTGAATAACAACAAGCTATCAACTTTGGGGAAGGTTTAACCAAAGGTGGTGATGCTTAGAGTTTCAGAGACCCGAGGAAACAAGTCACCCTGACCAAAAGATGGCGAGAACATAAAATCCTACAGGGACGTTGGAGGGCAGTGTGATGGTAAGGATTAAAATGCACAGTTTGTCTCTGCAATTCTAGTCTCAGAATTGTATCCCATGGGGGAGGATTGGACAAATGCGCAGATCTGAATGTGTAACGATGTTCATTCTAGCATTGCTTACAATAGACCAAAAGGGTGGGGGTGGGGATGTGCAGAGAAACAATCTTTCAACAAACATTTATTGAATGTCTCTGCCAAGCACTGTAGCAGGTCCCAGGTTGCAACAATTGATCAGCTATAGATGGGCCCTGCCCTGAGATAGCTTACAATTTAGGAAAAAGACAATCAACTGAGCATTCTTAGCTTCAATGTTCGGTACAGGCGGTGGCCCTCACAGCTTGAGAGAGGGCTAAAAGCAGACTTAGGAAGGCAGGGATTTCCTTTTGGAAGCAGTGATGCCTAAGGTGGGTACTGATGGGTGACTGTGGGAAACATAATATGATGTATTGGGCAATAGGGTACATGCAACATTTACAAAGGACAATGTACCTGGGGAAAAGCAAACCCACGGTCCCGATTCTGACTCCCAGGGTTCTGAGGCTGCACATCCTGATGGGAGCAGACGGCTTCATCTTCCTCACATGGGAGGGTACACATTATCTTGGGTAGGGGAAAAATGAAAACGGAAATGTATGATGTTATTTTTCTAATCTGAAAAAAAAAAAAGCCATTTCAGTTCATTCCTAATTGGAGTAAAAGTGGTACAGGAATTTAGAAATTATGGAAAGGTAATAAATAAACAAATGACTAATGAATTCTACCCCCAAGGTTATCGAATCTTCAATTTCTAACTTCTAAAAAACCTTTCCCGGCACTGGATATTCATATGGAGGTTTTAGCTTCCTTTCATGGTGATAATGATTTTGTATATTTGTTTAATAGTTTAATATAGTCAATATGAAAAATAATTGGAACTTATTATTTATATATATTTTCCTATATATCACAGAGAAAAGCAATTCTGAAAGTTATGGTCCATTGTGCTTATTAGAGCTAAATTTCTACTTATTTGGGAAAATGTTTTGATATTAAAAAAAGGTCCATGCTTCTCTGTTTGGTACAACTTGTTATTTGTTTACCATGTCAA
>NW_022111369.1:68064468-68066615 GCF_000313985.2 Echinops telfairi | reverse complement strand
AGGGTAGTTTTATCTTGTCCTATAGGGTCTCTATGAGGGTAGTTTTATCTTGTCCTATAGGGTCTCTATGAGGGTAGTTTTATCTTGTCCTATAGCGTCTCTATGAGGGTAGTTTTATCTTGTCCTATAGCATCTCTGTGAGTTGGAATCGACTTTATAGCAGTGAGTTTATATCTTTTGGGTAGGCTATGGTATTGCCATCATTCATTCCTTTAAAGATATATAGCTACTAATAACCAAAAGAATTAAACTAATCAATTTTATGTGTGTACTTCATAGAGAGATTAAATAGCCCCAATAATTTTTTCTTTAAAGAGGAAACCCAAAATTATACCCTTCTGTCCTTGTCATACATATGCAACTGAACCTATATATATAAAATGTATTTGAAATTTTGCTTGATGTGTAGTAAATTACCATTATTTATAAGAGCAAGTCAATAACTAGGATAAGTCTAGGAGTGTCTTAAATCTGTATCAGATGCACCAGGTATGAGACCTGAAAAGTAAAAGTGATAGCAAGATACAGGATGGATCTTCACTTTTTCATTTTGATACCTACATCTGGCGATCAAAATTCAAAGAAAGACATTTCATTGGGATAAATAAACTCAAGTAAATTGATTGTATTTTAGCTTAAGGAATTGCTTATGGCCTTAGTAACACTATTTTCAAATGGAATATTCTAGATGGAAAGGAGGTAACAACTCTTGGCATGACTGTTTAAGTACATGGAGCCTGTTCACATCCATGTCTACATCACGCCTGTTTAGGGTGAATGTGACCCTTATTCAGCTGAGTTGACCTGAGATAAGACTACATTCATGGGGTGACTAATGCCCATAACTCAAAAAATAGCCCTTCGTCCAGCAAAAAACACTTAATTTATTATAATGATCCCACTATCTTGGTTATAATCAAACTTGTCTCCTCATAATATGACTGGTAAATTCCTTGCTTAGTGCTTCAATTGTTTTAAACAAATCTGTTTCTTAATGTTATTTCAATAAGGTTTACATGCCAAGTAAAAGTCAATTATTACACAAACATAACACTTCAGGTTCCCTGGGCTATAAGTCCTTTCCAAATTTTTAGAAGAAACTGTGTCCAAGGGGACAGATAGAATGAACTTAACATAAATCCATTTTGTTTTCAGCACAAAGATTTTGAAAAGCTGAAAACAGTGTTGTTCATTCAACCTAAACTAAGAAGCCAAGAAAATCTTAAGGAGGTAGAACAAGTTTTTAACATTTTCCCTCCGCCTGATATATTATTATTCCAGTCGTGTTTTGCTCCTGTCATTTTAGATTGAAGGACTGTTCCTTTGTCCCATCATCTTAGGCTTCTACAAGTTACCACTATAAGAAAGTATGACCCAATTTCCCTTACATTTCTACCCTCTTAGTCCTTGCCTTAATCTTAGGGTTTTAGACAAAAAGGAGCAACTGAGATGGCTGAGATATGTTCATCTTCTTTCAGTCTAGTGCAGGAGACCTTGAATTTATTTTCATACATTAACTAAAGAAATATCAATTTTTGAGCACCTACTAGGTGTTATATTCGCTTGAGGCAGTTTTTTGAGACCAAGCATTGATTTTGAATATAAACCTATTCAGCCTATTAAAATGTTTTCTGTAATTTTAATTTATTAATCTTTCAACTAACTTTAGCAATCCATTATGTAGAAATGGATTTCTGTCCCTAAGTGATTAGGTGGACCTTTTTTGCATCTCTTAAAATTTTAATATGCTAAGGTAAATTGGATTTGCATTTTATTGTTTTTTAGCCTCTAAAGGCTGTAATATGCTTTGTAAACTAACTGTAAAATGAAAAGGGTATTGATTTTTACACATTTCAAGATATGAAGCATTTCAGAGTAGCCTAAGGAATAAAGTGTTGTATTACAAACACGTATTTATCATCCTTGGGCATCGAGCATTTCTAAAAGCCACTGTTTTCTGCGGTTATGACTTCGCCACAGGGAACATTGGTGGCAGTTAACCATTCAGCCGCAAACTAAAAAGTGGACAGTTTCAACACACCCTGGGGGACAAAACCTGGAGTTCTGTCCATGCAAAGGCCACAGTCCGGAAATGCCCGTGGGGCAGTTCGACTCCGGCATGAGGTTGCTGTGAGTCGAAGTTAACT
>NW_022111369.1:68061835-68063639 GCF_000313985.2 Echinops telfairi | reverse complement strand
GATGTCCAGAACAAGGTTTGTCATCAATTGATATTTCACCTTTTTTGAAATAAGAAAACTAGTTGTAGATTTGAGTTTTCCCCATAGTACTGTCCTTGTGAAATGTGCTCAACAACACGACAGTTTCTGCAGCATTTTTCCAGAGCAGGAAACAAATTTCACAGCCATATACTGTTCCTTAAAATCGGCCATCACAAAAAACAAGGTTTGAGTGAAACTGCTTTTACGAAAAATTCATTGTGACCAGAGAGAACCTTCCCAGGCGGTGCCACTGGGTGCACTAACTCAGAGCAAGTTGCTGGATGGTTTCCTAACGGGAAGAACGCTTACTATGAAAGCTCTGCCCAGCAGAGCTCTTTTCTTTCTCTATTTTTTTTTTGGTGGGTGGGGGGGGGGCATGCCTCCTCATATGCTTAATACAAATTATGTTTTTGAAGAATCCCTGAATGGTTCAAATCAAACACCCAGCTGCTAACCAGAAGGTTGGCAGAGATACTTTGGAAGAAAAGTATGATGATTTGTTTCCAAAAAATTAATCACTGAAACCCTATGGAACATACATATGGTGGCTATGAGTTGGAGATAGCTGTTATCTTTTTAAAAACTTAATGCTATTGATAATGTTTGTGGTAGTGGTAAGATTTTATGTCAACTTGCACTTGAGGAGGGGTGGAATCCAACCTGTCAATCAGATCACAGCCTGATGATTCCTCCTTTGGGTTATGCCCTTCTTATAAGAGAGAAACTAGGAATGTCTATCCCTCTCTGTCCTTTGCCTTCCTGCTTGCTGGCACTCTGTGCATGCTTTCAGTGACAGCCCCATGTGGGCCACCTGATTCTGAAAGCTGTGGGCACCCTGCCATGTTCCCACTGACCTAGGATCCATGTAACTCTGTACTCACAGGCCCATGATCTTCCCGTATCCCACTTCACCTTGCTGCATCATTTGCCTGAAGCTACCTGAGTCTGAACGGGGCTCCAGCTAGCATCAGGCCCATGGTCTCAAGTTGAACTGGGTTGAGATGCCTTTTTGATAGAAAGCTCTTTCTTATACATATATGAGTGTCACTGGTTTTGTTTCACCAGACAAGCCAGCCTAACACAATATGAGTGGACACTGCAGTTACTCACCACTCATTATATGTATATTAGAGCTTAAATTTCTGAGCACCAAGTTTTAAAAGGCTATGGTTCAAGTGGAATGCCTAAATCTATTTATGCCTCTCTGCATACGTTCAACCTCCAATGAATTCCTTCTGACCAAAAAAGGAAGAGGATACTCAGTATGTCTTAAACTGAGAGAACTAAAGAAAGAATTCAAGCCCCAAGCTGCAATTTTGAAAGATCCTTTTAAAAAAATCATTTTATTGGGGGCTTTTGCAGCTCTTATAATGATCCATACATCAATTGTATCAAATATCTTTGTACACATGTTGGCATCATCCTTTTTAAAACATTTTCTTTCTACTTGAGCCCTTGGTATCAATGCCTTATTTTTCCCCTCCCTCACTCATGAACTCTTGATAATTTATAAATTATTATTATTTTCATATCTTATACCATCACTGCCCCTTTCACCCACGTTTCTGTTGTCCTTTTTTCTCCCTCACACTCATGGTATTGCTACTCCCATTATTGCTCCTGAGGGGCTTATCTGTCCTGGATTCTATGTGTCCAGAGCACTTACCTGTATCAGTGTACATGCTCTAATCTAGCGGGATTTGCAAGGTCGAATTGGGGTTATGATAGTGTGTGTTGGGGGGGGAAGCATTGGGGAACCAGAGGAAAGTTGTATGTGTCAACG
>NW_022111369.1:68057724-68060959 GCF_000313985.2 Echinops telfairi | reverse complement strand
AACTGCGTTGCGATGAACATTGGAACATAGCTGTCTGGTCATTGTCTGTTTCTTGATTCTTCAGGGTAAGATTGAAAGATTCTAGGGGCAAAATGTTGAATGATGCAGGAAGCATTCAAAGAAGATGGAAAGAATACAGAGAGTGACTGTATCAAAAGAACTAATCAACGTTCAACCATTGCAGAAGGTAGCATGTGAGCAAGGGGCAATGGTGCTAAAGGAAAAAGTTCCAGTTAATAAACTGAATGTTTATTAACAAAATGAGATACGCAGAGGACACAACCTTGCTTGTTGAAAGAGAAGAGGACTTGAAGCACTTGCTGATGAAGATCAAGGATTTCAGTCTTCCATATGGAATACAGCTCAATATAAAGAAGATCAAAATCCTCTCAACTGGACCAATAGGCAACATCTTGATAAATGGAGAAAAGGTTTGTGGTTGTTACATAATTTCATGTCAACTTGATAAATAAGTGTAGGGGTTGTGGTAGTTACATAATCCTGTGTCAATTTGAGGATTAAGAGTGAAGGGGTGGAGGCTAGCCTGTCAATCATTGTACAGCCAATGGGGCCTCTGTGTGGGCATGGCCTTCTCCTGAGGATTCTGGGGATGCCAGGAATTCCTCCCTGGAGGCTGGAGACACAGACTCTCTCTGCTCACTCCCTAAGAGACTCTCTACTGACAGGACTGGGCTGGGATGTTTTCTCAATATTCAACTACTCTTTTATAGAAAGCTCTTTCTCACACATATGATTTGTTTCTCTCAGCTACACGGACTAACACAGGGGTGAAATCTAGCCTGTCAATCAGGTCACAGCCTGATGATGCCCCTTGTGGGTGTGGCCTTCTCATGAAGATTCTGGGAACGTCCTCTCTTCTTCTCTTTAGGTGGGACACACACTCTCTCTGATTTACCTTCCTATTGACAAGACATGAGGAGCCACACTCAGAGAGCTGGAGGAGCATCACATCAGAGCTGAGATCCTTCTACCACCACTGGATCCACAAGACTTTTCACCCGCTGGCCTGTGATCTTCCTGTATTTGACATCATTGCATGTGCTGTGTGAGTCTGAAGAGGAATTTATAGACTAGTATCAGACACATGAGTTAATATCAGACTTATGGACTTGATCTGAACTGGGCTGTGGTGTTTCTCAATATGCAATTGCTCTATGATATGAGGCTCTCTCTTACCCAAGCAAGTGCCGTTGGATTTGCTTCTCTAGTTTAGCTGGATTAACACAAGTTGAAGTTGTCAAGGATTTAATCTTGGTTGGATCCACAATAGATGCTCATGAAAGCATCAGTCAAGAGATTAAAAGATGTGTTGCATTAGGTAAACCTGCTGCATAAGATCTCTTCCGACTTTGAGGACTAAAGTGCACCTGATCCAAGCCATGGCATTTTCCATTGCTTCCTGTGCATCTGAAAGTGGGACACTGACTAGGGAAGACTGAAGAAAGATTGGCAAAGCAATCTGTCTTGGAAGAAGTATGTCTAGAGTGATCCTTAGAGGCAAGGATAGTAAGACTTCATCTTATATATTTTGGATATGTTATCAAGAGAGACCAGTCCTTGGAAAAAGACATTGTGCTTGGTAAAGTCGAGGGGAAGCAAAGGAGAGGAAAGCCCTCAATAAGATGGATTGACGCAATGGCTGCAACGATGGGATCAACCAAAGGACCAAACGTGAGGATGGCGCAGGACCAGTCCGTGTTTCGTTTTGTTAGGCATATGGTCACTATGGCTCAGATCTGACTCAATGGTACCTAAGAACAAGCACACTTGTTTATTACATTATTTACATTGTTCCAACTTTGGCCCCTGGCAGCTCATAAAGGTTGGCTCCTGTGTCCTTTAGACAGACCCATTTCGTGTTATTATTATCAATCCTATTTAGCACTTTTTATTTTTTGGAACGATAAGATACACCACATTCATCTGAAATTTTCCATATTTCTCCTTTGTTGATGGCTTGCATGTATTCTTAATGAAATGTCTTTTGCTGAGCAAATTACTTCATTTTAATTAACTTCAATTTATTAATATTTTCTTTTATAGATTAAGCTTTTGGCATCTTTTTAGAAAGCCGTTGCCAAATCTAGTATTATTAGATACTCTTTAATGCTTTCTTCTCAAATTTTATATTCTACATTTTCATTTTAGTTCTATGATTCATTTTGTGTATAAGGTGTAAGGTATGTGTCAAGGTCTATCTATCTATCTATCTATCTATCTATCTATCTATGCACATGGATCTCCATTTGTTCTGGCACCATTTATTGAAAGGAATAACCTTTTTCTATTGAATTACCTTTGCACTTTTATAAAAAATCAGTTGGGCATGTTTGTATGGATGTATTCTGGGTTTTCAGTTTTACCCAATTGATCTATTTGTTTATCGTTTTACCAATTCCACACTGTTTTAACTGTATATGATTATCTTTTCTTTTCACTGAAGAAATTTTTGCTCTATTAGTATTACATCAAGTACTCGTGAACACAGATAGAGAAGATTTTTCTTTCCAACATCTACCAAATGAAAAATGGCTAGACTTTGAGCTGCATATAAACCTTGTTCTTAGTAACATCATCAGGAACATTGAAGGGGCCTGCGTTAAAGAAGAGCATCATCATCTTCCTTAAGCCCTTCTCTAAACTCTTTTCCTTTCTTTTTATAAAAGATTCAGCTATGTCTAAAGAAGAGTAGATCATTTCAGTTTGTCAAACGAAGCACAGCTCCAACGTTGCCAGAATGCAATCTATCAAGAGTGACACGACAAAAACAAAAAAAACTCAGAAACCTACAGATGCTCCTGTGTGTGTGTGTGTGTGTGTGTGTGTAAATCAGAACTCTTTAAACTGCTAGTGGGATCATGAAATAGTACAGTCATTGTGGAAAGCAGTATTTATTTCCTTATAGAAGTTAGAAATAGAGATGCCATATGATCTAGCAATAGCACAACTAGGAATCGACAAAGAGAAATAAGAGCTGTGACATGAACAGATATGTGCACATTATCTCTCACTGCAGCATTAGTTACAATATCAATAACATGGAAACATCCCAAGAGCCCATCAATGAATGAATGGATAAACAACTCATGGAACACACATATAATGGAATTCTTACCCAATGGTAAAGAACAGCAATGCATCCAGGAAATATCTCAATACACGGATTTTCCTGAAGCACATAATGCCGAGTGGAATAAGTCAATCACAAAAGGGC
>NW_022111369.1:68052219-68053979 GCF_000313985.2 Echinops telfairi | reverse complement strand
CCTTGCACCCTGATGGGCTCGTCTCCTCCCCGCGACCCTACTGTAAGGGGATGTCCAGTTGACACAGTGGTTTGGTTTGATTTTCTTGGTTTGTGTCAGGTTGCTGTGAGTTGGAATTGACTTGGCAGCAGTGAGTAACATGAAGTTCGATTCAAGTGTAGATATTTAGAACTTTTAATGAGGAGTCCTTTCATTAGTGAAGACTGGCATTAGTAAATGGAGACTAAAACTAAATAAGAATCAATGTATCTCTAAATATTTAATAGTGGTCAGTAAGTTATACACAGATATGAACCTGGCCCTATAGAGTCTATCCAACTTGTGGAGACCCCCTGGGTGTCAGAGTAGACCTGCACTCCTGAGGGTTTTCCATGGCTGACATTTCGGATGTTGGTCACCAGGCCTTTCTTCCGAGGTATTTCTGGTGGACTCAAAATCAGCTGTCTTTTCGTTAGCAGCCATTTGGACCACTCATACTTAGCCATATGTGGATCTATGTTGAGTTTTAAAAAATTTTTGTGTAGCTATTTTTAACTTTCAATTCTAAGCAAACATTCTTAGGGAAGATGGTGATTTTTCAGTCAAACTATAAATGTTTACAAGTGCTTCAAATGTTCCAGAAGTATGAAATTAAATGTCTCAGCATGAGAAAAACCTATTAAGGATTAGTATTCTTTCACATCCCTCAAGTAGGTTGTTGAAGAATTATTCTGGGGCTACAGTACAATACGTAGCAGAGTACAAGCCCATGTGAATATTTTATGGCTTATTGTATGGGGCGTATTCTTAAATTTTAATGCTGCTGAAGAACTGGGTAGCCCTGGAATCCTTGTGTCAGTGAGCGATAGAGGAGGCTGGGGATCCAATTAGTATAATGGGCATCTGGCAGCCAAATGATGCATTTCAGAACCTGGCGAGATGGCTGGCCCTCATCCATACTTCACAATTTAGAGGAGAGAAACAGGATATGGAATCCTCCTGCTTTTTCTGTGATGTTTTAAATCTGGCTCTTGAATACCAGGCATTTTAATCTTGTATCATGTATATTTCATTTTTTCCCTCTGTAGCTTCTCCTTTCCAAATGCCCTCTCCTGCGTCATTTCCCATCTCAAACTTACCGTTGGCCGCACTCTCATGACGTCACAGGGGTCCCGGTGACGATTCTCCTGTTCTTAGCTCATATGAGTCAACCATTATTCTGAGGCTATTTTTGTGATTTGGCAGTTACTTAAGTAAGTTTAAAATTACTAAAATTGCTCTAGTAAGTACAAGGAGTTCAAGAAGTGGTTTTTAAAAAGTTGGTCACATAAGCAATGGAAAGACAAAGGACTCTACAATTTTATTTGAAACTCTTTTCTCTAAGGTAGTGGACATTGACAATGCTTTAAAAATTCCCCCTTGGCACTTTCTTCTCTTGGAACTGCAATCATAGTTCTTTAAGTAGCCATATAACATATCTTAAAATTAAAATAATTCATATTATTATGCCCTGCATATTGGACCACAGTTCACTATGGGTCTCATATGTTTGTTGCATGTTCCAAAGTCACAAGGCACTAACCACTCATTCATCTGGGTAACTTCATGAAGCTGGGAATCCGAAGTGATGCAATACATTGCAGTTCCTATGTTGCTCCTGTCCCCGCTCTCCTACCCACTCCTCTGAGGAAAGAGAACAAGCTGGCTCACAGGTTAGTTTGAAAGCAGCGGGTTCCTGAGTTCAGCCTTTCTCTCTGTGATTCATCCCACTTTCATGCAGG
>NW_022111369.1:68045807-68047369 GCF_000313985.2 Echinops telfairi | reverse complement strand
GAAGTAGCCCCTGAAAACCTTATGCATAGCTTTGGAACACTGTTAGATACTGAAGGTCTAATGAGTGTCAGAGGCGGTGCCTGAGGATGGGCACTGAGGGATGGAAGCCACTAGAAATGTGACTGAGGAGGAGCTCTTTTCTGGGAGTGGAGATGGTGATGGGAATGGAGTAAGCCCTGTGGGAGTCGAGCCTTTGGATCTTCATTTGCTGATGGGACATGACTCAAGGTAAGAAGAAGCAGCTGCAAAAATATGCTAATGTTTGGAACTTGGAATGTGCAAAGTATAAATCTAGTAACACTGGAAGTCATCAAAAATGAAATGGAACCCAGAAAGGTTGAGATCTTATGCACTAGGGAGCTGAAATAGACTGATGTTGGCAATTTTGAATCAGAAAATCGCGTGATTTACTATGCTGGGAATAATAACACAATCAAGAAGAATGGCATTGCATTCACTGTCAAAAAGGACATTGCTAGATCAATCTTGAAGTAAAATGCTATGTGTGATAGGATTATACCTAACTGCCAGAGTGCTCCTTAGGGACAAGAATGGCAAGGCTTTGTCTTAAATACTTTGGACGTATTGTCAGGAGAGACCAGTCTGGAGAAGCACATCTTAATTGTTAAAGTGGAGGGGCAGCGACAAAGAGGAAGGCCCTCAAGGAGATGGCTTGACACAGTGACCACAACAATAGGAACAATTGTGAGGACGGCACAGGACTGAGCATGTTTTTTTGCCACTGTTGGGCATAAGGGTGCTGTGGGTCTTAACCTACTTGATGGCACATACCAATATAGCAAAACAGCAGCTGAATACATGGGACCTCACTAAATGGAATAATAATCAATCAAATTGATTACATTTGTTCGGAGAGACAATGGAGAACCTCAATATTAGCAGCCAAAATGAGGCCAGGTGCCAATTGTGGGAAAGATCCTCACTTGCTCATAGGTAAGTTCAGGTTGAAGTTGAAAAAAAATTAAAGAAGTTCATGAGAGCAAAAATAAGACCTTGAATATATCTCGCTTGAATTTCGAGAACAGATAGGACATTGAACATTAATGATAGGAGCTGTGGGATAATATCAAGAACATTATAGATGAAGAAAGAAAAAGTTCACTAAAAACACAAGAAAGACCAAAGTGAATGTTGGAAGAGACTCTGAAACTCACTCTTGAACTTAGAGCAGCTAACGCGAATGGAAAAACTGAGCTGAACAGAACATTTCAAAGGGCACTTCAAGAAGACAAACTAAATTATTGCAATGAAATATACAAAGATCTGGAGTTAGAAAGGCAAAAAGGAAGAACATGCTTAGCACATCTTGAGCATAAAGAACTGAAGAAGAAAAAATTCAAGCCTTTAGTTACATAACTGAAGGATTCTATGAGCAAAATATTGAATGCTTCAGGAAGCATCAAAAGAAGATGGAAGGCATGCACAGTCATTATTACAGAAAGAACTGGTCCACACCCAACCATTTTAAGAGGTAATAAATGATCAAGAACCAATGATACTGAAGGAAGAAGCCCAAAGTGCACCAAAAGTATTAGCAAAAG
>NW_022111369.1:68041365-68044934 GCF_000313985.2 Echinops telfairi | reverse complement strand
CCAGTCCAAATCAAGTCCGTAAGTCCGATATTAACCCATATGTCCCATACCAATCTATAAAATCCTCTTCAGACTCAGAAAACACATGCAATGACACTAAATGAAGGAAGATCACAGGCTAGTGGGTAGAAAGTCTTGTGGATCCAGTGGCGTTGTAAGTATCTCAGCGCTGACAGGGGTCTCCACATGGTTCCCCCAGCTCAGGACACTAACGTAGTTCCATGTGTCTTGTCAGCTGCAATGTCTTCCAGGGAGTGAGCCTTTGCCCTGCCTCCAGCGAGCTATTTATCTCAGTGCCTTCAAATGAGATCATCAAGCTGCTGCCTGATTGACAGGCTAAACTCCACCCCATTCAGTCTGAATCCTCAAATTGACACCAGATTATATAACTACCACAGTCTCTATGAGTCACCTTTGACTCAATGGCAGTGAGTGACATTTGCAGCCCTTGAGACCTAAACAAGTGTTATAAGCAAGAGGGACTTTAGACTCTGTCCTTTCAATGTGCTCTGATCCTTCATAGACCACATCAGAAGGATCCAGTTTGGAAACCACACTAAGAAAACTGGACTTTATCTTAAACACACCTGTAGGAGATTAAATAAGTGGAAACATTCCCTTAGATTTAAGATTGAATCTCCCTAGTGTGAGAAGAAGCAGATGTCTATCTACTATCCCAAAGTTATGGATTTGAAGTCATTGGATTTAGGTTCAAATCTCTTGCTTTGGAGTGCCCAATAAATGACAACCCAAGATTACAAAAAATACGAGCGGAAAGAATCAGTGCTAATGAGTCTGGCGCTAATTCAATAAGCAGTGAGGCTCACTGGGTGTGTTTAAGGACAGGGGAGAAGGATAAGATTAATATTTGAACAGATAACTAGTAGGGTGTTGGTGCTGTGTTAGTAGAGAAAAATTGTAATCAGGGAGACCAATTGGTAGAGTGATGGATTGACCATGGACCAAGACTCTGACCATCGGAATATCAAATAGGAGATCAATTGAAGGTATTTTGTGTCTAACAAATTTAATGAAAAGAGTAAAGGACAAATGACAACTGTATTTTTTAACAAGTATTAATACAAATATAACCTAATTTTCCCCTAAGCATTCCCATTGTTAAATTATGTCATCATTGGAAATATTTCCTGGTAGATTAAGCTGACTTTTTAAAGGCACTGATTAAAGAGCTAACCAACCTGTGGTTGGGTGAGCATTATACTTCTAGAGGTGCTTTGAGGTACTTTTAGAACCTTATAACTCTTTGTGGACTCCAGGACCTTTCTCAGAATCCGTGTCTATCAGGATTAGGTGCAACCTCAGAGGTCCGCAGGTACACCCTGTCACTTGGTGGTGTTGGTTATTAGCTGTCAGGAAGCCAGCCCCTGGCAACATTATGCCCCACAGGATTGAAATGTTGTGAACCATAGAGTTTTGGGGGCTGATTTTCAGAAGTAGACTGCCAGACCTTTCTTCCTAATCTGTCTTTCACTTTGAGCTGTGTTAAATGGAGAACCCACCAGTTAGCTGACTTAATCACGTTATGTATTACGTTTGTGCCAGGAAGAGAAGTGGAGGCCTCTCTTGAGTGCGTCCTTTCACATCACTGGGCAGCCTCTTTGTGTGCTGGTCGTTACAGAGCCGTTGATTTTCAACTAAAGGGGAAAAACGTGGAAATCATCTGGTAATGATCCACCTTTATTTTAAAATCATATCACTTTCCCACAATACACTACTCTGATGAAAACAAAGCAACGATCGTCCCTTTGTTTATGTTTTTGAGGATGTACACAGCAGAGCATACACAATTAAACAATTCCTACCCTTCAGCAACATTGGGTCTGTTCTTGGAGCTGTGCAATTGCTCTCACTGTCCTTTGCTGAGTTCTCCCTCCATTCACATAAGCTCACTGCCCCATAAGGTTCCCATCTAATCTTTCAACTTGCTGTGGTCAATGTGATGCCATCTAGTTAGCTCTTCAAAGAGCCCAATGCTCAAGGCAGACACTCTTCCCTCGTGAAAGTAAACTATTATTTGGTTGTACAAAAGCTGCCTCAGCAGCATTCTTTTGTTGGTGCTGGTGAAATATATCTATCATACAACTTATTTGTCAATTTAACTTTTTCAGCTGTCCAGCTTATTGATGGCCCTCACCTTCACTGGCTGGGAAACCTTACCTTTAATAAGGGCTATATTTTCATTATCATGAACTGAAACACAGGACTCTATAAACAATATCTCTCTCTTCCCATCCCCACATCCCCACTAAATCCTACACCTGGTAGCCTCTAAGAAACTTTAGTCTCTCAACACCTGAGCCATTAATTTTCTTCTTATAGAAGGGATGACTTAGAATATTTGCCATTTTATAATTGATTTATTTCATTTAGCATAATGTCTTCTAGTTTCATCCATATTGTGACTTAATCACTTAATTACGTCCAAGACTTCATTTCTCTTAATGGCTGTGTAGTATTCCATTGTATGTACATATCACATTTTGTTTATTAATTCAACTGTCGGTGAGCACTTAGGCTGTTTCTGTTTGGCTATTATGAAGAGTGCTGCTGTGAACACTGGTATACAAGTATCTGCTTGAGCCTATGTTTTTAAGTCATTTGGGTATGTTCCTAGGAGTGGAACGACTGGGTCCTTAGGTAATTCTATTTTCAGTCTTTTGAGGGCCCACCACACTGGATTGAACAACAGCTGTAGTCTTTTGCATTCCAAGCCACAATAGTAAAGGGTTCTAATTTTCTTAACGTCTCACCAAAATGTACTATTTTCTGTTTTTAGCACAGTGAGTGTGAATTTGTGCCTCATTGTAGTTTTGATTCACATCTTTGATGACTAATAACATACTTTTATGCATTTGGTGGCTATTTGAACATTCTCTTTGGTGAAATGTCTATTCAAATCTTTTGCCCATTTTATAATTAGGTTATTTATCCTTCTGTGGTTAAGTAAAAATTTTATATGTCTTTTTATTATTTGATTCTTATGAGATATATGGTTTTGAAGATACTGTTCTCCCAGCCAGTTGTTTGTCTTTCCGTTTCATTTTTTGGTGACGTCTTTTGATGAAAGAGGTTTTAATTTTTATAAGGTTCCTTTGATTCTTTGGCCTTTCATGGTTTTTCTCTTTTGCTATTTTATTAGATCATCTATTGTTAGAAGCTTGTCCTGAGAGTATTGCACCTGCATTTTCTTATAAGACTTTTAAAAAATGTTGCTTTCAAATTAGGGCTTTACCTCATTTAAAATTTATGTGTATAATGGGGCGCATGTATCCTATTTCATATTTTCTGCATGTGCAGATCTAATTTTCCTACACCATTTATTAAAAAGACTCTTTTTTCCCATCAAATGAACCTAGCAAAAATCAGTTGACCACAGACGTACGGGGCTAGTTTTGGACTGTCTGTGCTGTTCCATTGGTCAATGTGCATATTGCTGTTACCATACTGGGTTGCCTTTTTTGTAGAATATCTTTCCAAATTAGGAAGTGTGAGTCCTCCTAACTTTGAAAGTCACTCCGAAACCCACAACCTTCCTCTAGTTCTTAAAC
>NW_022111369.1:68009295-68041039 GCF_000313985.2 Echinops telfairi | reverse complement strand
GTGCTTTACACAATTGATCTATGTATTGTGGTGAATTGTATGAGCCCCAATAAATTGATTTTTTAAACAAACAAACAAAAACCAACAACAACACAAAAAGAAAATCTTTCTCTTTCAACATTGCTTTAACAATTCAGGGCTCCTTGCTATTCCATGTAAAGTTGATGGTTGGTTTTTCTATTTCTGTAAAGAAGGAAGCGAGAATTTTGATTGGAATTGAGTTGAATCTGTAGATTTCTTTGGATAGTGTCATCTTAACAATATTACATCTCCACTCTGATTCTTCGTCACTCTATATTTTCAATTTTATAATCATAAAAAGGTATCATTATTTTCTTTGCAATCACCCTCCACCTTCTCTTCCACACTCTGATATCATACCTCACTCCTGTTGTGTATTGTGGATCTAAAGGGGGCATCCCTATTCTGAACCTGCCATCTTTAGAACTACCCATCCCTGTTTCTTAGTGATAGAATATTGACGGAGCTTGGACACAACATAGCATTTTGTATATTTATGCACCTTGCCACTGTTTCAACACATAAAGTATTCCTGAGTAAAGAAGCATACTTTATTTCAGGGTTCTATCTTTGTACAGTAATTTGTACAAATCAATGCTGTTGGGAATGATATGCCACATATACCAGGCCGGACCTTATTATCAATTCTGTAAGCTCAAGATTTCATTAAACAATCCATTCACGTAACATGATGTATATCTATAAATCTCCCAATTCCCAGATTTGTGTTTTAAAGGTGATATCAAAGCTTACATAATGCTAGAATACATACTTTTGTTTTTATTTTTCAGGAAATGTGCCTTTTAACTAAAGCTAATCGACCTGCTTCAATTTTATGTAAAACAGATGCAAAACTTTTGGTAATAAGTAAAGAAGTAAGTATTTGATTTGATTGATGGTATTAATAAAAAACAACTAATATTTTAAGGAAAATATTTGGGAATCCTGTATAAATTCTATGTTCACTTTGAAAATGAATACAAATGGCAATTTGGTGTCTATATTTAGATCTTGATCCATTGTCGACAGATGAATAATTTTATTACAGTAACCTGCCACAGATACTGGAGTGCTTTCAAGGATCAGATAAGCCATGGAAAGGTGTTAGACCTGTGTCTGGTGGTTCCTGGGTAGCTCAGCTATTAACTCAAAGATGCTGGTTTGAATCCATCCATCCACAGCTTGGATAAACGCCTGGCAACCTGCTTCTATAAGATTACAGCCAAGACTGGAGATCCCCTTGCAGAGGGGTTTTGGGGAGGAGACGAGCCAGTCAGGGTGCGATGTAGCAATGATGGAAAATACAACCTTCCTCTAGTTCCTAAATGCTTCCTCCTCGCCCCCACTATCATGATCCGAATTCTACCTTGCAAGTCTGGCTAGACCAGAGGATGTACACTGGTACAGATAGGAACTGGAAATACAGGGGATCCAGGGCAGATGATCCCTTCAGGACCAGTGGTGAGAGTGGTGATACTGGGAGGGTAGAGGGAGAGTGGGTTGGAAAGAGGGAACCAATTACAAGGAACTATATGTGCCTTCCTCCCTGGGGGATGGACAACAGAAAAGTGGGTGAAGGGAGATGTCGGACAGGGAAGATATGACAAAATAATAATTTATAAATTATCAAGGGCTCATGAGGGAGGGGGGAGAGGGAGGGAGGGGAAAAATGAGGACCTGATGCCGGGGGCTTAAGTGGAGAGGAAATGTTTTGAGAATGATGAGGGCAATGAATGTACAAATGTGCTTTACACAATTGATGTATGTATGGATTGTGATAAGAGTTGTATGAGCCCCTAATAAAACAATTAAAAAGAAAGATTATGGCCAAGAAAGCCCCATGGAGCTCAATTCTGTTCAGAAATATGTGGCATTACATGGCAGAGTAAATACTAAAAAAGGGGAGTTGTTATTGTTGTCATTTTTAATTATGATGAAAAACAATCATTCCTTGCTGTTGGTGGCAAAACTCACGCCCTTCAAGTAGATGATTAAACATGATAAAGTTGATGGCTAGATCAGATTAGATGGTTAAACATGATCAATGATGATTGCTTGTTGCGAAGGAAGACTAACGACTGGCTCATTGCTTGGTTTGTCATTTCAAATAAAGATGCTTGTTCCCAGGGACATAGGATGCTTCATGTTGAGGCAGGAGCTGGACTGGATTCTGTTGGCTCTCAGTCACAATGTATTCTATCACATAAACCAGCTGCAAGTGACAAGACGTTTCATAATTTTTAAGGACATGATTACAGGTATCTGACGAGTCTTATAGCAGGCTCAAGGGGGTCCTATCAATAGGTTTTTATTTTAAAGTGTCAGATAAAACATTTTAAGACACATAGTTTTGAAGGTGATGGTGATTCAACAACAGCAACTGCATTTCCATTTTTTCTTCTTTTTTTATTACTCAAGACAAGTAGCTTTCTGAAGCATTTAGACCATGCCTTCCCCCGCTGCCTTATACATCTTGATGTGCCAGGTGCCGGAGCGATTGCTTAGTGATCCCTGGGGAAAACAGAAGTGAAAGCATTGATTAGTCTCTTTTTGGCAGAGAACCCTGTTCAGCTTTTTGGCTGGCAGGGAAGTCTTCATTTTTTCATTAGAACTAGTGGTATCAAACTCTTCCCATGGAGATATTTATCATTATTATTAACATGGTCATAAGTATTGTTTACTCACAAGTAATGTTGGTAAGCCATTCTGAAAGCAAAGGAATGGGCCTGAATTCTTTGTTTTAAATTTAAAAATTGGATAACCTTTGTCAATACTTATCAGGTAAAAGCTATTGAGATTCCTTGTACCTCTGATTGGACAACTCTTTCTGGGATAAGCTCCTCTGTTTCAGAGTGGAATGCATTGCAATCCCCTTTGAAAATGTCCTGGGAAATTTCCTGAACATTTTAGTATTGATGAATATCAATTAATAGATGCACACTGCACCCTTCTTGACTGAACAACTGCAATAGGAACTTGCTGGACTGCCTAGTAAGAGCCATATATACTCAAATGTTCTATGAAAAAAGCATCAGAAATACAATGATATGCAGGATGTGGTTTTCTTTTTAAATATTATATTTGATTTATTATTTATAGACTAAAAAACAAAGGTGAATGCCATTAACCCAGTGACCTTTTTTTTTTTTTTTTTTACCCAAGCAGGATAATGGCATTCTAATGGAAATATAGGAACACTAGATATTGTAAGTACAACTCCCTGATCAGGGGGGTTGCTTGCTTCAGCCTCTGAAAGCATCCAATATGTTTCAACATAAATTGATAAGCAACTCAAAGTTCTATACCAAACGAACTAAAAAGTACTGCCAGTGTGTTAGCAGCAAGAAAATCAAATAATGTTCCTGCTGTTAATCTTTTATTTTCTTGATGCATATCCTATTGGTTTTAAAGTAAGTTATTAGCTTCACCGAAGGCTGACATTGTAGCCTTGCAGTTAAGTGCCGCTGTGGTAGCTCCACAATTACAGTGGTGTACTCTTGTTTTTAAGTGCTGTGAGCATCTGCAGGCAATTCCATTCTTGAGGACTCTCCCTCAGCCCACTGTGGGAACCACTCAGACCTTTTGAGTGGTTCGTTCTTTCTGATATTCCTATGATACAGATATTTCACACAATCCAGTGTTGAGTGGCTTCATGGAAGCTAGAGGCAGAACCAAGGCGGAGATAGCATCTAGTCATCAACTAATTTACAGCTGAGAACCAATCCAAAACCAAATTTGAGAAGACGCATAGGAAATTCACCATCACCGGTGTGGGTCAAAGACCCCAGGGAGCTTCAAAAAAGCAAGTCTGTCCCCGGCCGCCTTGGGGGTTTGGGTGCCATCTTAATAGCTGTGGAAAGAGACTACATAATTTTGAGAACTAGTGAGGAGAAAACTAGTGAGGAGAAAACTAATTTCAGTCTTGCTTTGGTCCTTTGTGTTCTTGGGTCACAGAGTGATGCCAAGGGGAGGTTGTCATAGGTGTCATGCTGCTTTCTGCATTTGTGCTCTGTGGCTGGGTCTTCCCCAGTGTCTTAGTTTCCAACTGTTGTCATAACAAAAATAGCACAAACCCCCCCCCACTTACTTGTTCAGGCTTCTAGAAGGCCAAATGCAGGGCATTGGCTCTAGGGGAAGATCGAGTCCATTGCCAGGTAGCATCTGTCATCTAATTTTTAAAAATATAACTCAGAAGTCCTTGGGTTTAGGTCACACCTTACACTGATATGACCCCATTAATACAACAAGGCAGAGTCTTTTTCCACATGCAATTACATCCACAGGTATTCACAAAACAAAAACAAACGCACTGCCATTTAGTCGACTCAAGTCTCAAAGCACTCCTTTACAAGTTCTACCTCACAGAATAAAGTAGAACGATCACAAAGGCTTTCCAAATTTTACAGAAGCGAATTGCTACATCTTCCTCCCAGAGAGTGGCTGGTGGATTCAAATCACCAACTTTTAGGTAAACAGATACAGGAGTTAGGACACTAATGCATATATTTTGGTGAGGCACAATTCCATCTATAACACCCAGTCAGAGGCAAAATGCAAAAGATACATGTAGTGTATGATTTTTCACGAACTTTAATTTGTTCAAAAATTTAATACAATATCCTCTGCATGACAGATTATGTACCCTTTTTATTTTGAGGGGAAACAATATTGACAATCCCTACTAGTTGTTGTTTTAATGTTCTTACTTGACATAATGGAGCTCTGGTGACATAAAAAGTTACCTGTTGGGCTGCTATCCACAAGGTTAGTGGTTCAAACCCACACGCCACTCCATGGTAGAAAGATGAGGCTGCCTGTGCCTGTAAAGATTCACACCCTTGGAAATGCACAGGGGCAATTCCATTCTGTCTGATAGGGTTGCTGTCAATTGGAATGAACTCTACAGGAGTAGGTTTGGTTTTTGTGTTTGACTCAAAAAGAGGCTGCCACTGTATAGTTTACCCCTCTACCCCTATAATTTCAATCATCTTGGAAATCCTCAAATCTAGGAACCAGTGGAATTATGTCAATGGCTTTCATCTTCGTGACGATTCAGGTCTCAGTATTACCAAACGGTGTGCTGCTTCTAAAGATTTGCTTTGTCCTTGTCTGTGCTGTGATATCAATCCAGCCAGCATTGCTCAGTGCTTAAGATCATGGGCTGTGAACCAAGAGACCAAGGCTCAAAGTCCAGTGCCCCCACAGTGAGTTGGATGGACCCTTCCAAATCCCTGACTGGAGCCCTGGCCCTGGGAAACACCACAAGACACGGCTGAGCCTCAGAGGACATTATACTGGGTGAAAGTAGTCAAACATGTAAGGACAAATATTGCATGAAACCACTGTTATTAAAAAAAAAAACCAGGGGAAGGTTTTCACACTAAAAGAAACAGACTTCAATGGTTATCAGAGGTGAGGAAAGAGAGGGGAGGGGAGATCCCACGGGATGACATTCCAGTAAGGTTTTCAATGGGGAAACCCTTCAAAATCCCAGCAGGACAATAGGAGGTATTAAGAGCTGGTAAATGCCATATTGATTATCAGTTTTGTAAGCCTTCACCTAGTTCACAAGAAGAGTTTTTAAAAGTACACACACACATACTTCCATGTATTTAATGTTACTAAGGAAACTTCCTAAAACATAACTATAGTGTGTTTTAAAATACCAACTATTATATGATGAAATAGTTTCAGGACTTAAATTGTTAGAATTTTGAGAGCAAAGAGTCAAAGACAGTAGCTACTTTTGTAAATCAGATTCATTAATTGAAAAAAAGTTTTCCTCCTTTAAAAACTCTAAATATGAAGACATTGTTTAAATCCATACTCATTGTAGAGGTGAAATTCCAAGCCAAAACCCTAACCCATTCACATGGAGTTTATTCCAATTCATAGTGAGTGGACTCAAAATTTTTGTAGGAGGAGGAAGACACCTCATCTTTCCCCCATGGAACAGTGAGTGGTCTTGAACTGCTGACCTTTTTATTGGTAGTGCAACAAGTAACCCACTACACCAACAAGGCTCCTTAGGAGGGAAATTGGGATATCTATACTATCTCTTTGCCTCTCTCCTATAATAATTGATATTTTTACCCAGAAATTTAAATACTTCCAATTTTTCTTATTTTCATATCAATGAAACTTGCCTTGTTCAAGTTTTAAATGTATGTAACATTGTTTTTGGTCACTTAGCGATGACAGTGATTGATGTTTTGTTTTGGTTGGTATTGCCATTATTATTTTCCTGGCTTTAAAAGAAGATACTTCATGAATATTTTACTTTCTATCATGGGTTGTAATCTTGTAAGCCTGATAATAAGTGTGCACTTTTATTTGTTATCAGGGATTTTCCTTGGTGAGCTTCATTAACTACAGATTCCCAATTGGGTCAAATTACTGTTTCATCCTGATAAATGGCATAAAATTGGTAGCTTATCTGCAATGAGAGTTTCAGATTTCAGCCTAGTGTATTTCCTCATTTGGTGCTACACACATGAGGATTTAATAAGTGTTGTTAATTTGTAGAGAAATATCTTGAAACATTTCATCTATTCCCAAAGAGAACAAGGGAGGGAACCCATGCTGATTATTACCCCCAAGAACTTCCCCACAGTAAATTCCCCCTAAGATCAAGTGAAACCTACAAGTCCCCCTGGACACTAAAATCCTTCAAGAGAATCCAAGAAGAAAAACACACCCCAAATTCTACTCTAAAGTGGGGCAAATCTCACTGCAATCACATGCCAAGGCGTTTCTAATGATTTCTATTCAAACCCAAATCACAATCCCCATCATATCCCTAAGATACCCCTGACACACCCCAATCACATTTCTAATCCTTTCAATCACATTCCAAGCACAACCCTAGCACAGCCCAATCACTGCTTAAAGATCCCAGTTTTGGAAAGCCTGTGAGGCAGTTCTACTCTGGCCTATTAGTGTCTCTATGAGTTGGAATCCATGCCATTGGGTTTGAGTTTGGGGAGTCTTTATGGGACCCAATCACCAGGTCTTTTCTTCTCTTGAGCATATGTGGGTACCAACATCTTGGTCATCACCTGAAGGCTTCAATAGCACACCCCCAGTCCTTAACCCTGCACACACACAATGGTCTTCACTTGACTGCCCACCTCCATATACCTGGACAGTCCCTTCCTTCTTGCTGCCCAATCCCCCCCAGGAAGTACCCCCCAGCTAGACCACTGGGCTGGAATGGCAGGGGAAAGCCCATGAAGTAGGGTCTTTGGCATGGCCCCCATCATATAGCCTGAAGGGAATGGGTCTTCATCCTGCTTCGCATGGTGTGATTTATGCAAAGGTATCAGTTTTGAAATACAAACTTGGCCTTCAAAGGTGTGTGAGGATGTGTGGGCTGGGCAAGCCTGTAGGGGTTAGCGCACCCAGAGGACCCTCCTTCCCTCCATCCTTGCTGTCCTCTCCTGCAGGCTGTAGTGATTCCAGAAGAGGGGTGTATGGACTCCAGTAGAGGATGCATGGCTCCAAGGCACTCAGAGAGGGAGCTCCTGGCTTGGGACACACATCTGGTTGATGGGATTTGGGTCAGTGAGATTTACACCTCTGAGAGAAGGTAGTCAAGACCAATCACTACCCTCTGCCTGGGTCACAACAACCACCAAAAGTTTGCCCTTGGGCTGCTGAGCTTCCACATTGTGGTCAGGGGCCCTGGTTCTCATTCACCCACTCAGCAACCACTTCTCCAATTATTTGCTCAGGTTACAAATTGCACAAGTATGAGGGGGTACGTCCAAAAAGAATGGATAAAAGCTCTGCTGGACGGAGCTTTTATAATACTGACTCCTTTTTCTTTCTAGGTGAGCATCAAGAAACTTGCTCTGAGGTAGTGCATTCAGTGCCATTGCCTGGGAAGTTTCTCTCTGGTCACAGTGAATTTTTTGTAAAAGCAGCTTCTTGGGCGTAGGATGCCTAGTGGGGCTTAACCAAGAGCAATGTAGGAGTGAGGAATTACTAAACCTGAATGAAGGCTGAACATGATGGTGGGACAAGAGGAAAGTAAAAAGAAATAGAGGAAAGAACCAGGACGCGAAGGACATTTACCGAGGTCTAAGTATGGGCATGCACATATGTAAATATATATATAACGAGAGGGGAACAGAACTATGTACTCATATCTATATGTTAAGAATTAAGGTTGCAGAAGGACATTGGGCCACGACTCAAGTACTCCTTCAACACAAGAACACTTTGTTCTAATAATCCGGCATTCTGTGATATTTACCTTCCTGGCATGAGCGCTAAGACAAAATGGGTGCATAAGTAAATGTGGTGAAGAAAGCTGATGGTGCCAGGCTATCAAAATATATAATGTCTGGGATCTTAAAGGCTTGAAGATAAACAAGCAACCATCTAGCTCAGAAGCAACAAAGCCCAAATGGAAGAAGCACACTAGCCTGTGTGATCATAAGGTGTCAGTGGGATCAGGTATCAGGTATTTAAGACCCAGAACAAAATCATATCCAATGTGAACAGGGGATGGTGATGGTGCATAGAGTGGAGATCCAATGCCCATCTGTAGGCAATTGGACATCCTCTCACAGAAGGGACACAGGGAAGAGATGAGCTAGTCAGGGTGCAGTATCGCACCAATGAAACATACAACTTTTCTCTAGCTCTTTGGTGCTTCCTTCCCCCCACTACTATGACCTGAATTTTACCTTACAAATTGGATTAGACCAGAACATGCACACTGCTACAGATAAGAGCCCCCAATACAGGGAATCCAGGATAGATAAACCCCTCAGGGCCAACAAGGAAAGTAGAGATACCAGGAGGATTAGGGTAGGGTGCAGGGAGAAAGGAGGAATCGATCACAAGGATCAACATAAAACCCCTTCTCAGGGGGGCACAAAAACCCGGGAAAGTGGGTGACAGGTGATGAACGACGATGTAAGATGTGAAAATAATAATCTATAACTATCAAGGGTTCGTGAGGGAGGGTGGGTGGGAGAGGGAAGGGGAAGAAATGGGGAGCTGATATAAAGAGCTCAAGTAGAAAGAAATGCTTTGAAAATGATGATGGCAACATATGTGAAAATGAGCTTGACACAATGGATGAATGTATGGATTATGGTAAGAGATGTAAGAGGTCCCAGTAAAAGTATTTAATTTTTTTAAAAAGCAGCTTCTCTTGAACCTTGTTTTTTTTGTGATGGCCAACTTAAGAGAACAGCAAGAGGCTATGAAATGTTGTTTCCTGATCTGGAAAAATGGCGTGGAAACCGCTGCGATGTGGAACACAGCTGAGAAGGACAGCGCTATGGGAAAACTCGAGTGTACGAGTGGTTTTCTCATTTCAAAAAAGGTGAAATGTTGATTGGTGACAAACCTCATTCTAGACATCTGTCAACTTCTCAGATGGATGAAAATGTGGACTCGTAGTGCATTTGGAGTTCTTCCACCAGGTCAGATTGTTAATCAAGCATTCTAGGTAGAGGTTCTGGAAAGATTACGTGGCAGTGTACGACCAAAAAGGCCTGATTTGTGGCAGATGGAGACTGGTTTTGCCACCATGATAATGCAACTGCTCACACAGCCATCTCAGTGCACCAGTTTTTGGCAAAAACAGCATGCCTCTCTTGCCCCCATGCACTTTTCTCTCCTGACCTCGCTCTGGGCAGCTTCTTTTTGTTTCTGCAAATGTAGAAGGACATGAAAAGTCAGCAATTTGATGATGTCGAAGTGAAGAAAAAAACAAGGGAGGTGCTGTCAGCCATCCAAACAGATGGCTTGGAAGAATTCTTGGAATTCTTGGAAGAATGTTTCCAAGAATGGAATCTCAGAGCTGACAAATGTATTAAGTGTAATGGAGAGTACTTTGAAGGTGATAGGTTGTTTTGTAAAAAAATTTAAATAGCTTTGGAAAAAATTTTTCTGTTTTTTTTTTGTTCCTCCTCATATGGTGGAAAGATATCACCTTGATGCACATCTTCTCTGATTTTGAACCATATAGTGTTCCCTTGTTTTGTTTGCATGATTACTTCATGGTCTGTGTGCAGGTTCTATATGAGCACAATGATGTGATATGAAATTCCCATTCTTCTCAATATTATCCATAGTTGGTTATAACCCACAGAGTCTAATGCCTTTGCATAGTCAGTAAAACACAAATACTTATCTTTCTGGTATTCTCTGCTTCCAACTAAGATCCATCTGATAACAGTCTTCTGAATCCTGCTTGAATTTCTGGCAGCTCCCCAACAATGTATACCTGCAACAGTTTCTAAATTATCTTCAGCAAAAATTTACCCCTACGTGATATTAATGATTTTGTTTGATAATTTCTGCACTCTGTTGGATCACTTTTCTTTGGAATGGACACAAGTAGAGACTATTTCTCATCCATTGACAAATGTTTTGGCATAGATTATTGAGTGCTTCCAGCGCTGCATCAGTTTTTTGAAGCATTTCAATCAGGGTTAGGGGCTAGGGTTTAGCAACTATTGTTTGAGGGTTAGGTCTTGATTGTTTGGGTTAGGATTAGGGTTTAGAGTTTAGGGTTTGGTGTTAGGGTAGCTTAAACCAGTTTAGATTAGTTTAGGCCTGTTGATACTAGTTTATGGGAGTTAAACCTGTTCAGACTGGTTTAGGGAAGTTTAGAAATATTTAAACGGGTTTAGGATGGTTTAAGCCTGTTTGGAGTGGTTTAGAGGCTGCATGGAGAATCAATGTATCAAAAGTTGATGTATAAAAGATTAATTGATCAAAGGGTTTATTGGATCTGCTCTTCTAGAATAGTGAGTCCTAAACATTAAGGAATAAACTCTCCCTGAGAAAGATGATTCATCCTCTCTGGAAGCATGCTGATTGTTTTATCTGATGTTTAGATTTTGCAGAATCTTGTCCTCGATTCGTACTTAGGAATGTGAGTGACTCAATTGCCTTATCCGCAGTGCAATTATAGTTTTACCATCGTTCCATGCTGGCTCAGGAAGTACAACTTATTCAAGAAGTCGACAAGCCGTGCGACACAGAACCCCGAGTTTTACAGTCGAGAGAGCCAAGTTCTGCTCCTGACTTTGCCACTCATTTGTAACCTTGGGCAAAGGACTTAGCCTCGCTGAGCCATAATAGCCTCACCTATAAATTGGGGATGATAACATCTTTCATGCAGATTGGTTACAAAATTAATTCAATTTAAATCAAGTCAAGTCAGCCCTTAGTCTCTGCTAGGCATTGTGGATACTGTGGTGAACACCAGTTTGCTTTCAAGAATCTTACATTCAAAGGGGAGGGCCAAGCTACCAAGAGATTCTGATAAAATAAGGTGCATCTAGATTGTAGGAAGCACAGAGGGCCTTAGAAGCTCAGGGGGGAAATAAATATTTAGTCCAGTGGCTCTTTCCTGTGGCTGTCAACTAGAACCTCTGTTAGAGTTTCAAAAACAAAGCCAAGAAACAATGCTCTGGTCACATCATAAATCAGTTAAAGTTGAATTTCTGGGATCTTTATTCACTGCCAATGATTTGATTCCAACTCATAGCCACCCTATAGGACAGGGTAGAACTGCCTCTGGGTTTCTGACTCTCTTTATGGGAGTAGACAGCCTCATCTTTCTCCTTTGGAGTGATTGGTGGGATTGAACTGCTCTCCTTAGAGTTATCAGCTTTATCCATAGCCCACTATGCCACAAGGGCTCCTCAAAGCCTGCAGCATGATCCAGAATTAACCTACCATAGATAAGAGTAATTAGCTGCCGTGGGGCATTCTGGGGAAATGGAAACTGTATATCTGTATAGAGGTAGAGTAGAACAGGAGAAGGAGAGTGGGGCTGGAGAGTTCGGTCAGGTTCAGACCACAAATGCTTTGAATTACATTCTAAAGACAAGGTTGATGTCAAGTGTTCAATGCCTAGCACATAGTATGGCGATAATGCTGCCTATTTGTAAGCAGATACTTGAGTTCTTAGATTCATTTACTCTCAAGGTTGAAGGGACAATTTAATATGTCTGATCAAGTTTGTAATGAAGAGTCATTCTCAGAACATTTCAATGCATCAATCATCTCAGTAGGAAGGAGAGTTTGCTGTGTCTGAGTTACTAATTTTTGCCCCATTCAAGTTATGCGCTCAAAGTCTAGATTTAAATATACTTTTTTCTTGAGCCTTAGATGCTGACCTTTAACAGAGTAGGAATTGCTTCTGTACTCAAATCAACCAACAAAACAAAACCAGTTGCCACCGAGTTGATTCTGATTCAAGGCAGCCCCATGGGATTCAGAGCAGAACTGCTCTATAGGATTTCCATGGTTGTAATCGTTGGAAGCAGATTGCCAGCCCTTTCTTCTGAGACACTGAGTGAGGAGCTCAAACCACTAACCTTTTTTGTTACCGTATATACTCGAGTATAAGCCAACCTGAATATCTGCTGAGGCACCTAATTTTACCACAAAAACTGCATTAAAAATATGCTGAAAAGGACCCAATAGAAAGTAAATGCTTAGAAAAGAATGAGGGCAACATATGTACAAATATACATGATTCAATTGATGTATGGGTTGTGATGGGTTGTATGAGCCCCCAATAAAATGATTCCTAAAAAATGTGCTGAGAAACTTGGCTTATACTTGAGTACATACGGTAATAACTGGGTGCTTAATTCTTTGTGCCACCCAGGCAGCCAATTTCGATATTGGGGAATTTGTCATATTTCTTCCCTGTTTTATTGTCTGAGATAGGGTCAAAATAACACACAGAAGGGTCTATAAACCAGAAAAAGCAAACTTGCTGCCATTGAGTTGATTCGGATTCGTAGCGACCCTGTAGCACTGGGTCGAACTGAAATGTCTATCGTGCGTGTGAAACTCTGAGGGCGGTCTCCACGACAAAGGTTTACACAAACCAACAAAAAAATACTCCAGTGCATCAAGTCGATTCTGACTCACACGGCTGCTGGTCTCTGCTGACAGCATGTACAAAGGAGGTGGGAAAAAGCCTTCTAAGGTGCATTCTGGCTGTCCTTCTTCCAAGACACATCTGCTTGCTCTGTTGGCAGTCCAGTACTTTCTGTATTCTTCACCATCATAGTCAAACGTATCTATTCTCCTGTGGTCTTCCGTACTCTTATGCAGCACGTTCACAGGCATGTCAAATGATTGCTGATCTACCAGTTCTTTGTCACACAGTGATTCTGTGTATTCCGTCCGTCTTCTTTGGATGCTTCCTGCGTTGTTCAATATTTTGTCCATAGAATCTTTCAATATTGCAACTCAGATCTTGTATTTTCCCCCCATTCTTTCCGCTTCAGATATGCCAAGCATGCTTGTTCTTTTTGGCTTTCTAACTCCTGGTACATTTAAGAGTCACCCTAATTAGAGTGTCCAAGCCTATAAATCTGTACTGGAGCATATAACCTTATCTTTCTCCTGAGGAGCAGCTGCTATATTTGACTCCATTGTTGTAGCCTCTGTGTCAATCCATCTTGCCAAGGGTCTTTCTCTTTTAGTTGAGCCTCTACTTTACCAACTATCATGTCTTTCTCTCCTGATAACCTGTCCAAAGATGAAGTCTCCCCATGTGCTCCCTCAGGAGCATTCTGGTTGTACTTCCCCAGGTTTGTTTGTTCATCTGGCAGTCATGACACTTCCATGATTCTTCTCCAGCACCATGGAGCAGTGAAAGGTAGGTGATCCAGTCTGGTTTTGCAGTTCCAGAGATTTCCTTGCCAGTGCTTGGCCTAATGAGATGCCTGCTGAGAGAGAACAGGCTCGCATTAACTTACAAGTGAATGCTGTACAAATCTGAATGCTTATTTATTAATTTTGATGGGGGAATGTCCTTTCTCAGTCACTAAAATATTTATTTTCATCATCTAATGAATCTTTCCAGTATCAGGGTGCCTGGGAGGATGAATTAACAGTTAGAAGGTTGCTCAGTGCAGATAAAATTGATGTCAAGGATGTAAGTGGTCTCCAGGGATCTTTTATTCAAGCCCAAGTCGTTGAGCAGAGAGCACCTCAAGAATATCAGATCAGACACTCCCCGCCCCGCGACTCCATGCTGTCCCCTGGAGAGGGGCGAGTACTTACTGCCAGCTTTTTTTTTTTTTCTTTCTAAACTTCACTTTCCTATGTGTCTAAGCGGATTACTGTTTCAAGTGACATATTCTCTCATTTCATAAGCAATATATCTTCAATGTGAAGCCACGGTCAGACCACATTCTTAGCCGTTCTGCCTCTTTAAAGTGATTTTGCTCATCTCTGATCTCATTCAGAATGGATTCTGATCACAGGACAAACGCATATTTCTGGGGTTTTTCTTGCACCTCTACTCATTATCTTCTAACCAAATTGTTCTTCTTGCCTTCCCCTATCATGGCATTGAAAATGTACCGGGTTTCTTTAGAACAGTAACATTGTCCACACATCATCTCGAGATTGTTCTCTGGTTAATTCTACCCATTTCTGCCACCTTTTAATCTGTTTCCATTGTATTTGCTTATGAGGTCAAGCTTAGTTAGGGTTTTATGGAATTCATTAGGAAACCAGACACAAGCTTTTAGACAAAGGAGATCTGGGTCTTAATCATGCCCCGGACTCCAATGATTTATTTTTCAAATAAAATAATGCCAGTACCATCACTCTCCCCCCTCATTTTATGCCATTTTGTCATCTTTTCAGGGATCCATCCCGCTTTGCTCTGTGACCGTTAGTTTCCCTTGTTCTGGAGCTAGTTCACTCCCTGCCGGTGGTGCTGACCTAGAGTCAGACCCTGAGCGGAGGATGTGTTTTCGAGTGCTCTGGAGTGGTTCTTGTTGTGTGTTGCCATCTTTGTACAGCTATGTAAGCAGCAGTACAAGTACATAACTGGTTTCTTTTCATCATTTTTTCTTTTCCAAAGTTTTAAATTAGTATTGAAGAAGAGCAATGGAGACATAGTGGTTATACATTGAGCTGTTAACCACAAGCTCAGCAGTTCAAAACCACAAGACACTCCAAGGGAGAAAGATGGAGATTTCTACTCCTTTGAAGAGCTCGTCTTGGACACCCACAGCAGTTCTATCCTGTCCTAGGAGTCAGCATAGACTTGATGGCAGGAAGTCAGTTTGGTTGTTTGAGTTCCTTGGAAAGATGGAAACCTCTTGGCATATGTTGTTGTTAGGTGCCGTTGAGTCATTCCAATTCAAATTCAAAGCAACTTTATGTGCAAAATAGTGTAACAACACCCAGTCCCACACCATCCAAACAATTGTTCCTATGTTTGAGCCCGCTGTTGAAGTCACTGTGTCAATCCATCTCCGTGTGGGGCTTCTTCTTCTTTTGCTGCCCTTCATTTTACCAAGCATGATGTCATTTTCCAGGGATTGGTCTCTCCTTGCAGCCAAAGTGCATGAGACAAGGTCTTGCTACCCTCAATTCTAAAGAGCATTTGCACTTCATGTAAGATAGGTTTGTTTATTCTTGTGGAAGGCCACAGAACTTCATATAAAAAGTCATATAAAAAGTTATATCCCACCAGTAGTTTAATCTTCTTGGGGAAAAACAAAATCGTCTCTTGCTTCTCCCCTTCTCCCTTCCTTTCTTTTATTTTTACTAATTTAATAAATATTTCTATAATTCTTAAGATATGCCAGGCAGTGCATTAGGGTCCAGGGATGTAACAACCAACGATGTAGACATGGTGTCTGTCCTTGGAGAGTGTACAATCCAATGGAGTTAATATGTGCAAGGTGATCTCACAGAAACCATGATCATCATCAGTTGCAGATTGGCCCATTGTGACCCATACATTGAATTTTCCTTTCATATATTTAGAAGTGGATCACCAGGCCTATCTTCCTTGTCTGTCTTAGTCAGGGGATCTCCACTAAAATCTTTTCAACATTCTAGCAATATGCAAATCTCCCCAGATCAATGTGTGCTAGCTGTGTATGATGTGCATTGGCTGGGTATCAAACCCAAGTCTCCTGTATGGAATAGGAAGATTGTATCATCTTGGGTTAGTTAACTCTTTTAATGGCGTACCTGAAGTGTGATTAAGTTAGCAGACACCTGTTTTATCCACACTGTGTGTCCCTGTCCCCAGATGGCCTTGCTCCATCTATATTTTAAAAATAAATCCAACTTAAACT
This sequence comes from Echinops telfairi, assembly GCF_000313985.2. NCBI lineage: Eukaryota > Metazoa > Chordata > Mammalia > Afrosoricida > Tenrecidae > Echinops > Echinops telfairi. Next base: position 68,024,915 of record NW_022111369.1, on the reverse strand, counting down.
TCATATTTTTATTATTACTTCTTCTTTTATATTTTCTCTCATAGCTGCATGAGATTGAATTTCTTCTTTTGTTCATAGACTTTCAATAGTAATTTCATGCTTCTGTATATCTTTTTTTTTGCCACCATCCATTGGTAAATACGACAATAGCCTTTTTTCCCCTCATAGGCAGCTAGTGCCTTTAAATCACCTTTATCATCATCACCAATACTTCTAATTTCAGAGACATTAATGACTAGTGAGTGGCATTTTCACTTCCCATTTTAGGACTTTTGGGTGTGACACAATTTTTTAGAACTCTACCAGAATATTAATAATGGACAAGAGATGACATCATGGAAGCACACGGGGCCTGGAAGATTAAGGTTTCTGGGGACTTAGAAGAGCAAATATTATAGAGTGCATTTTTTTGTATTGGACAGGGAGCGGATATACTAGAATGAATTTTTAAGTTAGCAATTTGTTTAGTCTCCTGAGGCCCTGGCAGCTTGCTGGGGTTACGGGGGTAAAAAGCACCTGCAGAGAGGAATTTCTCAGACAGAATGAACATTTAAAATAGTGCTGTGTTAATGCTTAAAAGAAAATCCTGCATGCATCTTTAATAGCTTTTAGCTCTTGTAGCTGGATCTAATGAATGATGCTCCATGAGGTAGAGCCAGCTTACCATTTCCATGCTCCAGTTTCCATTGTTCATATCCTTTCCAGTAGAGCCTTTGGGACATTCGTCAATCAAAGATTGGTTGTGTGAAAAGCCTGGTCCAGTCCCTAAGTGGAGGCATGTGGCAAATGTGATTGGGCCTTGGCCCCTCTGTTCTTATTAAGGAAGAGCCAGTGTTGCCATTTACAATCAAGCACATCAAGGGTTCTCAATTCATGGAATTGTGCTTTGAAAAGGAAATCCTCTTATGTGAGCTCTCTGATTAATGTTTGATTCAATTCTCAGGGAGAGCAGTTCTCACCACCGTGTCAAGTGGAGATGTGTCATGTAAAATGCAATGAGAACTCCAAGGTACATTCCAGATTCCAGGAGTTTCTGTGAGATTAGCATGGCACAAGTTGAGTTTTGAGAGACACCAAGTGTTTTGGCAAACCTCAGCAATTACTTACAGAGTTACGACCTAAATTCAAATCCTGTCTGTCCTCGTATTCCCCCCAAATGCAAAGCTATATAGATAAGGAATATGAACTAGAACCCTCCTCCTAGTAGGGAAGGAGACATGGACCCTTCCTCTCGGACAGGTCGACAGCTCTAACTACCTTTTTGATAGTGTCCCTGGGAGCCACACAGAAGTTCCCACAGACCTTGAGTACAAATGCAGCTCTGTTCACACTGATGCCCAAATCATGGGGGCTCCTGGCCACCACTTCATCTCTTCCCCTTCTGATTTGAGGGGTCCCATCTCTTCCCCTTCTGATTTGAGGGGTCCCAATGTGGTGTCGGTCAGTGTTCAGAAAAATAGCCACTCCTATCCTTCTGTTCTCAGCTCCTCACCAAGGGTCTGCTGCCCGGAGAATCTCTCTTCCCATAGTGTCACTTCTCTACTGTGGTGTTTGGTGGGTGGGCTTTTTTGCATGGTTAAACTTTCTCCCCATCATGACTCAAAACCAAAGCCTTGACCTACGAAGGAGACAGATGGTACTCCTTCCTACTCATCTCCTTGCCTACCCTCTTCCGGCCACCTCTGCTCAATCCCAGAAAAGAACCGCTTCTTCATCTTCAGCCCAAACATCACCCAGTAACCAGCTGCAGTGGAGTCGATGGCCACTCCTGATGACTGTACCTCATAGTAGAACTCTGCTTCATTGGGTTTTCCTGACTGCTCTTTGAGAGGGTAGATCTCCCGGTCTCTCTCTCAGTACACCTCGGAGTGGACTTGAGCCTGTAGTAGCTGGTTGAACCATTTACACCATCCAGGAAATCCAGCCAAACCATTAACCCCCTTGACTGAGCCCAACAAGGGTCATGCGGTCACCAGTTCTACAAACCACAGTAAAGACATCCTGCTGAAAATGAAGTTTTCCTTGAAAACAGGAAATGTCAGGATGTACATGAATGTACATGAATCAGTGAAGCGTAAATGACAAGCAGGATTTATTCAAGGACTATTAATATCTTTGACTGACCTTTGAAGTTCTTTGATGGCCATGATAAATAGAACTGTATTTATTCATCCTTCATGTCTCCATGCTACATCAGATCCGTTGAAAAATGCTATAAAGACTGCAGATATTTCAAAATGGATCATTCAATATTTCTGTCATTGAGAATGGAGCCTTGCAGGCATAGCAGTAACTAGTTGGGCTGCAATCCTCAAGGTAAGCAGTTTGAAACCACCATCTCTCAGGAGAGAGATGGGGCTTTCTACTCACATAAAGAGTTACCGTCTCAGAAACTCACAGGGGCAATTCTGCCCTGTCCTATAGGGTCACTATGAGTTGGCACCAACTCAGTGGCAGTGAGTTTGTTTTGTTTTGGGGTTTTTTTTGAGAAATAACTACTGAAAAGCTAATTATCGTGTAGAACTCTCTTCTCTCCAGACAAGGCAGCTTGAAAATGCTTATGGAAAATGGAATGAAAGATAATGGAATGTTTCCATGAACTCTTTGAAACCCTGTCATATATACACGAGCCTTGGTGGCTTAGTGGTACACGTTCTTGCTGCTAACACAAAGATTGGTGGTTTGAATCAACCAGCTGCTCCATAGAAGAACGATGTAGCAATTTGCCACATACAGGCCTTGGAAACTCTATGGGACAGTTTTTCTCTGTCTTGTAGAGTTGCTATATGTTGGAATCAACTCAAAGGGGTGGGATATATATATATGTATATATATCACACATGCATATATGCAAACACATAAATGAAGGGTGCTTCAGAAAGTTTATGGAAACATTCCATTATCATGTAATTCAATTTTTCCATCAACTTTTGGAAGGTCCCTTGTGTTTAGCAACGGGGTGATATAGCACAAGGTAACTTGTATAAATAAAAACTAAAATGCCTACCAATGTCACATTGCATTTCCCAGCAGGAGAAGACTGGATCCTTCCTGTTCTGGTGACTCTAATCAATGTTCACAGCAGGAAAGAAACCCGAAGAAGGGACTTGTTTATGCTTCCTCTGTCTAAGTCAATCATTGATATGCTTGCATTCGGGATTCATTCAGGTCATTAGTGTTCAGTTAATTCCAAAAGATTACTAGGAATTTTGCAATTTTACAATTCACAGCATGAACTAGATGATACTTTCCAATAACTAATATATTCAATCACTGTGTATTTAAGCCTGCAAATGGATATTCGTTGTGGTTGTGTGTGTGTGTGTGTGTGTGCGTGCATCAGACCTGTGGGGAATTCATTTGCTGTTTGTCCCTGCTTGCTCTGGGATGACCAGCAAAGGGGGTCCTCACATCTATACCCCTACACTGACGCTGCTGAGGTCAGCTGCAGAGAACTGTCACCCAGGGCTCCGACACTCTTTCGGTTGAACTGGACACCATCTTTCTTAGAGGTCACCAAAACTACACATTGCGCCTCGCATCCCATCAAGCAAGCCACCTTCCCTGCTTGGGCTCACACCTTGCCTGCACCCTTTTGGACTTTTCTCTCCTGTAAACTATCTGATTCAATTTCTTGCTATTTCCCAAACCTCCCCCATGCCCCTTTGAAGTTACAGTCTGACAGCAGAAGATTCTACTCTAACCTCCACCATAGTTCGGTACCCCCCTGCCACCTCTGTGACCTGATTCAAACCTAGGGAACAGCTAGGACCAAAGGATACCATCTCCCCTCAAGCCCTCTCCAGTTGAGGACTTTATTACAGATGCTTTCTTATTGTTATTATTAATTCTTCCTAAGGATCACAGGGCAAGGAGCCCAGTGTCTGTTTACCCCACATTGCTGCTTCCTGAGTATTGTGGATTGCACTGTGCATTCTGAAAAATTATGTGGAACTCCCAAGCGCTGTACCCATATATATGACCCTGTTTGGGAATAGAAGTTTTTATGGTAATAAGACCACACCAGAGAAAGGTGGGTTCTAAACGGAATCCCTGAGGGATCTTAGAAAAAGAGGCCATGTAAAGTTCCTTCTACCAGCCAAGGAAGACCAAGCGCTACCAACAAAGAAGGTCTCCCCCTCGAACCAATGCCCTGAGTTGGACTTCCAGTCTCTAACACTGTAAGTCAATGAATTCCTGTTTGTTTTTTGTTTTTTAAGTCTCCTACTTGTGGTATTTGTATTGTGGCCATATTAGCCAATTAAGAAAAGTCTTCCCTTCTTTCTTCCATCAAACACCCTGCTTCCTTTCATTTTATGTCTTCAGACTTGACCACCCCTCCACCTGTTCAGGTTGGTATTATCTACAGAACCAGGATCATTCTCATCTGAGGCAGACCACAGCACTCTTTCATGGTCTAATTAAGGTTGACTTTACTTTGAGGAGGTAGCTCTTTACCAGTCAGATTTTGACTATCTCAGGGGCTCATCTATCAGACAATATCCTCTGCTACTCATGAGATTTTTACCAGCTAATTCCTCAGAAGTGGTTTGCCTATTTCTTCTTTTCTTAGTGTGGAAGTTTTTCTGAATCCTATTTACTACTACAGCACAGTGTTCCTTTATTCCCTTAACATGCTCGCTTGACTGACCCTATCGTAATTATTACACTTTGTCTCTTCTCTCCAGCCCATGGTACTTTCAATTGCCTCGCATGCACGCTTCAAATGCATTTGCTCTGAGAGACTTGAAACCTGAACGAGAGTGGAAATCCTCACCACCTTGAGCGGCTGGTGGCTTCAAATTGCTGACCTTGACATTAGTAGACCAACTCATAACCCACTGTGCCAGCAGCACTCCTAGATTCGTGCTTAGTTAAGAGAAAGAGAACCGAGTATGTTGAGGTCCTCCTTGTCCCTGACCCAAACAACCTCCCCCTCCCTATAACCATTTGTAGTTAACTACCACTGAGTCTACACCAACTCCTGGTCACCTGACGCACAATGGCCATTCCTAGGACTGCTTGCAGATCAGCCATAGTGCTCTGCAGGGTTGTCACGGACTGATTTTTGGAAGCAGGTCACCTGGCCTTTCTTTCTAGTCACTCTTAATTTGGAAACACTGCTAAAACTGTTCAGCATCATAGCAATATGAAAGCCACTGCTGACATACGAGTGTTGGCTGCCCATGAGGTACATTGGCTGCAAATTGAACCTGGGTCTCCTGATTGAAAGGCAAGAATTCTACCCTGACTGCAGTGACCAGATTTTAACATTGGTAAAGCGGTACACCATTGATAAAACTCATATCCTGGCAAAATAGCCACATGGCAGCCGAAAACCATATACCCTAGCTTGTCGTGTATTCTTTCCAAAAATCGGGACTTTTTAAAAACACCACGGGACACGGGAACAATTATTAAAAATCAGGACTGTCCCGGCAAAAGCGGGACGTCTGGTCACCTTACCTTAATCCCTTCTGTAACCTTATTATCTGCTGCGTTCACTCCTATTTTTTTGGATGGACTGTCACAAGTCTACCAAATGCCACTCCCTCTGTGGCCTGGCTTCTTCCCGCTTCTTGGAGACGTGGTTCTTGCAGTAGTGGAAGCAGACTGCTGGTGTGAATTTCAGTTTGGCCACTTCCTGGTGTGTGAGCTTAGGTAAATGATGCAACTTTTTATCGCCTCATTTTCCCCACGTATAGAATGTGGGTGCTCATATATATATACCTCACAATGCTTGTGTGGAAATTAAGGGAGTAACATCACTGGCTGGGCTCAAACCACCAATCTTTAGATTATTAGACAAATACCAACCATTCAGGGACCTAGTATACCTCATCAAACAACCAGACCAAACTCATTGCCATCAAGTCGATTCTGACCCATAGCAAGCCACCAGGACAGGGTAAAACTGCCCTGCGGGTTTCCAAGACTAACTCTCTATGGGAGTAGAAAGCCTGTTTTTCTTTGTCCCAGCTGCTGGTGCACAAACACCGACCTTGTGGTTAGCAGTCCAGTGCATACTCACTCTCTCATATGGAAAACATTTTAATCTGTTTATGATTGTACTTTTTACAGGCTAGTGGATTCTTTAGCATGATCTTGGTTCAATTCCAAAATTACTTAGTCACTCTCAGTTTTAAACAATGCACCAAACCAAATTCACTGCCATCCAATTGATGCCGACTCATAGAGACCCTATAGGATGGGATAGAACGACCCCTGTGAATGCCCAAGATTGTAATTCTTACACGGGAGTAGAAAGCCCCATCTTTCTCCTACAGATCGGGTGGTGGTTTTGAAATGCTGGACAAATTGAGCACCAGTTGAGACTCTGGGCGTCTAGACACAGCAATGGAAGACTCAGTGAGCAGCACTCCCCAGAAGCCGGCCTCCACCTCAACATGGCGCTGCCTCAGGCCTGGCTGGGCCTCGGTGGGCAAGCGTGTGGCCTCAGTGTGGCAGGACACACTGTCCCAGAGGCCAGCCTGCCGGCAGACCTGGTGCAACTGCATAACCTGTCCTAGTGGTGCTGACTGTAATGCTTAGCCACCTGAAATTCTGAATGCTGTAATGCTCTTTATTTAATATGCACCCATATTTGGGCTTAGAGAAATGTTTAGAAATCCAGGTTTTCTTCACTCTCAACTGAATTTTATAGCCCTGTATAGTTTGGACTGATGTGTAGTTTTATAGCTGCCTTTGACAGAACTAGTTAATTTGGGGTGTCGGAGTCTTACTGAGCAATTAGCCAAAACTCGTTTTCGTGAACTCAATTTTGTGCCCAGAATTATCCAATTGATTGTGGGGGTGTATTTTAATGTACATTATCATACAAAAATTGACAGGCAGTGCATACAAAATTAGAGGGGAGAGATGACTTATTTTGATGACTTAGCTATGGACTCTTCACACATTGCACTTCATACAGAGTTCTATTTCTGAGTACCTTTTGTTTTGCGTGTTCATTTTGGCCCCAAAGGGAGACTACAATTTGACCCCTCCCAATTTATACGACAATGACCTTAACCCATGTTTTCACATTGCTCTCACTGTTTACAGTCTGTGAATTCCACCACCCCCCACATATGATACGAAGTCTTTGTATAGCGGAAAATAAAAATGCCACATAGCCTTACTTAAGGCATTTTTGCATTTTATATTTTCTGATTACCAAATCATGTTCTTTTAAAGAAAAGGCCTAATATTGGATATTTCTTTCAAATGAACTTTTACGAATTTTGAATTATTTTCCCATTTCAAACTAATTACATTTTTTATAAAGTATGCTAATTAACATTTTCAGTCACATTACTTACTCTAATATTGCCAAAGAACTGATTATTGGTTGGGGGAATATCATGGGACTGTGTTTATTTAGGGTTTGCTTTGTTCCTAACAACTAAAAATAGAACTGTTATACAATTAGAACTGCAATATTCCTACTAATAAATTCCTATATATATCTATCTATATACATACATACATATGAAATACATAGGAGAGGGAAAGGGAAAGGGAAAAAGCCAGGAGACCAAAGGAAAACTCAAAACTCAAAACAAAACCCTACACACACCACAACACTCTTCCACACCCCACATGCTAGACTTGGGAGGAACAGTCCTAACGTGAGCTGACACGGCAAGTCGTAACTGCTCCATGTAATCACACACACGTTGGAAAGAAGCAACTCAGCCAAGAGGCATGCTTTCAGCCAGAGAGGTCAGGACCATGGCAGCTCTAAGGAACTGTGGGCAGAGCATGCCAGTGGGCTCAGGGGCAGCCCAAGGGCACACCAACAGCTTTGGGGATGCAGGCCTGGGTACTGTGCCCCACCCAGCCAGCCTGAACAACGGTCAAAGGAGGAGAAATGGTGTTTGCATGAGTTTTCAAGACCTGGAGAGCAGGTGGGAAGCGGGAGGGCAGCAGATCCAAGGCTGAGCGGGGTACAGGCAGAGCTGGTAGAGCCCCCAGAGAGCTCAACCAAGCGCAGATGTCAGTAGGGGGAGGGGTGGGGCAGACGATCAAAACTTTAAAATATGGAACCCATTTAAATGTTAAACCAAACCAATTATTTCCTTAGTCAAAACATTGTGTTGCTTTTAAATAAACCCGGTTTGACACAGCTCCATTTGAAGACCGGAGCCCACCTGAACCAACACCTCTACTGGCCACTTCAGTGTGAGCCCTGTGCTCAACGGACACTGACCACATTTCTATCCAGGCCCAACACCACGAGCACGAGGACCTGCGTCCTGGCCAACTCTGTTCTGCAGCCTTTGGGACAGGGGTCCTCAAACTTTTTAAACGGGGTCAGTTCACTGCCCCTCAGACCATGCATGATGTGGCCCGCGGGCTGTAGTTTGAGGACCCCTGCTTTGGGACAACTAACCAAGGGAAAAAAATAATTGGATTTAAAAAATCACAAACAAAACAAAAACCATCAAAACCTGCCGCGGTCCAGCCGCGGCGGGGTGAAGGGTCCCCTGTTCGGTGGGTAAGGCGTCGACGCGAGAAGGATGAGCAGAGTCGGGAGTCAGTGATCATCTGCTGCTTTATTACAATTTTAAGGTTCTATTTAAACAATATTTTCTGACAATCATACAATCAAAGCGGAAAGAAAAATTCTAATAATAAAAGGTGCAAAGCATAAAGTTTTCCAGGGCATTCTGTTTAAATCTTCTCAGAACGTTCTTTCTGAGTGACTGGTTCATTTAAGTTTTCAATCTTGACCAACGTACATTGTGATTAACCGTAGACATGAATGGTTCTTGAAATAGGTCTGTGGTAATGGTGCCAAACAGTGTTCAAGTTCAAGGAAGTGGATAGGAGAACATTGGCATGAACTTAAAATACAAAGTTCTAAGTTAGCTAAATATTCTTTCTATGCTTCATCAATCTTACGTTCTTTAAGCCTTCGTTCCATTTCTTTTACCTGCCTTTTCAATGGGGCTTCCACTGTTCTCTTGTTTCCATATGCACCATCTACACAATCCACTCTGTAATAACATTTTTGTACACCTTATTTTGTCTTCAATAGATCTAATGCACCAAACTGGGCCACCTCTTTTTATTCTTTCCCATAAAGATAAGGTTAAAAATTGTACACGCTTCCCATTTACCTCAATAATATGTTCTCCACTGTCGTCATAAATGCCAGTGTAATCCAAAGGAGGGAGAGTAGTCTTAGGGGTTTTTTCATTACTGTCTCCTTTACTATAAGCAAATGTATTAAGGGGTTTTACTGAGTGAATTAAGAGTTGTTTCTTATCTTTGGCACTCTTTCCCAGAAAGGCAGTCATAGGGAACTTCTCGGGAGTTACTGTAGTCAGTTGGGGTTGTTCCAATTCTAACTTTTGCATTTTTCCATAAATATACCAAAATCCTCATTCCCTTGTATGGCTTTGATAATTAACTCAGTCATTCCATCATTTGCATCCCTTCTCTTTATGGGTACTGTGATTTCCCCTGAATTATTCATCGTGGTCTCATTATTGCTCATAGTGGCAATAATGGTTTCATTTTTACAAGGTCCGGGATAAAACATAAACATACTCCAGAATATCGTAGCGGCAACAACAAAACAATTTGTGAGCGGATTCCGGCAACCAATTCCTACAGTCCGACTTCTTTGAAGTCGGGCCATCTGTCGCTGGACTTTGTCCTCAACGTCAGCCGGCAGGAGTGGTCCCATCAAAAACCCCAAATGAAAAAAAAAACAAAACCCCAAATGAAACAAAAGGAGGGGGCAACTACGTGAGGCCAACTCAGAGTTCCCAGAGGGAGGCAGGCCACAGGCCGCGGTGCCTCTTCATCTTCACCTCTCGGGCAAGTCCTCTGTGGACTGCGCCCGAAGCTGCCCCTCTGCCGGGGTGTGGTCTGCAGCCCGGGGCGGGGCGACGGTTCTCTGCCTCGTCCATCCCCAGGATCCAGGGCCTGTGCGCAGCCTCGGGATCTGGACCACTTGGCCTTCAGAGCAGGGTCAAAAAGTTCATGGAAAATTCTGATTCCACTTTCCCGTGAACGCTTTGAAGCCCCCTGGGATTTGTCCTTTTGCGATGGACTTCGTTTCCACAGCCTGATGTTTTTGAGGTTCACCTATGCCGTGCTGGGCATCAGGACTTCGTTTATCTTTCTCCCTGCCACCGAGTCGTCGCTGTCCCCTCACAACCTTATAGGCCAGAGGACACCAATCTGTGGGTTTCTGAGGTTGTAAATCTTCACGAGAGCAAAAAGCATAAGCAAACTCACTGCCTTTGGGTCAACTCTGACTCTGACTCAGAGTCCCTGTGGGTTCCTGAGATTGTTATTATGTACAGGAATAAAAAACCGCATATTTCTCTCCCAAAGTGGCTGGTGGTTTTGAACTGCTGGCTTTGAGGTTAGCAGCCCAACTTGTAACCCAATATGCCACATGGCTCCTTTCAGTTCTGTTTGGCTAAGTCACATTCCATTGTATGGAAAAGCCAAGTTTTATTGTTTAATCCATTCATCTGTTGGTAGATATTTCCGTTACTTCCCCTGTTGGCTACTGTGACGAGTGCTACAAGGAACCGAGGTACATCTATGTCTGTGTCCCCACTTTTAAGTCTCTTTCAAGCCTAGGGTATGCCTAGGCCTAGAACTGCTGGGTCATAGAGTAGTTCTATGTTTAATTTGTTTGAATAAATGCTTCAAAGAGAAGGGAAGGAGTGAAGTTTGGGTCAGGGGCAGAGAGCATGTTGCTTCCTTATTTTTCTTGCTTAGGGAGAGACTCCTGCTACAAACGGGGCATCCTTCAACAGCACCCTGGGAAGTCAGGTCCAATGGGGTATGGTATTCTGTACACGTGAGAAGCACACCGTACTTTTAATCATGACTCACAGAACAGCAGTACACAAAACATCTCAGCTAACCCCAAACTTGTTTCCATTAGCAGTCACTCACTTCCTAGCCCTACTCACTCACTCATAATTGAGTGCTTTTTATACATCAGATGTTACGATAAATGATTGACTACCTAAGCTCATTTAACCTAATATGAACCTGGGGCAGTAGATATTATTAGTATCTTAAAAATGATTTACTGGAGGAGCAAAGAGCTATCTGAGGACAGTCAACTGGCAAGCGATGGTAGGATTTGAGCCCCGGTGTAAGGGATGGTCTCACTTGCGTGTTTCACCACTGTGTTACAGTGCTTACAAGTGCGACCCACCATAGCACGGAGGACCCTTCTTACTCCCCCAGGCACTGCAGTATAGCACTGAGAGGCCCAGGGTGGTAGCAGCAACTCAGGAAGAACAGAGGGGCTCCAACTACAAGGTGCTACCCTCTGCATTTCAGCCACTCTAGCTGGGAAGACTGGTGGCTTGAGTCCACCTGGAGCCCTGTTGGAAGAAAGGCCTGGTGAGCTACTTCTGAAAGTCAACCACTGAATGCCTGTGGAGCTCCGTTCTACTCCACTAGACATTGAAAGTCAACCACTGAAGGCCTGTGGAGCTCCGTTCTACTCTATTAGACATTGAAAGTCAACCACCGAATGCCTGCCGAGCTCCGTTCTACTCTACCAGACATGGGGTCACAGGAATCAGAAGTGACCTGACAGCAACTTCATGTTTGTTTTTTAGGAAGGGAACAGGCTGTCAAGGAATTGACCTATGATTGTGGCGGTAGCAGTGAGCTGGTTTGACAGCTGGGTTAAGAGCCAATCTGAGAGCCAACCTGAATTCCTAGTGGAGATCTAAGGGCTTACCACCTCTGAAAGTGTTGTCTGAGTTTTATATCTAGGAACCGCATGCACACTTGTGAAAGCATGTTATTTATCAGCATCTGTCCAACAGGTGTTCATCCTAAGCAGGCACCTCGTCTTTTCTTTTGGTGATATTTCTATCATGATCCAGGTGTGCAGCTGTGCTATTTCATAGCTCCAAAGATCAGATTATCAGCTTCTCACCATTGAAGGTGCTTGTTCTGTAGCTCTACAGCCCTCTACTGTCAATCATCTCCACTCTAGCCCCATCTACTCCATTTCTAGGATTGTACAAGAGTATCAAGAATTACGAGAAATAAGGGTGAATGAGGTGGGTGGGTATAAGAGCAATTTGGAAATAGGTGCAATTTTACTTCTAAAATGAGTGTAGCTTTCTCTTATCCTTCCAGACAGGTTGGTAGATCTGGAAGATCAGAAACAATAGCTCATTTAGCATAGTTGAGTGAACTATACTTAAATATTCCACAGTGATTTCCTTGATGACGTCAATGACTAAACAAAGCCCATTGCTGACCCAGGGTGTATTTGAGAATATACATGCTGCCTTAAGCTGCAGAGGTTTCTTCGGGTGATTTAAGAACGCAAAACAGCCTCACTTATCCCACCAGATACAGAGCTCAAAGCCAGACACCTTCAGGATGGTTCTGGGAACTCACAATTAAGCAATGGAAATGCTATCAAGAATCAGGATGGAAACTTTAAAGCAAAGGAAAAGGAAAAGTCTGTGATTAAACAGAAGAGAAAGCTGTCTTTTATCGACTGATGCTTTAAAAGGTTTTCCTGTCCACTGGTGCTTTTGTATTTTCTGGAGTGTGGTCTTCAAATGGTGGATCGACGTCTCAGTGCCATTGCAACCTTTTACTCATTCACTCATCAGTGAGTGGACATTTGTGTTTTCTTTTCAATTTGGCCTATTAGGAGGAATGTGGCTAAGAACATTTAGGAGCATGTTTCTGTGTAGACATAATGTGTATCTATTCAGTTCTCTTGCTGAGTCATAACTCTGTTTCCCTTTAAAGGAATTTATTTAGCTTACTTCCCCCTCTTTAGAAAAAAAATATTACTCAGCACCCCACTGAGTTACTATAGCCCATCATCCAGGATAAAGTGTAGGTATTTGCTTTTGCAGCCCCCTCAGCCTCCGAAGGAAATATTGCTTTCGGGGAACTATTAGAAAAATTTCCAAAGTGGCTACCTCATTTTACATTTGCACCAACAGTGTAAGAATGATGCTTTTCTCATATTCTTATCAACACTTGCAATTATCTATCATTTTCAGTATAGCTATCTTTGTGCCTGTGAAGTTATCTCATTGGAATTTTGATTTGCATTTTCCTGACTGCTAGTGTTGCCAAGCAAACAGCTTCTCATGTACTTTTTGGCCAGCCTTTGTCTGTCTTTGAACAACTGTGTACATTGGTACTTAAAATTCCAACTTATTTAGTATTACTCACCTTGTTGAAAATGAAGTCTTTTAACTCATGATCTTTTCAGCACTGGCAATGGTTTGATGCTCTCCATTCAGTTTTCAGTGGCTAATTCCTCAGAAGTGGACTACCTAGTCCTTATTTACAGCCTCTTCTTAGTCTGCAGCCTCTGCAGAGACCTTAGGGTGACCCTGCTGGTTTTGAAATACAAGTGACATAGCCTCACGCATCACAGCAACACACAAGCCACCACAGTATGACAATCTTGCAGACAAGTGCAAAGACCGAGAGCTAGAAAACCAAAAAGGAGGAGCACACTCAGCATAATCTTAAACTGAAAGAGCGAAAGAACAAATTCAAGATTCTAATAAAAATTCAAAATTGCAATATTGAAAGATTCTATGGGCCAAATATTGAACAATTCAGGAAGCATCCAAAGAAGATACAAAGAATACACAGAGTCACTGTACCAAAAAGATCCTGTCGACATTCAACCATTCCAAGAAGTAGTACGTGAGCAAGAACCCACAACACTGAAGGGAGAAGTCCAAACTGCACTGAAAACATTAGCCAAAAACCAGGCTCTGGGACTTGATGGAATGTCAACTGAAATATTAAAAACAAACAAACCCTGATAAAGCACTGGAACCAGTCACTCATCTATGTCAGGACATTTAGTTGACAGCTACTTGGCCAACTGACTACCAGAGATCCGTACCCAGGCCAAAGAAAGGTGACCCAACAGAATGCTCCGTTATAGAACAATATTATTGATAGCACATGCAAATAAGCTTTTGGTAAAACTCATTCAACAACAGTTGATACAATGACAGGGAGCTGACAGAGATTCAGCAGATTCAGAAGAGAACATGGAACAAGGGATCTCATTGCTGATGTTGATGGAGCTTGGCTGAAAGTAGAGAATACCAGAAAGATGTTTACTAGTATTTTATTGACTATGAAAAAGCATTCAACTATATGGATCATAAAAAACTGTGAATATCCTGGAGAAGAATGAGAATTCTAGAACCCTTGATTGTGTTCATGCGGAACTTTTACATGGATCAAGAGGCAATTATGCAAACAAAACAGGGGAATACGGTATGGTTTAAAGTCAGGGAGGGTGTGCTTCAGGTTTGCATTCCCTCACCATCCTTTTCCAGTCTGTATGCTGAGCAAATCATCAGAGAATCTGGCATCACTATAGGAGTAAAGCTTATTAACAACCTGCAATATGCAGAGGACACACCTTGCTTGCTGAAAGTGAGGAGGACTTAAAGCACTTGCTGAGGGAGATCAAGGATTGCAACTTCAACTATGGATTACAACTCAATATAAAGAAAACAAAAATCCTCACAACTGGAAAAATAAGAAACAACATGGTAAACAGAGAAAAGATTGAAGTTGTCAAGAATTTCTTACTTGGATCCACAGTGAATGCTCATGGAAGCAGCAGTGAAGAGATCAAAGGATTGCATTGGGTAAATCTGCGGCACAAGACCTCTTTAGAGTGTTGGAAAACAAGGATGTTACTTTGAGGTCTAAGGGGTGCGTGACTCAAACCATGGTATTTTCCATTGCCTCATATGGATGTGAAAGTTGGACATTGAATAAGGAGGAAAAAAAGAAGAATTGATGCCTTTGAATTATGGTGTTGACAAAGAATATTGAACTACCAAGAGAATAACAACTCTGTCTTGGAAGAAGAACAGCCAGAGTGCTCCTTAGAGGCCAGGAGGACAAAACTTCATGTCCAGAACTTTGGACATGTTGTCAGGACAGACCAGTCCCTGGAGAAGACCGCATGCTTAGTACCATCGAGAAAGGCCCTTAGCAAGACGAATTGGCACAGTGGCTGCAACAATAGCCTCACACACGACAACAATTGTGAGGATGGGCAGGACCAAGCAGTGTCGTGTTCTGTTGTGCACAGGGCTGCTGCTAGTCAGAACCAATGGCATGACACCTAACAATAACAGCTCCTTGTTTCAAGGGCAATTGATAATGCCATGTCAAATTCAGGTGTCTTAAAATGATCATACATTTATTTTTTGCTGAAAGGCAAAATACTTTAAACAATGTTATTGCCACGGAAATTTACTTCATGGAGTAAACATGACATTATTTTCTAGCAAGTCTATACTTCTAAGGGAGAAATGTGTTTTTAAAAAATTGTTTTTGCCCTCACTGACCTATGACCCTGCGGGGAACAGCACCAGAGACACAGTGTGGGAATTGCACCCGATCTGATGCCGCCACACCGAGGCAAAGCACTGGGGGAGTGCAGCGGAACAGCAAGGGAATGGAGCAGCAAGGTCCCCAGGGAATGCTGAAGGCAGACTTTGGCGCCAGGGCGTGGTGCCCCAACAGACTGGACTGGAAAACACTCTTAAAGGCCAACATCCTTGAACTAACTACAAGCTTTTCTTTCTTGTTGTGTT
>NW_022111369.1:68006105-68007772 GCF_000313985.2 Echinops telfairi | reverse complement strand
GCCTTAAGTGGAAAGCAAATGTTTTGAGAATGATGAGGGCAATGAATGTACAAATGTGCTTTACACAATTGATGTGTGTATGGATTGTGATAAGAGTCGTATGAGCCCCTATTAAAATGAGTTAAAAAAATTGTTTTTGTTTTCCACTAGCGTGAGTGATTTCACAAGCCTGTTACCTATGTATGTGGGCATATAATAAATATGTGATATATATATACACACACACATTGTGTGTGCAGCATATGCATGAGTGTTCTTTACAAGATAGTTTATTTAAATAGTTGATATCATGAATGCATTCAATGTGGTAAATACTATTTATATTTTTAATTTATATATGATTCACATATTGAGCACAACTAATATAAGCCCTTCCTTGTGGCATGTTACTTAAGAATAACATATATATGTTATAACACATATACTAATATATATACTATTTTTCTCAAGAGAGACAAGAGAAAGAATTTTACAACTTTGTATTTTGCTTCCTAGGATTTCTACTCTACTCTTGCACAAAATTTACAAGAACAATATCAAGAAATATGCAGCTTTCTTTGATATGTATTTCCTTACCCAATTCTTAGAGTTTGGAAGTAAAATTATTGACAGCCTCCTTTAGTAGTTTTTCATTTGAAATTCAAACTAATCTCTTTTCAGTGTTTGCCATGGAGGACGTCATTAGAGTGTATTGGAAAGTGCATGGGCCTTGAAGTTATGCAGACCTGGATATGAATCCCAGTATTAGCACTTAAGCAAGTTTTCTTTTCAGCTGTGAAATGGACACAATGGTACATTCCTTCCTGGCCTGTTGTAGATTAAATGAGGTAAAAATAATTCATTTTAGATCTTTGCTTTATTTAGGATACCTAATGCCCAACACAATTACTCTTTGTTGACTGGATGGATAAGTGAATAAAAATATTCATGCAAAAATAGCAAAACCCTCATAACAATCCTATGAGTTACTCTTTCCTATTGCTCTGTCTAATCCTGGATTACTACTAGCACAATCAGCTCTCAGAAACCAGGAGCACTGTGTATGTGTGTGGGTATACACACCGTATGTTCTTTGTAAGTGTTCATTTAAACAGTTGATGACATGAATGCATTCAGTGTGGTAGATACCATTGGTGTTTTTAAGTTATGTATGATTCTCATATTGAACCCAAATGATATCAGACCTTCCATAGGGCATGTTCCCTAAGAACACGTTAATGAATTCAACCGCATTCAATAAGTTCTCTAGAGTTGGGATCCACTTGACGGCAGTAGGTGTTCGTTGGTTTGGTTTTGGTGAGAAGTGTAGGATCCCTGGCGGTGCAGACGATAGGCAATCAGCTACTAACGGAAAGGTTGGCACTTTGAGAGTATCGGTCATTCCAGGAGAGAAAGATGTCTGCTCCGGCCGTTACAGGCTTGGACTCCCATAGTCTTACAGGGTCGTTATGAGTCAGTTGTGGTGTGATGGCAATTGGTTAACAGAGGAGAAGTGGAAACACTTTAATAATCAAGGACATTAGGGTCACAAGGGTAACGAGCACCGAACAGCTGAAGACACGTCGCTTTAAACCATTCCAATTTCTTGTTTCCCTTCATTTGCTTTCGCTTATGTCATACTCTGATAGCTTGTTTATGACTCTGCCTACTTCTTTCTTTTCTTTTTT
>NW_022111369.1:68003308-68005464 GCF_000313985.2 Echinops telfairi | reverse complement strand
GGGCATTGGGTCCCCATCGTGTGCTCCCTTCATTCACAATGATATGATCCCCCCCCCTTTTGTGCTTGATACCTGGTCCCCTTGACCCTTCATGATCACACATGGTGTGCTTCCTCCATGTATCTGCCTACTTTTTTCAACCTGAACTTTTTTATGGGACTAAAGGGCTCAGCTCAAAGAGAGATCAAGAACTATAGGTTACTTTTGCTAGTAGGAAGCTTGTAACCTAAAATGAGAGACAAGCCACAAAAATGTATTGTCCAATGGGTGGGTAGGACACAACAGAGAGTCTCACGATGTGTAGCACAGACAGTGGGAGAATGAGATCATAGGACATGTGTTGGAGGAAGCCCTGGTGGTTTCAAGGGTTAAGCACTGGACTGCTAACTGAAGGGTCAATGGTTTGAACGCATTAGTTACTCTGAGGGAGACAGATGAGGCATTTGCTTCCAAATACTAACAGCCCCAGAAAGCCTATGGAGCAGTTCTAGTCTGTCCTATCGGCCACTCTGAACGGGAAACACCTTGATGGCAGGAGATTGGCGTTACATGTCTTGTAAGTACCCTGAATTCAGAAGTCAAGGTGGAGAGAATCAGGGCGAATGAGTGTTTGCAGTCGAGGCTTCACCTATCTTGGGGTCAGTTTACTGCTCCCCCAGTGGCATACTCAGCTGGTAGCCTTAATGAAATTCAAAACCAAACGCATTGCATAGAGTCAATGCTGTCTTACAATGACATCATAGGACAGGGTAGAACTGCCCCTGTGAGTTTCCAAGACCGTAACTCTTTATGAATGGAAAGACTCATCTTTCTCTGACAGAGTGACTGGTGGTTTTGAACCACTGACCTTGCAGTTAGCAGCCTGATGGGTAACCACTATGCCACCTGGGATCTGGTACAGCCTTAATAGTATCCTACAAATAGGACAAGTACAGGGGATTTCTGTAAAAGACTTGTCTTACCAAGATATACAATATCAACTCTAAGTGATGGACAGGTGAAAAGTTAGTTGCTGCTGTTCTAGGTAGGTGAGACTTTTGTATCAGTGTTGGATGGGAACAGTGCTATCATGGCATTGACATTTCCTGGTACAGGTGATATTTTCCTGTTCAGAAAGTATCCGGAAAATAGTCCCAGACATTTTGATTTGCTGTTTTGGGCTCTGGGTGACATAGCCTGTATTTTCCTGCGAAGAAGAGACTGGAGGCCCCAAATCAGCAGGAGTTTGGGAAGCACGATAGCGGCAATGCAGCGTGTTAGAGGCCCTGTTGTGGTTTGTGGTCAGGTGCCATGGAGTTGCTTCAGCCCCAGAGCCACCACAGCCAAAGGAACACGGCCTGGTGCTGTCCCACCTCCCCAGTGTCCCTGCGCCTGAGCCCCTGGTGGCAGCCAGTGTCCACCCATTGTCTTGAGGACCTTTCTCATTTTCACGGCCACTCTACTTTACCTTCAGGGACTCGTCTCCCTCCCAACAAGTCTGTAAGATGGAGTCCTGACGTCTTTGCGTCTAAAGAGCACTCTGGCCCTGCTTCTTTCAAGCCAGATTTGTTTGTTCTTTTGGCATGGTACTATCAGTATTCTTCTCCAGTGCCACAATTCAAACGCATTGATTCTTTGTCGGTCTTCCTTAGTCAACGTTCAACTGTCACATGGATAGGAGGCAATTAAAATACCCTCCAATTTTCCCGCCTCATAGAATTTCCTGACTCAGCAGAAGGCGACATCACCCCATCCTGCACCAGCCTCACAATTGTTGTTATGTGTGAGTCCATTGTTGCAGCCACGGTGTCCGTCCACTCCCTAGAGGGGCTTCTTCTGTTTCATCAACCCTCTGCAAAGCATGATGTCCTTTTCAAGGGCCGTCTCTCCTGATAACGCATCTGGAGCACACGGACAAAGGCTCCCTTGTCCTTGCTTTCAGGAGCATTCTGGTCCTACTCACAAGACAGATCTGTTTGTTCTCCGGGCAGTCTATGCAGTTTCCGTATGCTTTCCCAACACCATCCTTCAAACACACGATGCTGCAGTCTTTCTTCAGCATCACCGCAACATGCGGGCGACGAGAATATGAGAAACTGACAGGTCAGTGGTGTTAGCAAAAACACGATGCTGAAAACTTGCTTGATATCTCTGGTGCCTCTCACTGCCCCTTCGCG
>NW_022111369.1:67972417-68003208 GCF_000313985.2 Echinops telfairi | reverse complement strand
CCTGGACTCTGGCTCACTGACCTGCAGAGGAAATTCAGAAGAACCCAAACTGGCATCTGGGAGGCAAGTCTTTTTAGGTGACAGGAGCTGGTGTCTTTGTTGTCCGCTGCACACTCGCACGATCCTATCGCACGATGGATGCAGCAAGTGTTATTGTTTGTTGCTGTTGAGTCAGAGCCACAGAAAGTAAGCCCAGCTTTCCTCTGCTGAAAATGGAGAGAGTGCTTTGAAACAGGTGAGACTATTTAGAAGTCCGCCTCACGAATGGGAGAAAATGAATACAGTTTTCGCAGTGTATTGGACAAATAGCACCCTGGGTAAATGTGAAATGATTTTACTTTATGTAAAACTATTCTTACTTCATAGATTGCGTTGGAGAGAGTGTGCTTTGTTTTCTCGTTTACAACACATCAGAAACGTTTCTGTCCTTGCAACTCAAAGAATACTTTGGGAATATGAACATCTCTCTAGTGCTGCATTCGTGAATAGATGGAACTGTATATATTATTACTTTTATTTCCATGTTGAAAATAGGTAAAATGATTTTTACACCAGGCAATTGAATGGGAGACATATTATATCATTTTCAGAGTCACACAACCCATTGGGTACATTTTTGGCTTTTCAGTACAAAGATTATGCTGGGGCATGTAGAGCTCTCCAGAATTCCCGTTCATGCCTGGGCTCAGGGTCACCTTCTATATCACAGTGTGAAACACTGCCCATCTTAGGCTATATTTATGATCATTGGTATGTTTAGTCCAGTGTTACAGCGTAGTACCCACCTTCAAACCAAGGGAACTTATCCTCCCAATTACATTTGGTTGTGATCCACAGGGTGTTTCCTGGTGAACTGTTAGAAGTTCAGTGGCCAGATCTTAGTCAGGAAGATTCCCTGAAATCTCCCGCCACAGAGGCCACTGCTCCTATTTGAAGTGCTGGTGGCCCAGCTTCCAGCCCCACTTCCTATAGAAAATCAATAGCCACGGAGGCACCTGCTGCTCATGTTGGTTCCATGTGTCCAAGAGCAACAGTCCTCCATTGGGTTTTCCATGGCTGATGCTTCTCCCCAGAAATAGATGAGCCAGCCTTTCTTCTGAGGGACCTCTGGGTGCGCTCAAACGTCTACCCTTCCTGTGAGCAGCCCCCCACCCCCACCCGGGAACTCCTGATTCCTCAGAGTTACTCCCAATGGTGCCTGCTCTGACCACTGCTCAGATCCTTGACACATGCACACGTTTCTCCATTTATCAGGATGTTGCTGATGGTCCAGTTGTGAGGTTTTTCTTTCTTTGACATTGTGTCGTAATTGGTACTGAAGGCTGTACTCTGATCTTTATCAACAAGTGCTTCAAGTCCTCTTTGCTTTCAGCAATGAAAGTGTGTCATTTGCATACCTAAAATAGTTAATGAGCCTTCCTCCAATCAAGCTTCTCAGGTTATGTGCTCAGCAGGCAGGTTGGATAAATGTGGTGAGTGGATATAGACTAACAACTATGGATTTTTCCCATGGGTTTACCAGGCAACTGCCTTTCAAATTTCTTAGAATAGAGTCGTGAGTATTTCTGCATGGAATCAATGTTTTGAAGTATTTCAATTAGTATTCCATCAGTTCTTAGAGCCTGGTTTTCACCAGTGCGTTCATTGAAACTTTTTTCCTCAATGTCATCCATTCTTGATCATGTGCTTCTTCTTGAAATGGTGGATTCCATTTTAGAGGTGAGCAGTGAGTGTGTTTCAAGTCCATGGGTCAAATGTCAGACTGTAGGCTTCTCCTGACTTGGTTACAGGGGCTGGGGCACCCAAGATCAACAAGCCTGACAGCAGGCTTTTGACTCTGGAGGTAAATGAATCCAAGGTTGGCAGGTAAGGTAGTAAGCTGCTACAGATCCCCAGGATCAGCAGGTAGTACAGTAGCCTGCTAGCGACAGTGCAACAAACCAGAATGTCGGTGCCTTCGATCACAAGGCAGATGCAGGATCCAGACAAAGTAGTAAAGCCAGCTTTTTCATTGTGCCCACTTAAGTTTTTCCAAAGCAGGCCACACATCGGAGGAGATCCCATCATAGGGTATTACTGGGTCTTAACTTCTGGGAATCCTGGCCCAGGCAGGTGGACACAAAACTTTAAGTATCACATTATTCTATCTCAGACATTATTCCTTTTGAATTTTTCATTCCCAGCACAGTATTTCGTATGATTGTCTGATCCAAAATGATCAATACCTATTAATCTCAGCTCACTAATGCCTAGAATATCAATCTTTATGCACGCCATTTCTTTTTTTTTACAACTTCCAATTTTATAGATTTGTACTTCATTCATTCCACATTCCATTTGTTTAGTAGATATTTACAGCTCTCTATCTTCCCTTTTTCAGGAGATAAACAAGGCTTTTTATTCCTCCGGCCAAGAGCAGCTGGTGGGTTGAGCCACCTATGTTTAGCAGCCCAATGCCTATCCCACAGAGCCACCAGAACAATGCCGGTAAGGGCTGTTGATAGGCTGAAGAGAAAATGCGGAGAGGGGTATAAGTGGTTAGGGAAAGAACAGAAGAGACCAGCAGAGGAGAGAGCAGCAAGAAGAGAGAGAATGAGAACTAAAAGGAAGAGAGGGAAAGAATGGACAAGTACGGTCTCACTGCCATTGAGTCTGACCCATAGGGACCCTATAGGATAGGGTCAAACTGCCCCTGTGAGTTTCCAAGACTGTTAACTCATTAGGGGAGTAGAAAGCTTTTTCTTTCTTCTGCAGGCTGGTGGTTTCAAACTGCTGACCTTATGGTGAGCAGCCTAATGCATAGCCACTATGCTACCATGACTTATCAGGGATGACTATGATAGGTTTCCAATATGAACGGAGGCCATTTAACGTTCACTTTTACTGTGCATTGTTATTGTTCCTTAGTCCACCAGATGGTGCTCTGAAATACCAAATCAACTTCAGTCCCTAATTTAAAAAATTAACAGTACACGGACTTTCCAGAACGGACTACAGGTGTCACCAAAGGTGAAAATGCACATTTATTATTTGAATTTTAAAAATCTCTTTGGCTCCCCCAGCTCTTTGACTATTTGCATGGAACGTTCTTTCCCCTGTCTTTCCACCTTCAATCTTTTGTATCCTTAGGTGTAATGCATGTCTCTTATAAACAGCATAGAGTTGGATCGTGTGGATTTTAAAAAATTTTAATTCTTCTGTCACTCTCTGCCTTTTCATTCAAGAATTTAGGCCAGTGGTTCTCAACCTTCCCAATGCTGCGACCCTTAAATACAGTTCCTCATGTTGTGGTGACCCCCAACCATAAAATTATTTTTGTTGCTACTTCATAACTGTAATTTTGCTAGTTACGAATCATAAGGTAAATATCTGATATGTATTTTCATTGTTACAAATTGCACATAATTAAACATAATTAAATCATAGTGATTAATCACAAAACGATTTGCAATTATATATTGTGAAATATTTATGTGTTTTCCAATGGTCTTCGGCGACCCCTGTGAAAGGGTCATTTAAGCCCCTAAGGGGTCGCAACCCACAAGTTGAGACCCGCTCGCTGATTTAGGCTATCTAAATCCACTATGATTACTGATGAGAAATTGTTTATTTCTGCAATTGTCATTTGGTTTTGGGGTGTCTTAAGGGTTCTTTCTGTTTTCCTTTAGCACTGTTTGCTATGTATTTGGTGGTGGTGATGGTAGTTTATTGTCATGGCCTTGTAGTTTCTTTCTCATTTCCTTAAAAAAAATTAATTATGCCATACCATATTCACTGCCCCAGAGCCCACTCTGACTCCCAGCGACCCTATAGAACGCAGGAGAACACTCCCAGTGGGCTTCAGAGACTCTTTATGGCAGTAGAAAGCTTTGGGCTTTTTGCCCTCGAGAGGCTTGTAGTTTCTAACTGCGGATCTTTTGGTTAGCAACACGATGTATAACCCACTGAGCCACCCGGTTCCTCCACACGCAGTCATTGTTAGCATGACTAGTACATTAAGGGCCTTGCATTTGGGCAGTGAAGATGAGCAAGGCCCTCAAGGAGATGGGTGTGGCACAGTGGCAGTACCAGTGGACTTGGGCATAGGAACAAGTGTGAGCATGGCACAGGACCGGGCAGCGTTCGTTGTGCATAAGGTCACTAGGGGTCAGACTGAGGAGGTGGCACCTAACAGCTACAGCAGCATTTGGGCTGTAAAGCTGGCAGTTCAAACTCACCAGCCCCTTCTCAGGAGAAAACTGGCGTTTTCTCCTCCTGTAAAGATTTATAGTCTAAGAAACCCTAAGGAGCAGTTTGACAGAGGGGTGTGTGTGTGTGTGTGTGTGTGTGTGTGTGTGTGTGTGTTTAGTTATAACATTCTAGGTAAGTTGGTACCCACTACTTTCAGTAAAATATACTAGAAATCTGTTCTAGTAGAAATCCCATGTCTTTACTATTTCTCTTCTCCTCTTTGATTGTTACCACTAATGAAGTATTTATATTTAATTTTCCCTGTAACATAAAGTGATCCTTGCTTTCATATATTTGTTATTCAAAACATGAAGTATTTATTCAGAATTATCCAGCATAAACACTTTATTACTGACATTTGTACCTGTCCAAGCATTTTTCTATATAGGGGTATTTATTTCTATGAAGCATTCTGAATTACCTCCATGTCTTTTCCCATTTATATTGTTTTGTAGGACCAGCCTGGTGGATAAATATGTAGTGCTTTTATTTAAAAGTATTTACCTAATATTTTTACTTGAAAGCACTTATACAAATACACTTTTATTTAAATGTGCTGACATAATATTTTTATCTACAAGTGTTTACATAATGCTTACAGTTAAGGAAAGAGCCTGGTTGTACGGGGATTAAGGACTCGGTTGCAAACTGTAGTATTGGCGGGTTGAACCCCACAGGCGCTCTGAGGAGGAAAGATGAGACGATCTATTTGGGGAAAGGTTTGTGGCCTTGAAAACTCTGTGCAGCACACCTGCACTGTCTTATAGGGTTGCTATGAGCTTGAATTGGTCCAACAATATATTATGATTTTCTTTTGACAATGTTTATGAGCTATAGATATATAAGATATTTTTAATTGAAAGATAAGATTTAGACTGGAAATTTGAGACTATCACTTGAATGGTCATGGCTCTCGGTTTCACTGAAAATGAAATATAAATGTTTAAGAGAATTGCAATGAATAGCTGTATTTAAAACTACATGTGTATGTTTACATGTAATCCTCCCAATTTCTTAGGTCTGAAGCTGGTCCCCTCTGAGGGCCATCCACCCCACTGTGTGTCTGTGGGATGCCTTGTATACTGTGAAAATTCACCAACAATGTTGTTTCCTGCACCCAACATGGGCCACTAAATGGACTCAGGCCCCAGTCGGAGCTTTGCCCTTTGCTTTGGCCCACTCACATCTTTTGGGAACCCCTTGAAGACTGACATCTGGCTTATTCATCTAGCACTCTGTGTTAGTCTGGGTAGACCAGAGAAACAAATTTATAGGCATTCATATGTATAAAAGCAAGAGGTTTATATACAAGAGCAATTGAATATTGAGAAAGCATCCCAGCCCAGTCCAGATCAAGTCCATAAGTTCAGTATTAGCCCATATATCCAATACCAATCTAAAAAGTCCTCTTCAGAGTCACAAAATACATGCAACGATGTCAAATGCAAGAGGATCACAGGCCAGTGGGTTTGAAGTCTTGTGGATCCAGTGGCGTTGTAAGCATCTCAGTGCTGGCAGGGGTCTCTAAGTGGCTTCTCTGGCTCCAGAGTTCTGGTTGCATCAGGGTAGGTTCATGTGGCTTCTCCAGCTCCCAGGGCAAAGCGCCATATGTCTTGTCAGTAGAGAGTCTTCAAGAGAGTGAGCAGGGAGAGAGAAAATGTCTCCCGCCTCCAAGGAGGAAAAATCCAGGATTTCCCAGAGTTCTCAGGAGAAGTCCATGTCTACACAGAGACCTCATTGGCTATGACCTGACTGACAGACTAGACTCCACCCCTTCACTCTTAATTCTCTCAAGTCCCAAATTGACACCAGATTATGTAACTAGCACACACTCTTCTTTCCTCTTGGCTGCCTCCAAATACTATCCACAGATGGGTCTGACTCCACCCTCACCCCCTAGCCACGGGAGGCAAATTTAGATGCCAGAGATGACCCTGTATTTATGACACAGTGCGACTTAAAGGGAGGAAAAGCGGCACATAGAGAAATACTGCATTGGGATCTGTGTTTCTCAGAGATTTCTATGTTAACGAAATCACAAGGACGAGAGACGACAATGTGAATATAGCAATTGTATCTTTGAAGCATTAGAAGGAGAGGGCACTTTAGGAGTGAGGAAGGGGAGACTTTGGTCCGCTTACGTGGACACAATCATCAGGACAGATCGGTCATTAGAAAAGGGTATTATGCTTAGGGAGGGTCACCAAGAACGAGTCAGGAGCCCCTCGGTGAGATGGTATGACACAGTCACTACAGTGGACCCCAGCATGGCGAAGGACCAGGCAACATTTTGATCTGTTGCATATGGTCGCATGCATGGAGCCAACTTGATGGCAATTAACAGCATCTTTGGAGCCAAATTCTGACTGGCCCACATGCTCCCTGTGTGATTCTGGCAAAACCTAATAGCTTCTGGAACCTCTCCTGCACAATGAGTTGAATCATTGTTACTCTGCTTGGCTGTGGTGAGGGGTAAATGGGACCACATGCTTCAAACGCCTATATCAGTAACCTCTCCAGCAATTCCAGTGCCCCACTTCCTCCTCCTTACCTTATTTCTGAAATCAAGCTTAAAATTTGCGCTTAGGTGCCATTAACAGGGACTCTGTTGTGGCCCCTCCCCATCAAAGCCTTCCTCCGGCTCTGGTCGTCTGCTTCCACACTTCCTTGGTCCTGTCTACTCCCTGGATGGCCACTGTCGTGCTCTCTTCCTTAGTGCCCCGTGTTTTAGGCTACTGGAACACCTAATATGATTGGATGTGCCTCTGCAGCCCCTGCCTGTCTTCTTGAAAGACTGCTATACCCCCCCACCCCCAACCCCCGCCCCCCTACATACCCTCCAGGTATGTCCTCAAACCTCCTTGCCTTGTTATTGTTAGGTGCCCTGAGGGGGTTCTGGCTCACATGTTCTTGATGTACATAGAACCAAACAGTGCCCGGCCCTGCTCACGCTCACAACTGTTCTTATGATTGTTCTCTTTGCCTTAAGAGAGCCTTAGTCTAGCTGCTGGGGCAATCTGTCCAATAGCTGCCCCCAAAGTTGCTCCCTCTGCATCTCTGGGCCTTGCACATCCTGGGAAAAGAGCCTCACTGTGCACGGTGCCTTTGCACATATGAGTGCACAGGAAGACTGCGAGCTTTGACAGGGGCCTAGGAAAATAGGAAACAAGGTGGTGTCCTGAGCTCTGCATTGGGCTCCTAATCACAAAGTCAGCAGTTCAAACCCACCAGCCACTCCTCTGGAAAAAGATGAGATTTTTGATTGCCATTAAGAGTTTTAGTCTCAGCACCCCATGAAGAAGTTCTATTCTGCCCTAAAAGTTGCTTTGGGACAATGGAGAGTCAACTCAGGGCAGTGGTTAGGGGGTGGGTGGGATCGTGGCAAAGACTCCTGGTTCCTCACCATGTTCTCAGGGTTAATACAGTTTCGGGATCTTCAAAAGTGCCACCAGGGGTGGGCCTGACACTAACATACACCTTGGGGCTCCTCAAGATGAAGGCCCACCTAGAGGCGCCCCAGGCAACATTAGAAGGGGACTTGTGAATGGTGAGGCGAGGGAGCCACAAATGGAAGAAAGAGCTCAGAGCGGAGTGCGCTCAGAGCCAATGGCTGAGGCCTGACGTCTGCTACATCAGCCGACAGAATGACTGACAGTGGCCTCCTCGCACTGGAAAGATGCTAGCTGGGGACTTCATTCATGCACATGTTACTTTCACTTCCGACTGTCTTTGCAGGGCATTCCTATTTACATCTATGTAAAATGCACGGATTTTATAAGTTCCAATGAAGCAGAATTTTAAATGAAGCTTTTAAAAGATTTAAATCTGAAGTTAAAAATACAATACCTTACCATCAAAAACTGATTGTACATTCCTATTTACATCTATGTAAAATGCAATTCAGTCACTTTTGTACATTATTTTCTACCATATTTCTGAAACTTTTTTAATGCTAAAAAGAGAGCCTTCTAGAAAATTCCCTTGTTTGATTTATTTTTTCTCCTTGTATAACCACAAATGCCTTTTGGTATGAAGAATTGACTGTTTTCTGGTTAAGATTTAGCCTACGGAAGGATTTACATACAATATTTAAAATCCAAGCCCTTAAAATTCTGAGAGTAGTAATCAGACTCAGACTCACTGCCATCACATCAATTGCAACTCATGTTGACCCAATAGGACAGGGTAAAAAATTGCCCCTGAGGGCAGTTCCTAGACTGTGGCTCTTTACAGGAGTAGAAAGCCTCGTCTTGCTCCTGCAGAGTGCTGGTGGTTTCAAACTACTGACCTTTCGGTTAGCAACCCAATGAGGTTAGTAGCCCATCATGTAACCCTTTACATCACCAGGGCTCCTGAGAGAAATAATAATAAGCATCTATTAATAGAAATACAAATGAGTCACTTCAGTTGTGATGGACATGGCTAAGCAGGCCTGCTCTTTCAGAGTCAGTGGTCCTAATGACAGAAAATTATTGCAGTAATTGGCATTTCATCAAGTTCAAGATTCCATGAAACTAGCTCTTGTGTGAATTTTGCCTGCAAACATTTGCCAAAATTATGTCTTCTCCTTAATCACTTCTGAAAAAGTAGTGCTATTAATAGCTATTAAGTTCATGCCAAATTACACATTTCCATCCTCTTTCCTTTTTTATTTTTAAAATGAGTTATTCAGAATAATCTATTTTCCAATGAGTACATTTGAAAAACAATTCAATCAGTTTTTGATGGCAAGATATTGTATTTTTAACTTCAGATTTAAATCTTTTAAAAGCTTCATTTAAAATTCTGCTTCATTGGAACTTACAAAATCCGTGCATGGATCTCAAGGACTGGTTCAAAAAGCTAATCTCAAAAGGTTATGAATTATATGACGGTCTTATGCCATTTATAGAATAATCTTGCAGTCCTGGAGAACAGGTCAGTGGTTGCCAGTGGGTGGTGTTCTGAGGGAACCCAAACTAGCGGTTACTCATGGTGAGCTCTTGCATGTCACAATAGAATCGAGCTTCATAGGGCTTTAGAGGCTAATTTTTCAGAAGTAAATCCAGCAGATCTTTTTCCTATTTGCCTCTGGATGGATTTGAACCTCCAAACTTAGTATTACCCATTAAGCATTTGCACCACTCAAGGACTTCAGCACTGTGGGGGAAGGGTACGACTATTAAGCTGAAATGTGAAGGGGTATGTGTGTGTGTGTGTGTGTATGGTGATGGAATATTTCTACATATTGATTATTGTGTTGGTTACTTGAATCTACACATGGGTGAAAACTTCCCAGAACCACTACACACCCAAAAAAAGAAGGAAAGAGAGAAACAAAGGAGAAAAAGTAGCACATATAAAAACTGACATTCAAATCAGATCTGTCCCTGAGTTAATAATATTGTACCCACTGGTTGTGACAATTGCTATGGTTATGTCAGGTATTCATCATTGTGTGAAAGCGCATGAGAGATACATGGGAAATCTCTATACTATTTTTATAATTATTATGAATCTTAAGACTTTTTAAAAAGTCTTAAAAAATTCAATGGCAGGAATTAATGAACTATCAGAAGTGCTTCTTTTTCTTTTAAATACCAGAATACACACGTCTTGAGTATTTGTATAAGACAGTGACACTAAATGCCCTAGGTTGGAGTAAAACTTGAAATAATCCATAGCTATTTTCCAGGAAATGTTTCCAAAGTATTATTGCCTTTTGGTGTTAATTTCTCGCTTTTCCCCATTAGCTTAGTTTCTGCCCATCTCTTTTGTTCCTTTATCATATGGATGCAAAATTTCTGCCTCCCTCTTCCTTCCCACTATCTTCTATCCCTTATGCTTGATATAATTTCATTATGATGCCCATAACATTATTATTACCCCCACAAAGATAATTTCTATTTAAAGTTACAATTATGCCCTGCTCTGTGTTTCAGCGCACTTGTGGAGAGAGTGTGTGGTCCGGCAGAAATCTTGACCAGTCAGGCTAGAAGCAGTCATCTTAGTGTTGAATCTAAAAGCAGTCGTCTCAGTGTTGAATCCTCTGCAATTTTCCTCTGCATGGAAAGCACGTTGTTGCTGTTCGGGGTCTTTGACTCAGTCTGACTCATAGCAACCCTGCTGAGCAACTGGACTCCCTTAGAGTCACGTGTAGCAGGTTTAAGGAACTGAAGCGCTCCCTTGGACTTAACGCTGAAAGACCCTTGTGCGAGAAGCACAGACGCCTGCTCTTACAGCTTATGCAGTTGGCGGTTGTTGCACTTTGGTTTGGATCGCAAGCTACTCAATGAATGGTGGCTGGGCTCTAGCACATATTTGCTATTTGTGTACTCCCTTTGCTTTTTTATAACACGTCTTATTTTAACACGCACGGTCCTATCTTTGTGAATGAGCATTGTTGAAAGTTTTGCCATCTCTCCCACCCTCATCGTTTGAATAAGTCGTGTTAGTCACTTGAGTTTTGATCTGTTCAGGTCAACAATCCATGTATTTTGGTTTAAAAATCTGTCCTGTACATGTGTACTTTCCTTTTCCAAACAGTATTTGAAATTCTATAATACTGTTTGAATTAAGGATAATATCAATAATACCATATGCCCCATGAGGATGATTTATAATGCTCCCCAAGGTAAGGATAGTGATGTCTCCAAAGTGGACCAGGGACATATATAAACCATAGATGCATAAATGGATTTTGAGCTCCCACTTAATTAAAGCCATTAGTTCTTATGACATGGCCCTATTACCTCATGCCTTCATAAAGACATTACTGGATGATACAGCAAAATGTGGTGAAGAAATCAAATGGTGTCTGGCTATCAAAAAAGAATAGCATCTGGAGTCTTTTTTTTTAAATAATCATTTTATTAGGGGCTCATACAAGTCATCACAACCTGTACATACATCATTTGTGTCCAGCACATTAGTGCATATGTTGACTTCATCATTCTCACAACACCCGCTTTCCACTTGAGCCCTTGGTGTCAGCTCATTTCCCCCTCCCTCCCCCAATCCCCCTCCCCCTGAACACTTGATAATTTATAAATTATTATTTATCATATCTTACCCCATCCAACGTCTCCCTCACCCACTTCTCCGCTGTCCGTCCCCCAGGGAGGAAGCCATATGTAGACCTTGTCATCTGTTCCCCCTTTCTCCCTCACCTTCCCTCCACCCTCCTGCTATCGCCACTCTCTCCGCTGGTCCTGGGGGGTTCATCTGTACTGGATTCACTGTATTTCCAGTTCCTATCTGTGCCAGTGTACATCCTCCGGTCCAGCCAGATATGTAAGGTAGAATTGGGATCATGGTAGTGGGGGGGAGGAAGCATTTAAGAACGAGAGGAAAATTGCATATTTCATCGTTACTACACTGCACTCTGATTTGCTCCTCTACTCCCCGCAGCCATTCTGCAAGGGGATGTCCAATTTCCCTCGGATGGGCCCTGTGTCCCCACTCTGCACTGCCCCTCATTCACAATGTTATGATTTTTTGTTGTTGGTCTTTGATGCCTGATACCTGATCCCTTCGCTGCCTTGTCATCTTACAGGCTAGTGTGCTTCTTCCATGTGGGCTTTGTTGTTTCTCAGTTAGATGGTCCCTTGTTTATCTTCCAGCATGTGGGTCCCCAGGTTCTGTGTAATTTGACAGCTTGGCACCATCAGCTTTCTTCATCGCATTTGCTTATGTACCCACTTTGTCTTCAGCATTCGTGTCGGGGTAGGCTGGTGTGTTTCTTCCTTGTGGGTTTTGTTGTTTCTTATCTCGATGGCTGCCTGTTTGTCTTCAAGGCTTTAAGACCCAGAAGCTGTATCATTTGATAGCTGGGCACAATCTGCTTTCTTCACCATTTTTGCTATTGCACCCCCTTTGTCCTCAGCGATCGAGTAGGGGTAAGCTGGTGTGCTTCTTCCATGTGGGTTTTGCTGTCTCTCAGTTAGATGGTACTTGTTTATCTTCAGGTCTTTAAGGCTTCAGGTGCTATATCTTTTGGTAGCTGGGCACCATCAGCTTTCTTCACAGCATCTGGAGTCTTCAAGGTTTGTCTTAAAATAAGCCACCATCTAAGTAAGGTGACAGCTAAGTCTACATGAAGAAGCACATAAGTCTATATGACTCAAGTATTGTAAACAACACAATCCAAGATCAGAGGAGGGAATGGTATCAGAAAGTAAATTCTGTGCATCAGTTTGAAGAAGGTTATGGTTGATAAAGAAAGCCCCAAATCCATTTGCATTGTTCCTACTTGGACTAAGCCTACAGTGTATCCCTGTGACCATGCCTGGGGATATGAATAGCCTATTAGACAAAATGCATTGGAAAGGGGACCAGTGTAGACGTAGTTAGGTTAGAACTTAATAACTCATCATTTATTCTTCCTTTTGAGTCATTTCAAATTTGTTCTAGTTTTTATTATTTCCTATTATCTTTCAACTAGGGTTTTCCAATGTCTTGTTTTGTTATTTTTTCTTTTTTGTATGTTTTTCTTTATTTGAAATCCAGGCTAGGGAAATCTATCGAGATAGTATCTGGATTAACAATTTCTTGGGCTTATGGTAAGGGAAGTTGGTGAGAAATGGGGAGCTAATAATAAGTACAAAAAAGAAGAAAATGTTCTAAAATTGACTGTGGTGATGATTGCACAATCATTTTTAATATGTTTAAATTACTGAACCGCATGATATGTGAATCCTGTCACTAAGACTGTTATAATTAAACAAATAAAAACACAATAAATGAATGAAGGCATCACCAGGGGGCTCCAAAGCCCTCAGAAGTCCCACTTTTAAAGTATTCATGAGAAAGCACCTGGCAAGGGACTGGAATACATTTTTAAAAATTAAGTTTTGATTTTGACTAAAATGTTGGCAATTATAAGCTTGAGGTTCTAAGAACTATAAGATATGTATTAGGAGAATTAAAACTGCTAATTTCCCCATTTTAGCTAAGCCCCCCCAGGAACCACAGGGTTTAAAGTAGATTTTACCCAGATTGTTTTTGGGGTGTTGATACTTACTTTGGTCTTTAGGTTAGAATGTGACCAAAAATTAAGACCCTTCCCACTGCCATGGACTCAAGTGTGACTCATAGCAAGCCTATAAATCAGAATGGAACTGGTTTCTGAGGCTATAGATCTGTACAGAGGTAGATTGACACATCTTCTCCCATGGAGCGTATGGTGGGTTTGAATTGTCAACCTTTCAGTTACCAGCCAAGTGTCTAACCACTGTGCCACTCAGGCTCCTTAGTTTGTCATTGATTTTTATACTACCCTTAGAAAGGATGCAAAATGAAGGTGTTAATGATATATCTATTCGAGAATATTCAAGAATGATCTTATCTTACTCCATTATTTAAATAAACTTTGGAGAATCTTGGAAAGGGCTTGAGAATTGTAGTTAGGGTCACCTTAAACTTTCCTACAAAGCCTTTGGAAGTTTGGGGGTTAAGAGAAGGGTAGAATAAGGATTGCTGGCTTTGTGGGGGAATCTTTGCAATGGACACCATTTTCTTTGATTAAAGATAACACTAGAAATTATTATACAAATGGACTCTGCTATCTACTGGTATGTAATGCAGTTTGGGGTTGTGGGGCAGTGGATGAATCATGAAATGAACTTTTATGGAACATTAAGCATTCATCAGGCCCTTCTAAAATCACGGAGTGTTTACATGTCCTTTCCGTCTTTCATGCCTTCCAATTTGATTTTGAAATAAAGAAAATTGCCCTGGTTCTAGTGAGCTTTAGAAAAGCAAGTTTAAAAAGAAAATCTCTGGATTGTACAATCTGTTAATTTATGACTACAGTATGTGATAACACCATTCTTTCTTCAGTGCCCTCTAGACCTTTAAAGGATATTTTAAACTATCCTAAATATCCCAAATGATGATTTGGACATCTTAGAATGTAGACGGCTATGTCTTTTGTGCCAAAACAGTGTCTGAAAAAGTGCTCAATCATTTTGTTTAGTTGTTTTGAGCTGGGGTGTTGGGGGAAAAACACTCTTCAGTCAGATGAACTGTAGTTAGAATGCTAGCTTCGTGTGCTACCATTGTATGGCCTGGGGCAGGTACCTCCCTTCTCTGAAATTCAGTTTTCTGGTGTGTGAGGTGCTTTAAGACTAATGAAGGTGCACAGACACCTAGCACAGGTGTTAGGATTACTGGGTGTCTAGTTCTTCCCTCATGAACTCAAATCCATTCCATCCCTTTTCTATAGAAATGTTTGTACTGACATTAGTCTAATGAACTGATAAACCATGTGGTCATCAGTCTCGATGACCCCAAGGCCAGAAGAACTAGACGGTACCCAGCTACCACTACCAGCTACTCTGAAAGGGATCACATTCAAAGATCCAGAATAAAGTAGAAGAAAAACATGGAACAAAACTCAAAATCATAAAAAAAGACCACATTACTGGTCAGATAGAGACTGTTAGAACCCCCAAGACTATGGCCCTAGGTCTGGAAATGAACTCACTCCAGTGCAAAGTTTTAAGCCAAAAAATAGGCATACCTTTTAGGATTATTGTGCCCCTTAGAAGCTTAAAATGCACATCTTAGAATCATCTACCATTTGAGATCAAAAGGGCAGCTTTTATGCAAAGACAAAGTCCAGAGGGATTAGGAGGGATGGGGAAATGGAAGCAAGAAACATGGAGAAGAAATAGGATATTTGATGTTACATTGTGGGGTTGCATTGAAACACAGTGCCAAGTGTGTATGAATTGTTGAATGGAAAACTGACTTGCTCTATAAACCTTCACCCAATTCACAATGAAAAGATTTGGGTTGGTTTTTGTTGTTGTTGTTGTTTCATTTTTAAACAGAGCGTTTCTCCTTTTCAGAAAAGAATTGATTTTTAAAAATATTTTGAAAAGGAGAATATCATGATTTCTGAAGAAGTCCATAGGAGCACAATTCCTCCCAGGATTTCTTCGTTTTGCTGTTGATGTTCAACACTGCTAAGTCTGCTCGGAGTCCTGGTGAAAGACACTACATACGACAGAGTGAAAATGTTCTCAGTCCTACACCATCTTGATATGTTTGCACCTGTGGTGGCAGCTATGCGTCAATCCATTTTATTTACAGTTTCCCCCATTTTCACAGGCTTTTTATCAAATGCCAGGGTAAGAAAGCGTAACTACTAGGGTGTCCGTTAACATACGAAGGGCTTATCCTAAACAAAACATGTTAAAGTGTGTCTCTGTGATTGGTGGATGGCTGTAGACAGTTCTCTCATAATACACTTGTCTTAATCTAGTCGGGATGACTTCAAATGATAATTAAAAAAAGATACAATTTGTGCCATGGAAAAGAACTATTTTAGTACAGGGCTGACATCACAGTTTTAACAAAACTCAAGAGGACATCGAAGCTTTGTGATATGTTTAAGGAATGCTGCCCACAGAAAATGACAGTTTTCAGATGCATCAAGTGGCATCAGGATGGCTGATTAGACTGCAGAGACCAATTCAAGGAAGAGAGACCAGTGCGGCATGCTATGATAACTCTTTTTGGTTAATTCCAAATGGATAATCTTGAAAGATTTTCTCAAAGGACATAGGATGATCATGGGGGCTTAATAGGAAGAAGTTTTAAGACAACTGAAAACTGCACTGATGAAAAAAAGGGTAGGGAAGTTGCACTAAGACATGATTTTCCACACGAAGAATGCACCAGCTCATTAATTAATAGTAGCTAGAGCTGTGCTAGGAGAATTTCAGTGGCTTCCCACTTCTGGTATTTTTGTTTAATATATGTTTCCATTATTTTG
Organism: Echinops telfairi; assembly: GCF_000313985.2. Lineage (NCBI taxonomy): Eukaryota > Metazoa > Chordata > Mammalia > Afrosoricida > Tenrecidae > Echinops > Echinops telfairi. Next base: position 67,987,217 of record NW_022111369.1, on the reverse strand, counting down.
TAGCAATATTTTATCCTGTATCTCCTTTTTCAGTGACTTCTCTTTCCCAATGATGTGTCCAAAGTAAACCAGGATAAAAAAAGAGCAAATTTTAATTTATTTATTTTGTAGTATATTTATATTATGGTGCTAATGAAGAATATTGAAAGCACCATGGACCCAGAAGAATAAGCAAATGTTTCTTGGAAGAAATAGAACCGGAATGCTCTTTAGAAGCAAGGATGGAGAGAGTGTATCTTATCAGGACACTTTGGCTATCTTATCAGGAAAGACCAGGTCCTGGAGAAGGGGGTCAGTTAAAACGCGGAAGACCCAAATCAGATGGATTAACACAGTGTTTGTAACAACGGACTCCCGTATACAACCACTGTGAGGCTATGGTAGGCTCAGGCAGTGTTTCATTGTGTTGTGCACAGGGTACCTATGAGCTGGACGCAACCCGACAGCACCTGCCAGCCACAGCCGGCCTGTCAGTTTGTCGCAGTGTGGTGTTTGCATGTTGCTGTGATGCTGGAACTGATGTCATGGGTATTTCAAACACCAGAAGGGTTACCCAAGGTAAACAGGGATCCGCAGAGCTTCCAGACTGAGAATAGACTGCGGTCCAATTCAGAGTCATTAGCCACTGAAACCCTCATGGAGAACAGCAGACTATTGGTAGACACCGATAACCTCAGTGCCAGAAGGTAAATCCCTCTGTCGGAAGGCACCCAGAAGATGGCAGGAAGAGCTGTCCCACGCACGTAGAGCAGACCATGATGATGTGGATGGAGTTTTGGGGGTTTTCCTGTGCTGATGTGGCACAACTCAACATGAGACAAAAGGCTGTAAATAGCTATTCATAACTGGAACTTGGAATGCATGAAGTATAAATTTAAGAAAATGGGAGGTTTTCAGAAATGAAATGGACTGCATAAATATCAACATCGTAGGCATTAATGAGCTGAAACTGATTGTATTGGCCATTTTGAATCAGGTTACTAACTGGGAATGACAAATCCAAGAAAAATGGTGTCACATTCATCACCAAAAACAACATTTTAAGATTTATCTTGATGCACGATCCTGTCTGGGATAGGATAACATTTGCATGAATACAAAGAAATCTAACCTATGTTATTCAAATTTTATGCACATTATTTCCATTTATGCACAAACCACTAAAGCCAGTTATGCAGAAATTGAAATGATTTTCCAACATCTTCAGTCTGAAATTGATCAAGCATGCAATCAAGATGGATTGATAAGAATCAGGCATTTGAATGCAAAAGTTGGAAACAAAGAGGAAGGAACAGTAGTTGGAAAATATGACCTTGGTGTTGAAATGAAGCTGGAGATCGCATGATAGAATTTTGCAAGACCAATGACTTTTTTATTGGAAATACCTTTTTTTTCAGCAACACAAAAGAAGGCTTTTCCAAATGGAATAAACGGAAATCAAATTGACTACATCTGTGAGAAGACATGAAAGAGAAGTTCAATATCAACACCCAAACGCTGTTGGCCAGGGGTCAACAGTGGAACAGACCATCATGGGCTCATATATAAGATGAAGTTGAAGGAACTTAAAACAAGTCCACTGGAGGCAAAAAATGACCTTTCATATATACAGTGAACCCTCGCCACTTCGCGCTTCGACTTCCGCGGCTTCACTCTATCGCGGTTCTTGTGTAACAGCGCATGCTCGGTCATTACTGCCACTGATTGGCTCATACTGTACACGCTTGATGCCATAAATAATATAATAAATAATAAATGATCATTGTAACGTCCAAAATGTTTTACTGTATTTTCCCTTTTTCGTTTAATAAATTGGGTAATACGAGTGTAATGGTGACTAAAGGGTGTTTTTTCATGTCCTCTATGCTCTAACTACGAAAATATTTGATTTACAAATAAGGAATCCTACTTCGCGGAATTTCATTTATCACGGTAGGGTCTAGAACCAATCAACCGCGATAAACGAGGGTTCACTGTATCAGGCACAGATCTGATTCACGGAACACATTGAACACAGACCTGATGAGCTGCGGGAGGCCATCAAGAGCATCCTCCCTGAAGAAAGCTAAAGGTCATTAAAATGACAGGAAAGAAGAACAGATCAGCATGGATGTCCGAAGAGACTCTGAAACTTGCTCTTCATGGTAGAGTGGCTAAAGCAACTGGAAGAAATGATGGCGTCACAGAACTGAACACAAAATTTCAAAGGGCAGCTTGAAACGACAAAGTAAAAATATTATACTGAAATGCGCAAAGACCCAGAGTTAGAAAACCTAAAGGAAGGGCATGTTCAGCATCCATCCATTAAGCAGAAAGAATTGAAGAAAAATTCAAGCCTCAGGTTGCAAGATTAAACGATTCTATGAGCTCAGAAGCAACAAAGCCCACATGGTAGAAACATACCAGCCTGTGTGATCACGAGGTGTTGATGGGATCAAGTATCAGGCATCAAAGAACAAAAAATCATATCATTTGAATGAGGGGGAGTGTGGAGTGGGGACCCAAAGCCCACATGTAGGCAATTGGACATCCCCTTACAGAAGGGTGGCGGGGAGAAGACAGGCCAGTCAGGGTGCAGTGTAGCAACGATGAAACATACAACTTTCGTCTAGTTACTAAATGTTTCCTCTGCCACCATTACCATGATCCCAATTCTCCCTTACAAATCTGACTAGATCAGAGGATGTACACTAGTACAGATAGGAACTGGAAACACAGGGAATCCAGTATAGATGATCCCTTCAGGACCAGTGGTGAGAGTGGCGATACTGGGAGGAAGGAGGGAGGGTGGGGTGGAAAGGTGGAAATGATTACAGGGATCTACATATAACCTCCTCCCTGGGGGATGGACAGCAGAAAAGTGGGTGAAGGGAGACATCAGACAGCATAAGATATGACAAAATAATTTATAAATTATCAAGGGTTCATGAGGGAGGGGGAATGGGGAGCGGGGAGGGAATGAGGAGCTGATGCCAGGGGCTTAACTGGGGAGCAAAGGTTTTGAGAATGATGAAGGCAACAAATGTACAAATGTGCTTTACACAATTGATGCCTGTATGGATTGTGATGAGAGTTATATAAGCCCCCAATAAAATGATTTTTAAAAGATAATAAAAGATTCTATGGGCTTGGATTTATGGCAGGCCTGGCCCCATGGGCATCTCATAATGTCCCATGCCAGAGCAGACCATAGCATGGAACCACTGCCTCACCTCCTAGCCCATAGGCTTCTAGCATTGAAGCAGGTTGTACAATGGGGTGGAGGTTGTGGGGGGGATTCTATGGGCACAATTGAACGATATGGAAGCATTCAAAGAAGATGGAAGGAATACAGAGAGCCACTATATAAAAAAGGACTAGTTGACATTCAACCATTTGAAGAGATAGCATGTGATCTGAAACCATGGTACTGAAAGAAGTCCAAATTGCATTGAAGGAATTAGTTGAAAACAAGACTCCAGGGATTGGCAGAATATTTCACCATGCTTATGAAGCACTGGAAGCAATCGCTAATCCATGACAAGAAGTTAGAGAGACAGCTACCTGGCCAATTCAGCCCACAGAAAGGGGACCCCACAGAATGTGGACATTATCAAACAATGTAATTAACATCATATGCAAATGATATTTTGCCAAAGATCTTTCAACAATGGTTTCAGCCATATATTGACAGGGAGTCGCCAGAAACTCAAGTTGGATTCAGAAAAGGACATGAAATATCATTGCTGACATCAATTGGATCATTGCTCAAAGCAGATTTATCAGAACAATGTGTTTCACTGACTGTGCAAAAACATTCAACAGTGTGCATACTAACCAACTACAGATAGCCTTGAGTAGAATGGGGATTCTCAAACCTTTCATTGTGCTCATGTGGAAGCTGCACATGAAGCAAGAGGCAGTTGTGTGAACATAACAAGAAATACTGCATGGTAAAATCAGAAAAGTTGTGTGTCAGAGCTGTATCCTCTCACCATACTTCATTCAATCTGTGTGCGGAGAAAACCATCCGAGAATGTGACCCAGCATTGGAGGAAGCCTGATAGACAACCTGCCATAGGGTTATGGCACAACCTTGCCTCCTGGAAATGAGCTGTTGCAGATCAAGGATTGCAACCTTCAATATGGATTGCGACTCAAGGTCTAGAAGGTCCAAATCCTTACAACTGGACCAACAGAGAACAACATAATAAATAGAGAAAAGGTTGAGGTAGTCAAAATTGTTATCTTGTTTGACTCCACAATCAATGCTCATGGAAGCAGGAGTCATGCAATCATATGACACGTGGCATTGGGACAGTCTGCTGCACAAGATCTTTCAAAAGTGCTGAAGAGCAAGTATGTCACTTTGAGAACTAAAGGGCACCTGACTCCAGCCATGATTCCCAAGTGCCTCATGTGCATGTGAAAGTTGGACAGTAAATAAGGAAGACCGAAGAAGAGGCAATGCATTTGAATTATTTTGGCAAAAAATATTGAAAGTATCATGGAGTGCCAAAAAAAAAAAATCCCAAATACACCTGTCTTAGGAAAAGTACAGCCATAAGGCTCCTTAGAATTGAGGATAAGACTTCCTCTCATGTACACTGGTACAGATAGGAACTGGAAACATAGGGAATCCAGGACAGATGACTCCTTCAGGACCAGTGGTGAGAGTGGCGATACCGGGAGGGTGGAGGGAAGGTGGGATGGAAAGGGGGAACTGATCACAAGGATCTACATATAACCTCCTCCCTGGGGGACGGACAACAGAAAAGTGGGTGAAGGGAGATGTCGGACAGTGTAAAATATAACAAAATAATAATAATTTGTAAATTATCAAAGGGTTCATGAGGGAGGAGGAAGCAAGAAGGGAGGGGGTGAAATGAGGAGCTGATACCAAGGGCTCAAGTGGAAAGCAAATGTTTTGAGAATGATGATGGCAACAAATGTACAAATGTGCTTGACACAACGGATGGATGGATTGTAATAAGAGTTGTATGAGCCTCCAATAAAATGATAAAAAAAAGATCGATAGTCATGGAAAACCCTTTACAGGGCTGCTAAGGGTCAAAATCAACTTGATGGCCGTAAGGTTGGGTGTGTTGTTTAAGCAATAGGACAAACCAGGGAAACTGGCCCTTTCGATTTGGGAGAAATGTGTCACCCACCACTCATTATTCATGGATGTCTTATTCATAAGACCACATATTTGGTTAAAAAAAAAGTTCCCAGATGAAAACAACTTTAGCAGAGGTCCAACAAGATTGGTGGGGCACTTACTAATGTGTCACTTGGGGAAGAGGGATACTTTATATATTATTATAACTCCCGCGAATAATAAGAATCCACTGTACCTGGAAGCAAGGTCCAGCAGTGAGGAATGAGATGGCCACACTCCAGAGGCAGGAAGGAGGAGTGCAGTGAACTGAACTGTTTAAGGCAAGGCTCCGGTGCTTTGGGGGAAACTGGACAACATGAAAGATCAAACAGGAGTCAAGCAACCTGCCACGGAAAGATGTGTTTGGGACAGCATTTGGCATGTCTCCAGAGCCTCCTGCTGCTGACCGGCAGCTGTGGGGAAAGGGCAGGTCCTCAAGAAACCAGAACTCACTAAGGAGGCTGGGCCAGCGGTAAGAAGATTCTCACTACTCTCAAGGCCTCATTGCTTTGCACTCAGATGGAAAAGTCTGGGTGTCCGTGAGCGTCCACGTTCTCTCTGGAGGCCTGTCGTGGCGGGGTGGGGAAGTCATGGGAGGATGCCCTACAAAGAAGGAGCATCCCAGAGGACTCGAGTAGTGGGAGGAAGTCTCTGAAGCCCTTCCCTTAGGAAAACCGTGTGTTTGTTAGGTGTTGTTGGCCCCATGCTTGAACCCATTGTTGCAGCCACGGTGTCAATCCATCTCATTCAGGGCCTTTCTCTTTTTTGCTGCCCCTCTACTTTTCTCCAAGGACCATTCTCTCCTGACCACATGTCCAAATGATGTAAGACAAAATCTTGTCATGTTTGCCTCAGACTTGTTTGTCCTTTTGGCTGTTCATGGTATTTGCAATATTCTTTGCCAGCACAATTCAAATGCATTAGTTTTTCTCCAGTCTTCCTTATTCAGTGTCCAACCTTCACACGCATCTGAGGCAATGGTCAAATACTGTGACTTGTGTGGTAGTTACGTAATCTCCTATCAACTTGCAAAGGGGGGGAGTCTAGGCTGTTAATCAGGTTGCAGCTTGATCATCTCATTTTGAGGCTCTATGTTGATAAACAGCTCACTGGAGGCCAGAAGTGCTCTCTCTCTGCTTTGTCTTCCTGATGACAAGCCACAAGTAGCTATGCTGATTGCAGCCAGAATCCTGGAGCTGGAGGAGCCATGTGGAGACCCATGCTAGCATTGAGATGCTTTCACCACCACTGGATTCACAAGACTCTCATCCACTGGCCTGTGATTTTCCTGTATTTAAAATCATTGCATGGCTGCGTGAGTCTAAAGAGGAATTTATGGACTAGTATCGGCCTATGGGATAATATCAGACTTACGGACTTGATCTGGATTGGGATGGAATGTTTTCTTAATGTACAATTGCTCTTTGATATAAAGTTCTCTCTTACACATATATGAGTATCTCTGGATTTGTTTCTCTAGTCTACCCGGACGAACACAGCTTGGCTAAGAGTAACATGCTCTAAAGAGGTCTTGTGCAGTAGACTTACTTGATGCATTATGTCTCTTGCTCTCTTGACTTCTGTGTCCATGAACATCGATTGTGGATTCAAGCAAGATAAAATCCTTGAAAACGTCAGTCTTTTCTCCAAATATCATGTGCGCTATTGGTCTGGTTGTGAGGATTTTGATCTAAGGAAAGCCTCAGTCCCCTACAACCTAGGAAGATCCCTGGGGGGTGATTTTTCTCAGATGACACTAGAGCAGGTGGAAGTGGGATGTATGTAAGGAGTGGGTTCTACTGGACCATGAGTGGGGATTTACAGACTGGGAAGTGATGTACTTTTAATTTGATCATAAAACAAAAAAGTAGAAGAATCCGCTACTTTTAAAGAAACGGTTGATTGGAATATCTTCTCAATTCCGATAAATGTTTTCTTCTTTCATCAGGTCTCTCCCATTGTTCTCTTCATGGCCAAGAGAAAAGACAGACTTTCTGGCTCTCTGATCCCTATGTTGATACTACAGCCACTGGCTCTATCTTTTCCTTTGGGGTTCTCTTTCATCAAATGTTTGAGTAAAAAGTATTCAATTAATATTAGAAGGAAATGTAGTTCTCTTCCTCTTTCAGAAGCCTCTCTGCCAGTCACACCATATGAAAATCTCCTCATCCATGAACTTGCTTTGAATCCTCCGTCCATTTGTGCTTCATCCAGCCTTTGATTCCCATAGCACCTTGCTGATGATGGCCCTCACCCTTGGCATTATCCCTTTTAATCAACAAAGGAGTTGATTAAAAGAAAAAAGAAATACATGAAAGGAAAATAAATATGGGACTGTATGATGACACCCATGTTACTACACATAATATGAGAGACATTTCCTGCTCAGTTCTGAAAGTGAGTCCTGGAAGAACTGTGGCCCAGTCAACGCCAGGAAGCATTCAGAAATCAACTTAAGTCACCGCCTCATGTTTGTGTTAATAATTCAGCACCATGCCTGCCTGACTTCTCACTCTGTCACTCGCTTCTTGCTACTATCTGACTGTGGAAAGGACACACCAGTGTGTTCTCCATCGTACTAGAATTTCATCACAGGAAGTTCTAATATCTAATGCCATAGATGTCTGGGTAGCTCTTTTTGGAGATGTCACCATGTTTTAAGGGCTTCGTTGCAAAGATTGTAAGGGAGACAGGGGAGTCAGGTCATCCCTCAACTTTCCCATGTACTTTCTGTCTCAGCTTGTGTGTGTTTCAGACATAGTTGGTAAGTGGATCCCTTGCGGTGGTTCATCAAGCTACAGCTGCCTCTGGAAAAGAAACTTCATTTGAATGTTCTTGTCTCTCCATGGCCTAAACAACAACAAATAAGATAAGGAAATGATTGTCATTTTCCAAATGCTGTGAGAGCAACTGATGGCACCAACATCATCATTTATGGCTCCAGGGCAAACTATAAATGGAATATTATGACTGTACCAATGTGTGGAAATGTCAATTATTATTGTGGCAATATGAAATACTTCAGATTTCCCCAATCCACACCTAATTTCTATATTTGATGAAGTAATTACAGAGTCTGGCCTCCTCTGGGTCGTTTTTATTGAGAAAAATTTTAAAAATGTGTATTTATGTTGTACATTTAGTCTAATTTTAAATTTTACATCTTTCTGTACAAAGCAGGGAAGAAGAAAAACCTTAAATTGCAGTATAATTTTCTTGGTACTAGTACTCACTTTGAATAGCATTTTTATTATATCAGCAATTATCTCAGCTAATAACTAGTAATTTGATTTTTTTCTTCACAGCACTTATTTTTTCAAAAATGCTTAATTTTTGCTGGTCCAGTTTAAAAATTCAACTACATTTTAACCTCAGATTATGAGTTTAAATGCTGCTTCATGAATTAAAGTTTTACTCCCAGGAAATACCAAGACATGTTAATTTTCTGAGTCCTCCCCACGTCCCCCCGCATTACATAATGAAGTCAGTTACTATGAGCTGATCCTTGAACATGGAAAAGGGATATTGAGCCCTGCACATTGTCATTGCCAAGGCTAGGCTCTTTCTCAGGGGCAAGGTTGCACCTGGTCCGACTTGGGGCAGAAGGGCATTAAGAATAAGGTGTTCAGTGCTGATGGCGGCATGCCTGTTGGTAGGGTCTCCTGAGATCCAAGAGGCCAAAACCCATTGACATGGCTGATTACATTTCCTAATGATCCTGTAGGGCAACATAGAACCGTCTCATAAGATTTCCAAGACTGCAGATATTTATGAAAGCAGATTGTGCCATCTTTCTCTCATGGGACTGTCTGTGGGTTCAAACTGCCTACCTTCTGGTTAGCAGCCAAGCACTAACTACTGCATCGCCAGGCCTCCTTGATCCAAAGGACAGTAAGAGCCTAATCTTGCAGGTCTTTAGTTGATGGTCGGAATCAATAGTAGCAGCATAAAAGACAAAGAAAAAAAGAATCAACCCAGGAATCTGTAACCCGTGATGCCACCAGGCCTCCTTTGAGCAGCGTTGTCAACCTTCCTAATGCTGTGACCCTTTAATACAGTTCCTCATGTTGTGGTGAGCCCCCAACCATAAGATTACTTTCATTTCTACTTCATAACTGTAATTTTGCTACTGTTATGAATTGGGCAACCCCTGTGAAAGGGTTGTTTGACTCCCAAAGGGGTCGCGACCCACAGGTTGAGAACTGCTGCTTTAGAGGAATTGCCAAGTAGATCCAAAGAAATTTGCAAAAGATAACTTTCTTGCTTAGGGGAAACAGTTAGTAAATCCTTGGCCATGTTTTTCAAACTTTCTTAGCCATGACTCAAGCGAAGAACTATTTTTCATATCATGTTCTAATATATACCTAATTCAAGAAATGTATGGCTCATCCAAAGATGATGCTGACTGCTTTCAGTTCTCTTCTGTTCTATCTAGTTTAAAAGGTTAGTAGGACATTTTCTAAGCTAATTTCATGATTCACTAATTGGTAAGGAGAAAGATTAGGTTGTCTACTCCCACAGAGATTTAGTCTCAGAACCCACAGGTATGGTCTTACACTGTCTTACGGTAGCCATGAATCAGAATTGACTTGATGGCATTGAGTTTTGAACTTTAGCTAACTGGTAGAAGAAGAAGGGGTGGAAGAATGTGTGGGAAAGAATGAAGGATGTAGTGTTATTTCATGGATATTGAAAGTTCCTTTGAAAATTAGAAAAACAACAAAATAACCCAACTATTGTTGCTGTTAGGTGCCATCTGCTCCATTTCAACTCAGAGTGACCCTCTGTACAAGAGAACAAAACACTGACCTGTGCCTTCCTCACAATTGTTCTTTGTGTTTGAGCCCATCCATGCAGCCACTGTGTCAGTCCACCTTGTTGTAGTTCTTCCCCCTTTTGGCTGTCCCACTACTTACGATGTCCTTCTCCAGGGACAACATGTCCAAAGTACGTGAGATGAAGTCTCACCATCGTGTCTATCAGGAGCAGTTTGGCTGTACTTCTTCGAAGACAGATTTGTTTATTCATTTGGCAGTCCATGGTACTTTCAATATTCCCTCGCCCGTACCCTAGCTCAAAATAGACAAATTAGCAGGGAAGGTTATATTAATACAAATTACTTAAAGAAGTATCATATTAGCATGTGAATAGTTAAGGTTAGCCATTGGGTGAATCCTAGAAAAATAACATGAAAGTCAGGTTTTTATTTTTTTCAAACCATTTTATTAGGACTCAATCCAGACATCATACCATTCCATAGTTCAGTCATATCAAGCAGTACTTGCTGTACAATTGAGACCACAATTAGTCTGAAAACATTTTCTTCCTTTTTTTCCACTGTTTTTAAAAAAAATTTATTTTATTGGGGGCTCGTACAATTCTCATCACACTCCATACATACATCCATTGTGTCAAGCACATATGCACATTTGCTGCCCTCATCATTCTCAAAACATTTGCCTCCCACTCTAGCCCCTAATATCAGTTGCTCATTTTCCCCTCCCTCCCCACCCCTCCCTCCCTCATGAACCCTTCATAGTTCATTAATCATTATAGTTTTGTCATAAGTTACCCTGTCCGATGTTTCCCTCAGCCCTCTTCTCTGCTGTCCATCCCCCAGGGAGGTGGCTATACTTAGATTCTTGTAATTGGTTCCCCCTTTCTACCGCACATTCCCTTCACCCTCCAGGCGTCGCCCCTCTCACCACTGGTCCTGAAGGAGCCATCTATCCTGGATTCCCTGTGTTTCCAGTTGCTATCTGTATCAATGTACATCCTCCGATCCAGCCAGATTTGCAAGGTAGAATTCTTATGCTTCTTGCTATCAGCTCTCCATTACCGCCACCCTTCCCCCACCTCACTTGGAACCCTGATTCTAGTTATTGTCTCTGTAGAGTCAGCTATCCCGGGTTTGATATACCGAAAAACAGAAAAATATATAAGCGTCAAGAAGGCTCCTGACAATGACAAAATACAATAGAGATAAACTTCAATATGAAAAAGAAAGCCAGAAAATATTAAAACCAGATCAAGCACACGGTCTATCAAAAAGGAGATAAAATGATGAGGTTTTAACCACTCAAGTCAGGTTTATGATTTTAATCTACATAGTTGTCTCTAAAATACTCTCTGTCTGATAACCAGGTTATTTCCATCCCTCAATTATGGTCAGAGGGGAGTCACCGGATCTACGTGTAGATCCTGAAAAAGTATGTTGGGCTTTCGCTGTTATACATAGCTGTCTGCAAACCAGAACCTCACAATTTAAAATCTGATACTATTCTCTCCATCAGATTTGGATTATACAAATTACAATCCTTAGATCATGGCTGTTGGTGTACTTCTTCCATGTGGGTTTAGTTGATGTCTCACTTAGATAGCTGCTTGTCTGAAAAAAAGTCTTTAAGACCCCAGACACTATTCTTTCTGATAGCCAGGCACCATCTAATTTCTTCACCACACCTTGCTGTAGCATTCATATCTTCCATGTTTCCCTCATGAGGGCGAGTATCGAGTAAGAACATGTTGTGTAAACTAACCTTTCTTATATTGGGAATAGGATTAAGTGAAAGCCCAAAATCCATTTCTGAATCTATGTTTTCTATCTGTCTCTGGTTCACTTTAGAGATATCTTTGATATTTTATGGTAGAGAATTCTATCAATTATCTCCCTAGAACATAAGGACCTTTTGTTTATAGTGTCATTGATTTTGCCATGGTAATAATACTAAAAAATCATCGAAAAGGGGAGATTAGACAAGTGAAGGCTAACAACAAATAGGAATATATGTGTTATTGACTTGTATAGAATAAATCCTTATGTGATTGGACACTATTTACACAAACAATGGGAGTTGGTGGTCAGGCAAAACTTACAATAATATTCACTGACAATGTCATACATAGATCTGCCAGAATAATACAGATCTTAATACAGCAAGGAGGGCACTGAGGCAGTGAGTACACTACCTTTGATATAACTATCTTCTGCTTCTTCACACACCAAGAGCTTCAGTCTTAAGTCTTCGGTTTACAGGTATGTTTGAGTTAGAGCTTAGTTCACCTAGTGGGATTTCCACATCCTACCCCCTGGTATGGCCTTAGGAGTGTGTTATGCACCTTGAAGAGCCATACTTCAAAGTCCCAGGATTCCATAGACATGGCCTAGGTCCCCAGAGGGTGCAAAGAAACTCAAATCAATGTGGCCTCTTGAGAGCATAGTACCAAGCATACTTCCTCCCTGGGGTCCTTAAAAGGATAGTTTTCCCCAGCTAAGAAGTTGATCCTCCCTCTGTTTTGATCAGCAGACATACATGTGTCTTCTCCAAGACATATGCTCCCCTTCCCCCTCCATCAGCATCCTTCATGACTCGGGTTGGAATGGATGTCAGCCCAGGGAACCTTCTTCACACCTTTGCATGGCAGCCACTAAGCGGTCATTGAAAGTCAGGTTTCCAGTAACTTTGATAGAGAGTCTAGAGAGGTAAATCGCATAGGTAATCAAACAGCAGGCAAAGGACTCCAAACCGTTCTTCTGTGTTGGAGTAGAGAGTTTATGTAGTAGAGGATAGACAAATTCATTTAGGACAAAGGAGGCAAGCAAGTCTTTTATAACTTTAGATTTAGCCTTGTAGACATTAGCAAGAAACTGTTCTTACTTCCAGTAGTGACAGGGTGTAATTATTGAAGCTCATAACCAAGAGAGACTACAGTGCCCCGTGTGGCCTGGCTGTCCACAACCAACTGCCTCCTCACTGCCCTGCCAAGGCACTGTGGTCTTCCTCCAGTGTGATGGGGAGTCACTAGTATTCATCAGGCCTGAACTAAACCACAAAGATCAAAACCATCCTCAAAAACCTCTGGAAGTGGTAGGGCAAGCCAATAACCCTTGTTATATAGCCTCCTTCTGATCTCTGAAAACCTCCATAAGAATGTAAGCATCCAGTCCAGGCCCTTAAAAAACAAAATCAAACCCAGACCTTCCAAAGTAATCACAGAAGAGAAATTCCTGGTGTGGGTAGAAGTGGCTGGGATCTTCTGATGGTGCTGGTCAACCTGCTCCACCTCTTCTGCTAGGAAGATCCGAGCGTGGTTACATTCAGGAGTCTTGGTAGCAGGTTCTTTTACAAGGACCCCTTACCATCAAGCATGCTGAACCTCAGGACCTCAAGAATGCTTGCATCGCAGCTGGTGGAGGGTAAGTGTCCGACCTTCTCCTGTGCCTGCGCTACCACCACTACTGCCTGCGTCAGTCAACATTTCTGTGTCTTGACCACTCCCTCTTACTAGTTGGCCGGCCTCACATCTTCTCAGCCCCATCTGCCTAACACACTGATATTTGAGAACAAATTAACAGCACAATGAGAATATAAGATATTGTTGTTATTAGGACATGAACCCTAAATTATTTTCCCAGGCACCGATGTAGCCCAGAAGTTTAGTTATTTGGAATTAGATTAGTGCCGAGGCCCTGGAGGGTGAATCTCAAAGGCACGTCCTAGTACCTTTATTTCACTAAGTATTAACAAAAGTGAGACAATAAAAAATCTATTGTCTCACCGTTTTAGGAGAATTCATAGTTCTGCAGGGCCATGTTCCCTCCAAAGACTCTAGGGCAAGATCCTTCCTCACTACACTGAGCTTCGGGGAGCCCCAGGCACTACTTGACTTGCAGCTGCAACAAAGCTCAATCTGCCTTTGTCTTCCCTCTGTGGGCCCCTGCTATTTTAGAATAACGCCAATCACATGGGATCAGGACCCACCCTACTCCAGTATGATCTCATGCTGACTGATGAGCTGGAATCAACTGTGTGATAATTAGTTTAGCTTTCGGTTTCCTCAATGCCTCTAGTTAGTGCACACATAGAATACCTTAGTGGTGTATTGGGTTACACATTGGGCTACTAACCACAAAGTCAGTGGTTCAAAACCACTAGCTACTCCTCAGGAGAAAAATGAGGCGTTCTAGTCTTGTAAAGATGTAACGTCTTGGAAACCCACAGGGCCAATTCTATGCTGTCCTATAGGGTCTCTATGATGTGGAAGTGACTCAAGGAGAGTGCTTTTTTTGTTTTTGATTTTCGTTTTAGTTGCTTTGTAAGACTAAACACTAAAGGCCATCCTCTTTGTCCTCTCTTCAACCCCACCTCACCCCCCATTTATTATTTTTTACAGTGCTAAACAAAACAAAACTCACTGCCATCAAGTCAGTTCTGCCTGTTAACACACAGTAAATAGACAAAAATTACTTGAGAGGGTTTAAATACACAAAGTCCCATCAGGTCAGGGACTGCCTGTATTCTTGCTCCTTTTATCCCCAACCTAGATTGTAACCATCTCAATTAGCATGCTTTGTATGAATGAATGGCTTTCCCCCATGTGCTCGGAAGTCTGCTTCCTCCCTTGTCTTTCAGGAGTGGGACAACCGTTATCACTGATAACATAAACTCACACTTCCTTGTAGTCATCAGATCTGTAAGTACATGATCATCAACTTCTTCACAATTCTGGCTACCAATTTAATAGAAGTGATCAGCTCTAAAGCTAGGGGAGCAGGTGAAGCTGATCCAAATGATCAGTGATATTAGATGTGCATTAGTCGTATAGCTAATGAGTAATAATCTCAACTCCTTTTGGTAAGACTTCCACTTGTTAAGGATA
>NW_022111369.1:67969924-67971589 GCF_000313985.2 Echinops telfairi | reverse complement strand
AGAGTGAAGCCGCAGAAGTCGAAGCGCAAAGTGGCGAGGGTTCACTGTATCTGGTTGAGGGCCCTCCTCTTTTTCTCTGGCCCTCCCCTTTACTAAGCAGTGTGTCCTTCTTTAAGTCTCAGCTCTCCAGACAACGTGTCCAAAGTAGGTGAGATGAAGTCTTGCCATCCTCATCCCTATGAATTTAATGGCATGTAAACCCCCAAATTTCGTTGGTGCTCAGTTATTCATAATATTTTTTCCCAGGGTCACTGTCTGGTAATTGCGCAGGTGAACTATGAGACAATATCTGTACGTTCCCATGTAATCAAGACGGTTCCTCTGCCCTGAGAAATCCCTCCCTTGTTCTTCCACCAAAAGGAACTATTGATGTAACCGAAAGAAGTTTAGAAAGTAAGAGTATGTCCATGTAATCATGCTGCATAAAACATGGGAAGTTACTTCTAAGTCACCTATCACCAATTCTGGCTCTCTATCTACCTGATTGAATTTGTTGATATTAGTTAAATGAGTATTTTTAATGTGCCATAGAGCAGAAGTAAATTAAAACCAACATTTCCTTGTTCACTAAATACGTTGGCACAACTCCATGGTAGGAAGTGCCTCGTATCCCATTCAATACAGCAATCATAACTGACTTAACCCTATAACGCCGAGCGTGACATTTTTGTAACATTTAATCAAATGTATATATTAATATATATTGATAACTATGAAAGTAAAGAATAAAAACAAAAATTTTTTTTTCCTGAAATTAAAAATTTAGGCATTATAGGGCTAATGAGTATGTTTAAAGTAACATCTGTAACAATAACTATCTTCTTTTCTTCAAGAATCCAGTTTCCCTCGAGACTTCATTTTCAGCTGCTAGGAAGATGACACTCAAAACAAAGGAAACTTCCCTCCAGATAAGAGCAACAAACAAATAAACAACCTCACTGTTACCTAGTCAATTAATGAGTCATCGTGATCATAGAGGACAGACCGTATAGAACTGCTCCTGTGAGTCTCAAAGACTGTAAATCTCTACAGGAGCAGAAAGCCTCATTTTTCTCCCATGGAGCAGCTGGGGGATTTGAACTGCTGACCTTTTGGTTATCAGCTCAACTCATAATCCATTACACTACTAGGGCTCCTTCCAGGTAAGATTAAAGGCTTAAATATGATATCTCAGTAAAGATTTAGGTCTTGGGTTCATTTCTCTCTAAAAATCGAACAGCTTAGTTTCAGAGGGCAAGGAACAAAGTGATAGGAAAATCACTCTGGTCTTCATCCTCACCAGAGATGCTTCTCAGAGTCCCGTGTTCTTCTCAGAGTCCCGTGTTCATTTCTTTATCTGAAATGGTACCTAGAGTTCAAGTTAATAGTCCCGGATTTAGGATGAGAAATCCATTCTTTCTTTGCAGTATAGGGTAGTGTGGCAACCCAGGGGAGAGAAATAGCAAGTCTTTGTAAGGATTTTCCTTGATTAGTGTTCTTAAGCATCCTCCAGTTTATACTTCATTTAAATCTACATTCATAGGTTCAAGTAGCTACTCTTTAGGATTGAAACACAGACATGAAGATTAGGGCTTTCATTGGCTAAGTGAATCACCATTTGTAAATACTTCTGAGACATGTAAGTTACTTGCAAATAACATCGATGTAACTTTTAAAGTATGATTT
>NW_022111369.1:67963344-67969246 GCF_000313985.2 Echinops telfairi | reverse complement strand
TAGTCATTTTTCCAAGGTTATATGACTAGTAACTGGCAGAACTAGTATTGTAACCCATGGATGCTAACTCAGGTTAGCTCGACTGTTCAATTTTGTAATTATTATGTGAGGTTGCCATCTTCACAAACCAGGGCAGGGTGCGTAGTGTCCGTGGTATGTTTGTAGTTGCTACCAGGTGCTGTTGAACCAGTTTCAACTCATAGTGACCCTAGGTGTAACCAGCGAAACACTGCCTGGTTCTGCACCAGCTTCACAATCATTGCTATGTTTTAGATATCACCAAAATATTTCCGTTTCATTAAGAAATAATAAGAAAAAGCCAGTGTCATCCAGCTTGGTTTATGTTCATACTTATACCAACACGATTGTCCAATATAATGATGGAGAAAGGGGCTACCAACGAAAAGGCATCTAACCAGTTGTCCTCGAGTCAACTCTAATTAATGGCAAATCCATATGTGTCAGCGTCGTTCTGTATTCCATAAGGTTTTAAATTATTGTTTTCTTAGAAGTAGACTTTTAAAAAAGGACTGTCTTTAGGGAGCTTCTGGAGAGACTACACTTCCAATCTCTTGATAAGCAGCAGGGTATATTAACAATGTGTACCGCCCTTGAGTTGGAATCCACTCAATGGCAGCTGGCAGTGATTACAAACAGAGTCCAAGAAAAGCCCCTATCCATTGCCATTGACTTTGACTCACAGAGGAGAACTGCCAGAGGGTTGCCAAGCCTGCAATTTGTTACTGAAGCAGACTGCCATGTTTGTCTCTCATGAAGCAGCTGGTGAGTTCAAACTTCTGACTTTTGGTTACCAGAGCTTCGTAAGAAAAGCTAGAAACATTGTAACACAGCCCTCCTGCAGGTGAGCAGTTGTTCTTTCTTCCACCAGCATCCCTCTGCTTTCTGTTTCCCATCTGCAAACTGGTGAATCCTTTCATAGATACTCTATATTTACAAGTCACGTGTCTTTTTCTTTACTTTCTTTTTTCTTTTTTGGTATGGCCAGTAATGTATCTGCTGAGAAATCTATTAAGAAATCTTCTGACTTTTCTTTTTGGCATTAAAAAAAGAAAGAAAGAACATTTCTGGGTCAGCATTTGACAAGCTGAAGAATGGAAGGAAAAAATGTTAACCTTGGGTGTCAATATTGAAAGATTCTATGAGCAAAATGGTTAGCCATGCAGAAAGAATTACAAAGAAGATGGAAAGAATACAGAGTCACTACCAAAAGTAAATGGTATGCCTACTCCAGGGCACAGTTTCCGTTTTGGAAACCCACAGGGGGCTGTTATGAGTCAGCATTGACTCGCTGGCAGGGAGTTTGTATTTTTGGTCAAACATTTCAGGAGGTGGCATATGGTCGAGATCCAATGGTACTGAAAGATGATGCCCAAGGTGCAATGGAGACATTTGCAAAAAATGAAGGCTCTAGGAAACGGTGAAATTACCCCTTGAGATAGTTCAACAAACAGATGCAAGGTTGGAAGCACTCACTCATCTTGTGTGTAAGAAAGTTAGAAGACAGCTACCTGGCCAACCAACTGGAAGAGAGCCACATCCATGCCAATTCAAAAGACAGAGAAGCAGAGGGAGTTTGGAAAGTATTAAACATGTCATTAACATGATATGCAAGTAAATATCTGAAGATAATTTAAAAATGGTTGCAGCAGTACATACATAGGAAACTTCCAGAGATTCAAGATAGATTCTGAAGAGGCTGTGGAAAGAGGGTGAGTTAGTTAATTGTGCCAGCCTGGCCGATAATCACATGTGGGGCTAACTGAAAGGCGGAGGGATAGATGGGTGGTGAGTTCTAGTTCTCAGGTCTCTTGCATTGTGATGGTCACACCAGGGTGCAGCTGCCTTAGCAGTTCCCTGCTTCAGCTTGCAAGATTGACTTCCTACAAGACATCCCCAAGGAGAAGTTACATGGACCTATCCTGATGCAGCCCTGGGTGCTGGAGCAGCCGTGTGGAGACCCCTGCTAGCGCTGAGATGTTTGTTCATTCATTGACTCAGCTTTCCTCCTGCAGTCAGCATCATTGCCTCTGTTTTGTGAGGTGGAGGACTTTGTGGACTGGTGTTGGGTATGGGTTAATGTTGGACTTGTGGGCTTGGGCAGCATTGGGTTGGGTTGTTTTCATGATGCACATTTTCTTTACATAAAACTCTCTCTTATACATGAGTTGCTGTGGATTTGTTTCTCCAAAGTACCCAGACTAATACAGAGGGTTATCGTTGCCTATGTCAGATAACTTTGGCTGAAAGCTGAGAATACCAGAAAAATATTTACCTAGGTTTTGCTCACTGTGTATACACTTTCACCTGGGTGGATCAGAACAAATAATGGTTAACATTGTGATGAATGGTAATTCCAGAACAGTTCATTGTGCTCATGCAGAACCTGTACACAGACCAAGAAGAAGTTGTTCAGACACAACCAGTGTCATTTAAACTGAGGAAAGGTGTATCTCAGTGTGGCAGTTACATAATTTCACATCAACTTGAAGATATAAAAGTGTAGGGGTGGAGTCTAGTCTGTCAATCAGGTCACAGCCTGATGGTGCCTCCTTGTGGGCATGAACTTCTCACAAGGAGAATCCTGGGGAACCCCACCTCCCACCCCCACTCTTCCTCTGCCTTCTTATTGACGCCACGTGGACACCTGCCTGCGTCTTAGAGATGCGTCCACTGCCATTGGATCCATACAACCCTGCACCCACCGGCCTGTGATTTTCCTGCATTCTGCATCATTACATGCAGTTGCGGGAGTCTGAGGGGGGACTTAAGGACTGCTATCAGACTTATGGACTTGAGTTGGACGGGGACGGGATGTTTTCTTGAGGTATAATTAGTTCTTGATATAAAGTTCTTTCTTACACCTATATGAGTGTCACTGGATTTTTCTCTCTAGTCAACCCGGCCTAACACACTCAGGGTTGTTTCCTCTCACAATACTTATTCAACCTGTGTTCAATCTGACCAAATCATCTGAGAAGCTGGACTGTATGCAGAAGAATATGGCATCCGGGTTGGAGGGATACTCACCAGGAACCTTCCCTAGGCAGATGACAAAACTCTGCTTGCTGAAAGTGAGGAGGACTTGAAGCACTTACTGACAAAGATGAAAGACTGCTGTTTTCACTTGGCACTACAACCATGTAAAGAAAACCAAACTCCTCACAGCTGGACCAAGAGACAACATCAGGATACACGGAGAAATGATCAACCTTTTCAAGGATGTCATTTCGCTTGCTACATAATCAACGTCTCTGGGAGCAGTCGTCAAGAAATGATTTAATGTGTGATCCATTAGAAAGTCCTGGGTACGTGGGAGGAAAGCGTGGAACAAAACTCTAAATCCCGAGAAAGACCAGGCCTACTGGTCCCCTAGAGACCAGTGGAACATCTGAGACTCTGGTGCTGAGCCGCCCTTTAGGTCTGAAAATGAACTCACCCCCATGCATCAATTGTCAGTTAAAGAATAGAGCCCAAGAACAGAGTTCAGAAGGGTTAAGAAAAGTAGTAAGGGGAACAGGACACACAGCGCGAAAGTGGGATAAGTAACGTTTCACCGTGAGTGTTGCAGCCAGTCAGATGAACCAAAATGTGTGTGCATGGTGGAATGAAAAACGGCTGTTTTAAGCCTTCACCTCATTCACAATGAAAAGTGTTTTTTTAAAAAGGAATCAAAGGATGCAGTGCTTTGGGCAAATCTGCTACAAACGAGTTCTTTAAAGTGACACCTTAAGGATTGAGGTACACCTGTCACAAGGTCACTATGGGCTGGAGTTGACTTGATGACAGTGAATCTTGAGTTTGAGTCAAAGGTATGACATTTTCAATCAACTTCTATGGGTGCAAAATCTAGACAATGAATAAAGAAGATGGGAGAAGAATTAATGCTTTTGAATGAAGGCATGGGAGAAAAATATTGAAGGTAATTGAGCCTTTTTTGTCTCACTTAACGCTTTCATTTGGAAATTAGCCTTGTCTGATATTAAAAATGCAACTTAGACTTTCCTTTTGTTTTGCATCTTCTTTGTGTACTTTTGCAAAACCACCATTTCAATAATCTTCCAATCCATGGTCTGGGGGCACTAGAGATTTTTTTCTGGTCCTTGGACCAACAATGAATTAAGGTAACTTAGATTTAATTGGATTTGGTATGCCTCTCCTGTTTGGACTAATGACAATTACAAGCACTTAAAAGTTAGAATCACTTTAATAAGGGCAAAACAATCATTTCCTAAATTAATTAATACATCATTTGTTAACTGTCACAAAACACTTGTTAATGAAAGTAGAATGATAACAGAATTAAAATAGATTGATAACATTAAATGAAAGAGATGGTGGCTTTCTAAAAGAGATGGAATTGTGAACATCTTTTTAGCTTTTATAAACAGCTTTTTAGCTGATTTATAGACAAATAACATTAAAGCAGTATAATTCACACAGGGCTTAGAACAACAAGATGTGGAAAGTATATGTGGAAGTAGGGCATTATGGGAGTAGGAAGTAATGAGGCTCATTTCCCACAGGATGACTGGACTATTTTACTCTCTTTCAATGGCTTTTATTTATTTATTTATATTTGGGGTTAAGAATTCAACTAACTCCAATCAGTAATGTGTCCTGCGCATCTCTCACATTCCAGGTACTGTGCTGGGAGGTGCAGACTTAATTTGAACAAAGATGAGATCCATTTGAGAATTTAATGGAAAGGATTCTTTTCAACAGAAAAAAATTAATATGTCCACTTGTTTCAAGAAAAAAATTTATAGAAGCCTTGGCCACAACATTCTTTTTCCCATAGCATAAAATGTATCCATTTTTAGAGATACCCCCATGAAACTGAGAAGTGTTTTATTAAGAACTTGTCTCTAACCGTCTGCTGATTGCCTTGGGAATAAATCTATGCTGCTATAACATGGAACTCTAGTTGCAGTACTTTTTTACAATATCCCCAACTTTTTTACAATATCCCCAATTTCTTTCCCCCACACTTAGCTACAGAGTTTTCATTCCAGTGGGGGTAGGGGTAGGTTGAGAGACATAAAAATTGATAGCATTTTTCTCCCAACCATAAGCCTAACTATAGCCCACCTACCTGCCATTTATTTGGCTTTTTAAATACTAGTGTATGTGTACCTCTATAATAAAGCATTTTAGTTTTTTTTAATATGATGCTTATGAACCTGAGAGATCAGAATTCCTTGGTAGGGGTGGTTAAAATGCAACTTCCTTGTCTTCACCTCAGACTACTGAAACGAATCTGGCAGAAGCAGATCATTCTGATGGATCAGCAATATTAGCAGATTCTCCAGATGATTCCTATATTCTTCTTTTAAAAAAATCATTTTATTGGAGGGCCCTTACAAATCTTAGAACAATCCATCATTCAATTGTATTAAGCATACTTGTACACTTGTTGCCATCAACATTTCCAAAACATTTTCTTTCTACTTGAGCTCTTGGTATCGGTTCCTCTTTTTACCCCCGCCCTCCCACCCATGTGAATGCTTGATTAATTATATGTTATTATTGTTATTTCGTGTCTTACACTGTTGTTGTCTCCCTCTACCCACATTTCTGTTATTCGTCCCTCTGGGGGGGCAGACGATGCTTAGTCACACTCAAGTATGAAAATTAACACGCTAATGAATCTCAAATGTTTCCTCTCTAATCACCCTGCTGGAAATAGTGTAGAAACAAGAACAACTTGGTTCGTAGAGCTAATCCTACATTAGACACTGAAAGAAAATCTGTCGTTCGTTGTTGTTGAGTTAGTTCTAACTCATCGATAACGAGAAGCAACACTGCCAGCCTCACACCTTCATGATCATTCATGGTTTAGGGTCAGTCTGTCTTGCAGGGGTTTCCTCTTTTCCATCGACCC
>NW_022111369.1:67929585-67961180 GCF_000313985.2 Echinops telfairi | reverse complement strand
TGGTGATATGTAGTTTACATGATCACATCTGTTTTTCACATTGATTCTCCACTCTGCAGCCAGGATTCTTTCTCAAATGCAAATCTGATCATATCACTCTACCTTATGGGTTCTTAAGACTTATTGGTGCCCATGCTATAGTATCATCTCACCAGCTGAATCGGTCAACTTTTTGACGGCCGCACCGTTATCAGACCTTTGCGTGTTAAGGCAGTTCCCTATGACTGGAATGCCCTTGCTAATGTCCCCCTTGCCTCCACTTAAACCCCACATTGACTAGGAAAAAGCCCTTGTACCTTTTTGAGACTGGGCACAAGCTCCCCCTTTATCATCCTGCCTGCCCAGCTTCTGTCCCGTGGGGGCTGGGCGGTGTCCTTCCACTCTTCCTCTGGACATCTCCTTCTGTCCATGATGGCCAGGAGCAGCACTGCCACATTTTACTGCATTGTTTTATATTCACTTCTTTGCTCTTTCTAGTCTAGACAGTTGGTTCTTCAAGGATCAAGTTTGAGCTTAATTTAACTCTAACATGTTTTCCATGACTGTCAGTAGATGCTAAAAAAACAATCCATATTGAATGAATGGATGGATGGATAGATAAAATAGGATAGATACTAATATTTCTCCAGGATTAAAGTGATGGTGTGATTTTCCCTAGATCTTGTCACAGTAGTTGGAGGAGCTAAAACTCAAACCCAGACCTTCCATCTTAAAGCCTCGTCCTCTCCACAGTGCTTCCTCCTAAATTTAGTTTTTTAAAGCCAGCATTAAAGACACTGCATAAATAGTCATGCAGTTAAAAAAATTATTAAGTTGAATTATTTAAAGTTCTGGATAAAACTCATCTTACTCTTTCAACACACTTAATTGGATTTCTGTTTCCTGATGCTCATGTCCCATTTATGAAAGATTTCATTAAAATTCAGTCAAGGTTCCATATGGTTTTGTTAATACGTATTGACATTAATACCATCCCTATCCAAGCAGTTCTGAAAATTTAGAAAAATTTTCTTTAAAGTGCATCTCACCATGATTTCTTTCCTTCCATTTTCCTCATTACTCTCCCAGTGGTCATGAAAATAGGTTGGACCTTGGGTCCAGTAGGGCTTGCATTACCTTCTTGGAATTGTCAGTCCCTAGCTGTGTTGTCTTATGTAAGTCCCCTCCCCTGTAGGAGCCTCAGCTTCCTCACCAAAAGATAAGAATAATTCTATGCATCCTCTAGCATTGTTGTCAGGATTAGCTAAAATAATATATGACCAGTGTCAGGCACATATGATTATTAGATATAGACACCATGCCAGTTCTCTCCTTAACTTGAATTCAGTTTATTAAGGAAAAGAAAGGATGGGGGCAGGGTGGGGAGGAGATCCTTGCATTTTTTTCAAACAGCAATTAGATTTATTCAAAGAGAGCAAGCCTGGTCTTCAAAAGCACACTGAAGTTTCTTGAAGGCAAAAATCGCATCTCGCTCATTAATCCCAGTCTCTTGCCGAGTCTAAATGTGTCCTGATGGCTGATCAAGGAACTGTTTGAGGTTCTGTGGCTCGTGCTCCGCTGCTGAGCAACAGGTTGGTGGTTTCAATTCACCAGGCCATCTGTTGGAGAAAGATCTGGTAGTCTGTTTCAGTTGAGACAAAAGGAAAACAAAAGCAAACCTGCTGCCATTGAGTTGATGCCAACTCATCGTGACCCTAGTTAGAGTCTGTGAGACTGTTCATCTTTCTCCCTCAGAGCATTGGTGAATTTAAGCATTGTCTAACCCAGAGCATTTGCCTTAAAAAACGAATGAAACCACTCTACTCTGTTCTGTAGGGTCACTAGAAGTCAGAGGTGACTAGATGGCAATGGATTTTTGGATACTAATTTTTTATTGCTAATTTTTATTTTGATTGCTCATCATTTTCATCAGGCATATACTCATATATGTATAAAAGACTTTCAGTAACGTTGTGGGTAATAATTCAGCATAAGCCTCAAATAAATAAATTAAGGTAAGTGCCTGTCTCTTGAAATTCAAGTGGTCACAAAGATATAAGTGACTTATGATGACCTTTGCCCATTCCCACCATGCGACATCTTTGTGGATGAGACTTTGGCAGGGAATTCGGAACGAAAGCCCATTTGGCCTCACATTATTTGACTCTTAGACTGACTCCATTCTTGATGAGCTCTGGGATGAGCCTTATGATTATATTGCATGTCCTCTCAGAGCTTCCTATTAGAAGTTAAGATCTACTCTAGTTAGCGCTCAATTTGCATATGAGGGGCCTTTTAAAAGTTCACGGAAAAACAGAATTAAACAATAATGGAATTTTTCCAAGGACTTTTGGAAACTTCCTCATATGTAATTAAAATAATAATCTCAAACAGATATTTCCATGTGCCCTCCGGGCCTCAATAACTATGAAGTTTTAGATTGAGGAAGCTGTGCTATCTCATGTGGAAGGAGGAATCTCCCATTAATTAACTAATATCTGGACACTGCACTGGGGTTTTATGTATATTTTCTCATTTGATCTTTACAATGACTCTGCAAATTCATTACAATCCCCACTGTACAAATTAAAAACAAAACTGAGCTTCATGAAGTGAAGGAATTAGTCCAGGTTTCCTTCAATAAAGTAAGTTAACAGGATCAAGATTGAAAGCGAAGTTGATCTGATTCCCAAATTCATACTCTTGTAATAATACCTGTGTTTTCCAATGAAGAAAATGATGAGAATAGGGAAACAGGTTGGACTGATGTACAACAACTTAAAAAACAACTGGATCCATCATAGACATAGATCATATCAAATAGAGAGCAGATTCAGGTGTGTATTGGAGAGGGCCCCAAAAGCTTCATGCAGAAATGGAGGTAAACAATAATGGAATGTTTTCACCAACTCTTTGAAGCCCCCTTTTATATATTTCAAAAAGAAATTGGAAGAATTTATGTGGAAGAGAGCTAATAAGTTATCCTTCACTTTGTGGTAGCACCTGTATTTGATCAGAAAGATAGACTAGCCAAACGGGGCATACATCGAAACGTTCTTCCTCCACCCCATTCATGTTTGAATCAGAGGCATTAGGTGAATCTAGTGTCTGGATCTGGCTCTTCAAAATCACTGAAGGGGCTGAATTCAGATGTTTACATACCTGTATGGATGTGAATACGCCACTTAGATCAGATATTTAACAGTAAAACCAGTAAACTTTCCAGTTCTGGGTTCTAAACTGGAGAGAAATGTGTAAAAACTTCATGATTTAATCAATGATAGTCTTATGTGGGTGGTCAATAAAACTCATGCATATTGGTTATTAATGTAGGCCATCTCCCTTCCTTAAAAAGTAAGGACTTTTCTGTCCTCCAATTGCCAGCTCCAGTCTGGCTATCCCATAATCATTCATTTTTTGCCATTAGGGAAATTCCTAAAGCCTATCAAGAATAAGTTATCATCTGCCTTGGATTTAAGGGTTATGGTAATGGTGATGTGGAGCATTCCCTCGTGAATATATGTTTTCCCTCCCTGGTGATGTAGTGGTTACGCGTTGTGCGACTAACCTCAAGGCCAGCATCTGACACCACCAGCTGCTTCCTGTGAGAAGGATGAGACTCTCCACTCCCGTGAAGTGTGACAGGCCTGAAAAATCACTGGAACCATTCTACTGTGTCCTAGAGGGTCGCTATGAATTGGAATCAACTTGATGGAAGTGGGTTTGGTTTGGGTTGGTTTGAAAATTTTACTTAGTTTGTGGCTCTTGCTGTTGTGAATCCACATAAAATGACATTTCCTACTCATCAGCTCCTACGTGTGCACTTATTTCACGGAGCTGACTACATTTGCTGAGTCGTGCAACCATTCTCACCTCTTTTTCTGAGTGGCTCCTCCCTGAGGAACATAAACTCACTGCCCCTTGAGGTTTCTTCTGATCTTTCAAACTGCTCTTGGCCATTTGATCCCATATAGATAGTCCTTAAGAGAGCACTATGCCCAAGGCATCACTTTTTTTAAATTCATTATATTGGGAGCTTCTACAGATACAGTAATATTCCATAATTGGGTTTTTCTTTTTCACTAATTAAGCCAAACTATTTTTCAGGACCCATGGTGGCATAGTGGACTATTATTTAAGCTGCTAACCACAAGTTCAGCGATTCAAACCCACCAGGTGCTCACTCTGCAGGAGTGATGGGCTTTCTGATGAGGTTTTCTGCTCCCATGAAGATGTATTGCCTAGGAAACCCGAAAGGACAATTCTATCTTGTCCTAAAGGGTCGTTATCAATTGGAACCAATTCAATGGCAGTGACTAATAGTAATAAGTTGTTTTGTTTTAAGATGTCTTCAGAGAATAGTTTTGGTTTGAGGTTTAAAGATTATCTCAGGGAAATAGTTTGGGGTTCAACCAGCTGCCGTGACTCCAGAAGGTCTGTACTCCATAGGAAAGTACACTTATGTACTGTATTACCCTTTTTTGATCAAGATTCCTCTATGGAATCTTTCATCTTAATGTTCAGTATCAGAAGCTGGGCAAGATCCACTTCTGGTCTCCTGGTAAAGGAGGCAATCATTCCAGAGCCAATCAGCTGTACATGATGTATCTTCTGTTCCTGGCTCTCCCTGCCTCTGTGGCTATAGGTCAATGGAGACCAGTGGCTGTGCTTTGGAGAGCTGCTTGTAAGCCTGTGAGGCCCAGGCACCAATGAAGAAGGAGGTAGAACAGAAACCCTAAACCATTGGGCCAATTAATTGGGATGTTCCAGGAAACCGTGCTCCTAAACTTCCAAACCAAGGAACCAAATCCCATGAGGTGTTTAGTCCCTTGTGAATATTTGAGCCAAAGCTTTATGTGGATTTTAGGGCACTATAAACATAATTTAAATTCCAAGTGAGTTTTACTGCTATGGCAACATGCCCATGGGGCTTTAATATATTCATGAAAAAATAGAGTTGGAAGATAATGGGAGCTTCCCATGAATCTTTGAAGACCCACTCGTATATGATACTTTCTATAGAATTTTTTTAAAAGTTCCTGATTTGATTTTTCTTGTTTCTTGCTTAATTTAATTTATAAAAAGGCACTTTTGATGTGTAGTGACTTGGGTGTCTTAACCACTTTAGGGTTTAGCAGAAACACTGGACAAATCCTGAGATCTTCATTTGTGCCTGGTAAGAGCCCATCCTTTTTCTGAAATGATCTCGGAATCATCCTTATGAAAGTCATATCCTGTGTCATTTGCTAAACAAGCAGAAGCTGGTACATAAGCATTCCACAATATATAAATCCAAATATTTTTTTAAATCTCAAGTTCAGCCTTACTGGAAACCTTGAACTAGAACTAAAGCAATTTAATTTTATTTGGAATTTCATAAAACTCACATATCACACAATTCAAAAGCTCAAAAATATTAAAAAGACTTGTACAGTCATCACCACAACCAATGTTAGAACACTTTCTTCTTTCTTGTACTCATTGTTATTAGCTCCCCATTTCCCCATTTCCCTCCAGCTTCCCCTGCCATACCCCCCAGAAACCATTAATCCAGTTACTATATCTATAGATTTCATATGCAGAAAAACATACCAGATAATTGTTATTTTTCTGATACTTAAAGTAGACATTAGGTAAATTCATTTGGGGCTCACATTCTCAACTTTTCCTGTAACCATTCCTAAGCCAAATCCCTTCAGATATTGATAATGGGATGCCAGGGCTAACGCCATACCAGTTGCCTTGGATTCAATTCTGAATCATGGTGACCCCATGTGTGTCCGAGAAGTTATGTTCCAAAGAGTTTTCAATAGCCTCTCTCTCTCTCTCTCTCTCTCCAGAAGTAGGTCTCCAGGTCTTTCTTTCAATAATCTGAGTGGGTGCCAACTTTTCAGTTTTCAGCCAACTATATTAACCATTTGCGCTCCCCAGAGAAGTAGCTAAGGACCTTTACATTCATCAGCCTAGTTTTCAGATTGGGTAGACAAGCAGCTCCTCAAACACAATACATCCAGGTTGATTGATTCGACCCTTGGAGGGAGGGAGGATGGGGCACCTTAACCCATGTTCAACCCTGTACTACATTTCCATGGTTCCTCTAACAACGAAGCATCCCTGTCTTTATTCTCTCTTCTAGATTAGTGAAGGTGAGGAATGCATTCGTATTCCAAAAAAATTGTTCCTAGCAGAAGGCAGCACTGAATCCATGGGAAGGGCTCTGAAGCTGATGTGCGATTACCCCACAAAGGAAGCCATTGAGGGGCACGTGGTTCACGAGCAAATGTGGACTGAGTATAAGCCTGGACTCATAGCACAGCAGCTGAAGAGACCAAGCAGGCCCACCGGCCCAGCTCACTTCTATTTTTAATGACAAATTTTCAAAGAGATTGAAAAACAACGGAAAATTATTGCAATATGGATTTAGAAGGGCCTCTGTGAGCTTGGGGCATGGTCATTTGTTTTTAATGCTTTCCCATTGCCATAAAGTCAGTTGTGACTCACATCAGTCCTTATGTGGGTCAGAATAGAACTGTGCTGCAAAGGATGCTTCCTCGGGGTGATATGGCCAGGTAATGCCATATGGTAATTATAAGACACTTCGGTAATCAGCCAGCTGAATCACCCAGGGGCTCCAGGGTTCACTGATTACTGCTTAAATAGCGGTTGGCTCTCCCAATTGTATTCAAAGTTCCAACAGGCAACTCCCTCAAACTGGAAAATCATTCATTACACATAAAGGATATCTCTCCAACTATATTGCTGTTTTACATTGGATATAGTTATTCTATATTTATAATATCTTATTAAAGTTATTAAAGTGATGGCACTAACCAAAGGTCAACAATTACTCTAAAGCAAAGAGGAGAGAATCAAGGGGCAGGGAAATGAGAGCACTGGAAATGGAACAACACAAACAGTTAAGACAATGTTGGCACATTGTGAAAACTGTAACTAATACTACTGAAAAATGTGTACAGGAATGATAGATGGAAACCTTCATTGGCTATGCAAATGTACACCCTGAGAGGTCAACACTGAGACACTGAAGGGAGATAGGATGGAGACAAAGAACATGAGGTTAAGAGCGGCTTTATTAGGGCAGGGAAAGAGCCCCCGGGAGGGAAGGGAGAGCAGAGAGAGGGACAGGAGCATCTTGAGCTCCTGGGCAGTTCCGAGACCCAATGAGTTAGGTCAGGGTAATCACAGCTTGTTGTTGAGGTGCTGGGAGATATATAGGGCTCGAGCTAAGGAAGTATACCTTGACAGAAGGAAGGGAGATTTTTTATTGCTTGTAGCTGCAGGGCCTTGGGTCAGGATGTGACTGTGGGAAGTCATCCTGTTGTTTGCAAACCTGCTCTCTGGAGTGCTGGGAAAGGGGCTATACCAATGGCCTGGGAAGATAAATTGCTTCCTGGGGTACAGGGGAAGGGGCTACACAAACCCGCCCTGGAGAGATAAGCTCTTTGGGGTGTTGGGGCAGGAGTTGCATAGTTCAATAGGTCATCCATCTTCCGGAGAGGCTGGGAATGGGGCTGTGAGATTTCATCTTCCTGAGGAGCTGGAGAGGAGGTGGGGGCTGCCTTGTCAGGACCCAGCCCAAACACCCCCAAAACACAATAAAATATGACTTAAAACATAAAGTGATTTCACTTCACATAGCAAATCTTCTCAATATATTTGTTAGTACTAAATGTAGTAAGCAATGCTGTGATGAATATGAACGAAATAAGATCGTATACGCATTTTTACAAAAGGGAAGAAAATTTTAATGTGAGTGATGCATTTCGTGGTTTTTATTATTTTTCTCTTTCAAACACTTGAGTATTTTCTAAAAATGTTTTAGTAACAAAGATTATATCTTTGAATAACAACAACAAAATGAAATCTTAAAATTTCCAGTTCTGCTGAGGGTAATTTTTCTGTGGGAGTGCCTTTGCTGGCTTTACTTTGTTGGGTGCTGGGGAGTCAGTCCGACTCATGTACAACAGGGTAAACACCACCCAGGGGTGCCCCCTCTCCAGACGATGGTTACCTTTTTTGAGTGCTTTCCAATCTGAGGGGTTCATCTTCCGGCACTGTGGCTGACAGTGATCCACTACTATTTGAAAGGTCTTTAGAGGTGAATCTCTCAGAAGTGGACAGCGTCATCCTTCTTTGTAGTCTGTTCTTAGTCTAGAAGTTCTGATGAAAACTGCTTGCCAATGGCAACCCTATTGGTATTTGAAATATCCACAACATAGCTTCTGGTACCGTAGCAACACATAAGCTACCACAGTATATAACAAAGGTAGTTATGACTAACATGGTAAATAAAGATGGAAAAATGAACGTAAGCTTCACATGAAATGAACCCCATACTCTGCACTGGCAAAGTTAGAGATACGCTGTAGTTAAATGCTTATCAGATGCCCCACCCCTGCATATCTTCAGTTTACACTCGTGTCCTCACCTCATCTACCCTGTCTCTGAGTGTGGTAAAATGAATTTGTTGGTATGGCCCTTCTAGCCATAGTCCTCCATTGTGTGATGTATTGTAAACCCCAGCGTATGGTTCTGGTCCCGTTTTGAAATGAGTTGTCTGTTATGTTAATGAGGCACGGTTACGATGGGGTGTATTCTGAGCCCCTGCCTTACTGTATCACACTTTAGTTTCCTTCAGGTCTGTTTTTCTGAAAATGAGCCATTATCTCTGATATCTGTGTTAAAACAAGACCTACCTATTTCAAACGACCTATATTCCCTTATCAGGCACACCACCATCTTCCTGCTTCATTAAGGGAAGCAGAAGGTGGGGTCTCAGCACTGGCTGAAGCCAGGTGGAGCTCCCTGACATGCTCCACATGACTAATGTGTCCCCAGCCAGACCTTTTGACATCACAGGTTGAAAATGCACCTCCATCAAAGTTCCCGTGGGCCAAGCATCATCTCTGTGGCCCTCTTTCCTGATGAGGATGTGCTGAATCACTCTAATGAACACCAAATCAGATCCCCGTTACTTCTCTAAAAGGTCCCTGTCCCAGGACTCCAGGGGCCATGTTGGCAACTTGAGCCCTAGTGCACTCCTTTGCGGGATCAACCAAGTCAGAACTTCTTTCCACTGCAGTCATTTTGCATCTCTATCGCCACGCCCATCTGGAACTACGGAAGACTGTAATAAACTACAAACTCTTGGCAGAGTTTGCTCTCTAGCTCTGAATCCTGCATCTGTCTCACCTCCATCTGACCTCTGGTTCTTGGGAACTTGAGCCAGCAGCCTATTGCTGATTCGCCTAATTTACCAGCCTTCACAGGTGCCATTTCCTTGACTATTTATGAACTTTGTAAGGTGTTACAGAAAGTCATAAAACCTTAAAACATGAGGTGGAGTACTGAAGGAAGGAAGAGTCATTGCTATCAGAGATAATGCAGTGGTACGGCACTTTAGGAAAGTTGGACATTTGAAACACCTTTCACCTCCACTTCATAGGGACCAATGTTGTGCTCATCCTTCGAAAAGAAATTCTTTATGCACCAAGTTTCTGCTTTCCTGCCTTGGGGCTTTCTCTGAAACTGTGAGATCTCGACCCGTGTGCAGAGACATCCCGGGAATGCAGAAGATTTAATACTGTCAGGAGAACACTTTAATCAAACTGGGGAGGAATGTCTGTGAACATACGTCAGCCCACCACTCTTTGGCAGAAGTGGACACTCAACCCAGTTCCACAAGTGGTCCTGCATTAGTTACCTATTGCTTCATCACCAACTACCCCCAATTTAGCAGCTTCAAATAGCATGTCTTATTTCACAGTTTCTGTGGGGGAATCAAGGGCAGCCTAACTGGTGTGCTGTCTCAGAATTGTTTGCCCAACTGCAACTAAGTTTCCAGCCAGAGTGACAGTCATTTGAGGTTTCACTAGAGGATGAAATGGTAAGCTCACTCCTCTGGTTGCTGGCAGGGAGGGGGCAGGGGTCCCAGTAAGGTGGCTTCACTTAATGACGTGAGTTCTCCATAGAGCTCTTGCCCTGTGATTCCTGCTGTAGCTACTACTGATCAGCGACCCACTCTGGTACAGCATGGGCCAGACGACACAAAAGCAGGACTGTGAAGGCAGAGTCATTGGGACCCGCTTTGGAGGTTGGCTGTCATCGATCCCTAGCAGGATTGGGCCCCATGCCCACAGCAGTATCACAATTCTTCTGTCTTTTGCTTCTTCTCTGTGTCCCTCTTCCCATTTCCCCATCTCCTCTTCCGGAGCTTGACACTCCGCCCCGACCCCCACCCCACCCCCACCACGACCCCAATCACTGACTTCACTCCAACTCTGACTCAGGGCCTGATTGCACCGGAGCCCAAACGAAGACACAGAGCCTGGCCAAAGTGCCAGGGAATAGTTTCCTTGAACTTTGCCAGTTAAAATAAGACCTTCACCTTCCATCTTTGAACCCTTTTGTTTTTAAAGAATTTAAAATAGATTAAAAAGTTGCAAGAGACCAAGCGGGTGGAGTCGAGAGCCGGGAGTGGTGGAGGCAGATTTCCTGGGCCCTGCTCTCTGGGGCTACTACGGCCTTTGGGAAGAGTCACTGGGATCCCTACGGGACCTCCGTGGGCCACCTCAAAGGTAAGGAGGCGTAGACAGAGACGTCCACTTGACTCCATTCTCCGCTGGAAGAGGACCAAAAGGGTCCAAGTTGAGGGACTGTCCTCGCCGCCACTCCCCGACTCTAGCCACTTGCCCCGGGCACCCGCCTCCACCTGGCTTCCTACTAGACAATTCTTTCTCGACGATTCTTCCCAGAACCTTGCCCTCAATATGTACCTCTGTGGGCTGCCTCCCTGCGAGGGAATTAAAACAGAAGTTCAGACTGAAGACTGGGGCCAGTTCATGCACGTCTGTGACGTCATCAACACCTCCCAAGATGGACCAAAGGATGCAGTAAAAACTTTGAAGAAAGGGATTTCCAAAAACTACAACCATAAAGAAATCCAACGTACGTACTTTGTCACTTATTGACATGTGCATGCAGAATTGTGGACCAAGTTCCCAACCTCTGATCGTAAAGAAGGAGTTTGTGAAAGATTGTCTAGTAAAGCTGCTGGATCCCAGATACAACTTGCCCTTAGACCCTCAGAATGAACTCTTGAATTTCATGAAAACGTGGTCATAGTGCTTCCCGGGAGGTGTGGATGTAAGTGAAGTGAAGGAAGTGTATCCTGACCTGCTTATGAAAGGTGTGCAGCTTCTCCTTCCGATGCAGAGGTGGAAACAACATGACCAGAGACTGCTCCCATCAGGTCGAATCCACCCAACATCTGTTCCTAGGCACTGGCCCTTCCTTCTGCAGTGGTCCCCAAGAACTCAACCCTTATGTTGGCCCCAGAACAGATTGGAAAACCACACAGTGAGGTAGACATGGGGACAATGAATGTGAGTGTGATGTTCACCACATAACTGGAGATTACCCCCAGGTCTGAAAACCATGAAGACGTACAGCTTCTTTAGGAACTTTATAAGATGTGTGGAAAGATACAGGAGAGGATCATGGACCTACTGGCAGTAGTGGAGAATGAAAATATAACTATTGAGCAAAGTAAAGCAAATGAGGATTTGAATAATGCCCTCCTTGGATACGAGAGATTCACTCGGAACCAACAAAGGATGTGGGAGCAAAATGAGAACCAGGAGGAAGCTGCCAATACTGCCAGTGGACCTTCTGCCCCATCTTGTGATCTCCTGAACCTTAGCCCGAGTCATCCGACTCCTAAGGCCCCTCTGAGAGAATTCAACATCATCAATGCTCCGCTTTCAGACTTAAGTGTTCGATCTCCAAGTCCTGTCCTGTTGTAACAAACAACGTGAACCCCCCAGTCATCAGCCACAGGTGGATTTGCTAGCCTCGGAAACCCCAGAAACACCCTTTCCCCCAAAGGACAGGCCAAAACCTTGCTTCAGGTCTTCCATCTGACAATATCCTCCCTGCCCTCAGAGTTTATCCTCAAGACAGAAACCAGAGCAAACTTCTAGAAGAATCAAGTCCAATCACTGTCTGCTCAACCCACAATGACTTCCCCCTTCTGTTTGCACTCAGTGAAAGTCTGACAGACCGCTCTCCTCTCCCCACTTCCCTTTTCAGACTCAGCTTAAACCACATCAGCTTCCCCTCAATGGAAATATTTTAATTCTATATATAATAATAAATTTATGCAACATGAAGGGAAAAGAAAGTTGCAAGAGTGTAACAAATTCCCATGTACCTTTACATAGTCAGCGATTTTTCACATTTTTTCCCATTTGTTTAATAATATTCTATGTTTGTGTCTTTGTGTGTGTATATGTGTACATGTGTGTCTACATACATAGGAGGGCTTTCAAAAAGTTCATAGAGAAAAATAAAAAGATAATGGCTTTAAAAATATAATTTTATTGGGGGCTCATACAACTCTTATCACAATCCATACATCTATCCATTGTGTCAAGCACATTTGTACATTTGTTGCCATCGTCATTCGCCAAACATTTGCTTTCTACTTGAGCCCTTGGTATCAACTCCTCATTCCCCCCCTCTCCCTGCCACCCATCCCTCATGAACCCTTGATAATTTATAAATTACTATTGTTTAGTCATGGCTTACACTGTCCGACATCTCCCTTCACCCACTTTTCTGTTGTTTGTCCCCCAGGGAGGGGGTTATATGTAGATCCTTATAATCTGTTCACCCTTTTTACCCCACCCTCCCTCCACCCTCCTAGTATCGCCATTCTTACCACCAGTCATGAGGGGTTCATCTGTCCTGGATTCCCTGTGTTTCCATTTCCTATCTGTACCAGTGTACATCCTCTGTTCTAGCCGGATTTGTAAGGTAGAATTGGGATCACGATGGTGGGGTGGGGTGGGGTGGGGAGGTAGCATTTAGGAACTAGAGGAAATTTGTATGTTTCATTATTGTTACACTGAACCCTAACGGGCTTGTCTCCTCCCCATGACCCTTTAATAATGGCTTTTTTTTGAAGTCCCATTGCATATTTATCATAGACAAATATTTATATAAATTACATATTTTTCTGAACCACTGAGCGTATATTTATAGCATGCTTCTTAATACTTAATCTCCCTGAATAGTGTAGAGTGGATTGTTAAGAACTTGAGTACTCTTGTATGTAACAAAAAAGTACAGTTATTGACTAACTTTTGATGCCCTGCCATAATTTGGGTGGGCCTGTCTTTATTGCCTCCCACAGCATCTTATTCATTGCCTGTGTGATCCGTGCTAAGGTGACGTGCTAAGGTCCATGGTTTGAATCCACACGTATTCTGAGAGAGAAAGTTGAGGGGTTTTGCTCCTGTAAAGATCTCAATTTTAGGTCTCTACAATTCTACTCTGTCCTACAGGGTCACTATGAGTAGAATCAATTCAGTGGCAATTGGTTTGGTTTGTTTATTTGTTTGCTTTAAATCAATGTTGCCAGCTTCAATGTGATGTCGATGATATTACCAAATCCCACTGAGTATATAGCAACCCTATATAGGAGTTGCAAGGCTGTAAATCTTACAGAGCAGACAGCATCATCTTTCTCTCATAATGTGGCTAGTGGGTTTGAACCACTGACCTTGAAGTAAGCAGGCAAACACACAACTCACAGCACCAGCAGGGCTCCTTATTGCCAACATTTCAAATCAAAACCAAACTCACTGTCATCAAGTTGATTCCAACTCAATGTGACCCTATATAAGTTTTCAAGGCTGTAAATCTTTCTGGGAGCCGATAGCCTCATCTTTTTCCTGAAGAGTTGCTGGTGCTTTTGAACGACCAACTTTGTGATTTGTGTTCTCATCTGAAATGATTGAATAACAACACAGTTTACAATGTTGTGAAGATGACTTAAGAGAGCACCTGTAAGGCACTTACCCAGCACCCCCCCCAACCAAACCAACGGCCACCGACTCCATCCTGATGGATTGATACCTCCTTCTAAGACAGTATAACTGCTCCCGATGATTTCCAAGGCTATAAGTCTTTATCAGAGGAGATAGGCTCAACTTGCCCCCGAGGAGCAACAGATGGGCTCAAAATGCTGGCCTTGCAGTTACAGGTCCATCTATGCTACCAAGCCTCTTTTATTCCTAAGCAAGAAATAAGGGGTAGGGCAGTTTAGAAATGCTTACTCCAACTTTTGCCTGCTCTCCATTGTCTTTAGTCCTTGCCCCATGCAAGCAAGAATGGCAGGAGTCTCCAACTCTCAGCATATGAGTAACTATTTTACAGCACATAAATACATCCAGAAATGTAGCTGAGAAAACGTTAAACAAAAAGTGTCCTGCAGCCACATGGCATGTAATTTTGTTGAATGGGTAGTTCCATCAATCCTGGTTTGATCTGGAGACCATCTGTCTACTAGTTCCCAAAGCTGTAGACACTGTCTCTGGTTAAAATGTAATTACTTTAGAACGTGTAAAAACATTGGAAAATGATTTTTAATATTGGTCAATTCTTATTTGATAGATTTATTTTTAGTAGTCAATGATGCCACCAACTTAGCCATGGCAGATTTGAGCTAGAGAGGAGCCCTACTTTTTCCATACTCAAAGGCCTGCATTCTAAGTGCATTGAAAATGTCATCCATGGGCTCAAATAGAAAGTAAATGTTTAGAAAATGATGATAGCAACACATATACAATTTTTCTTGATACAATTGATGTATAGATTGTTATAAGAGCGGTAAGAGCCCCCAATAAAATGATCTTTTTAAAAAAAGAAGAAAAATAAAATGTTAAACATCCTTCATTCTTCATGCCTATTTAGTGTTTACAATACAATTTAATTCTTTCATTCATCTTTTAGAACATTCCCTTAATTTCTCTAGATTTGTGTTCTCATCTGAAACACATGAATAGCAACACAGTTTACAGTGCTGTGAAGATGATCTGAGAGAGCACCTGTAAGGCACTTACCCAGAGCCTGGCACCTAATCAGGCTCATTCACTTATTAAGTAAATATCAATGGAAAAACTTGTGGTGGTTGTTATTATGTGGCTTTGATGATGCCAGGATGCTTAAGTAACCTCTGGTAATAATAGTTAAAATACTAATACATAGATAGAGATAAACGTAAAATGATAATTGAGCTTTGCTTTAAACTAATTTTTTAGGGAGGATTGGATAGATGTAAATGAAACAGTGAAGTTGTTTCATTTCAACATTTCAGCATTTCAACAGTGAAGTTGAAAGTGGGTGAAGGGCATGTAAAGGCCCATTTTATTATTGCCCCTTTTCTATATGTTCAAATTTTCCAGAATTCAAAGTTAAAAAGATACAAAGTCACACATACCAAATTAATCCTCCTTCAAATGCCTAGTAAATGCCACATTTCTTCAGAGTTAAGTCACTTAATTGGTTTGGAAGTCGTCAAGTGAGATCATGAATCCTAAGGTTTTGAAGGTCACAGAAGTCAACTTCCTCCACTTTCACCACTAATTGACAGCTACCTCCCATGTTCTTTTATGATTAACCTGCGACACAAATTGTGTCTATTTGGATATACTGAATAGTAAGATGTTTATTTTATATTAAGCTTATTCTGTTACATAAACCCAAACCAAACCCACTGCCATCGAGTCAGTTTTGAGGCAGTGACTCTAGACACCAGAGTAGAACTGCTCCATGTGGTTTCCAAGGCTACAAATCCTTATGGAAACAGACTCGCCTCATCTGTCTCCCAAAGGGGAGCTGGTGGGTTCAAACTGCAAACCTTTCAGTTATCAGTGTAACACTGGATAGCGTTTCATTAGGTTGTTGATAGGGTGGCTATGAGTCAGAACTGACTAGAAAGCACCTAGCAACCCAGGGGTAATGCTGGCGGTCACATGGCAGAATTTATAAACCCCAAACTCACTCATTGCAAATACCTTTTTTCAACAACCTAAACAAACGATGACACAGCCTTCATCGGATGGAGTGAATAGGAATCAGGTCAACTATGTCTGTGAAAAGTGATGGTGGAAATCTCAATAGCATCAGTCAGAACAAAGTAGGTGTCCACTTCCCTCCAGATCCCTGAACCCTCAAAGCTAGCCAGTGGTGTGAGTGGCTGAAAGAAAAAAGGAGGAAAAGTAAAACTGAAATGGACTTGGAGTCTTTAGTGAACAGCAATTTCATGTCAAACAACAAAATAGGAGCAAACTGCCAAACAGATCACCAATGGCTCATTTACAAGTTCAGTTTGAAGATCAAATATATTAAAACACATTAACAGGAACCATAATGCAACCTTGTCTACTCCACATGAACGTAGAGACCATCTCAAGGCTAATTTTGACTCATTGAACACCAATGACTGAAGCTAAGAAGAGTTGTGGGATGACTTCAAAGACATTAGACACAAAGTAAAATGATATTTAAATGACAGGATAGAAAGAAAAATACCAAATATATGTCAGAGCAGACTCTGAAAGTTGTTCTTGAACGTACAGTAGGAAACCGAATGTAAGGAATGCTGAAGTAGGAGAGCTTAAGTAGAAGATCTCGCAGGACAGCTTGAGAAGACAAAGAAAAGTCTTGTAATGAAATGTGCAGACTTGGAGTTAGAAAATCCCAAAGAAAGAACATGCTTAGGAGTTCTCAAGATGAAAGAACAGAGTAAAACATTGAAGCTTTGAATTACATTATTGAAAGATTCTAGGGACAAAATAGTGATCAATGCAGCAATCATCTAAAGACACACAATTAGTCAATTTTCAACGATTTCTTTTAGGGTCAAGCCGCCGCCGCTAGCACCACTGGGTGTCACCATCAACCGGGACCCCCAAGGAGCAGGCCACCTCCAGCTTCAACCCCGAGCTGCTCACCAATGTCCTGGACTGCAGCCCCGCCCCAGCAGCGGTGAGAGATCCAAACTTGATCCTGAAAGACCCCGACTTCCAGCATGAGGACCCCAACGTCTTCTCCCACAGCCAGTCAGGAAGAGCGTCTCCAGGTGAAGAAGGTGAGGGTGTTTGGCATCACAGACCCTGATGAGATCATGTGGTTCAAAAGACTACGTTTGGCCAATTTTGTGGAACCCGTGGGCCTCCATTACTCCAAGTTTATTCCCACCTTACTGAATCTCCTGCTCAGCAGGAGAAATGGCTGCACGCATCCCAAGAACTGCAGATCATTGGTACCTGTACCCAGATGGAAATCAGCCACGGGACTCATCTTTGAGACTTGGCAACCACAGCCACGTATGGTCCCGAAAGCCAGGAGTTCATTCTCAACAGCCTAACTGTGACGTCCATTAAGTGGTGGCCTGGTGGACGTGGAAAGACCTCACATTGTGCAATAGTTCTCACCCAGCTCGTCACTGGGGAAAGGCTATGGGCTGCATGCCTTCATTGTACCCATCGTGACATTGGGACCCACAAGCCTCTGCCAGGTATCACTGTTGGAGACAGTGGTCCCAAATTTGGTTATAAGGAGATGGATAATGGCTACCTGAAGATGGACAACTACCGGGTCCCCAGAGAGAACGTGCCGATGAAGTATGCCAGGGGAAGCCCGACGGCACCTTCGTGAAACCCGTGAGTCACAAGCTGACCTACGGGACCATGGATAAGGCGTGCACCATTGCCATCTGGGACAGCGTCATGCGGCACCAGTCTGAGATCAAGCCCGGGAAGCCAGAACGGCAGAGTTTGGATTTTCAGACCCAGCCGTTTAAGCTCTTCCTGCTCCGGGCTAATGCCTAGGCCTCCCAGTTCGTAGGCGCTTACCTGAAGGAGACCTACCATCGGAACAATGAAGACATTGGCCAGGGGGACCTGAGCGAGCTGCCCGAGCTTCACGCCCTCACCTCCGGGCTCAAGGCTTTCACCTCCTGGACTACCAACACTGCCATCCAGGCGTGCAGGATGGCTTGTGGGGAACACGGCTATTCCCATGGCAGTGGCCTCCCCAACCTTTACGTCAACTTCACCCCGACCTGTACCTTTGAGGGTGAGAACATGGTCCCGATGCTCCAGGCGGCCAGGTTCCTGATGCAAAACTCCCGAGCAGGTGCACTCGGGAACGTTGGTGTGTGGCATGGTGTCCTACCTGAACGACCTGCCCAGTCAGCGCATCCAGCCCCAGCAGGTGGCCTTCTGGTCCAGGGGAGTAGAGACCCACAGCCTCACGGAAGCACACAGGCTTTACTTTAGTAGAAGTGGCTGCACGAAACCTCCAAGCTGAAGTGAGTCACAGAAAAAACAAGGAGGCAGCTTGGAACCTCACTTCCGTTGACCTTGAGCAAGCAAGTGAAGCACATTGCCACTTGGTGGGAATTAAGTTCTTTTCAGAAAAACTCCACAAAATTCATGATAAATCTGTTCCAGCTGCTCTGCAGAAATGCATGCCTTTTGTTTTCTCTGTATGGAATCGGTCAAAAGGCTGGGGACTTTCTTCAGGGGAGCATCATGACGGAGTCGCAGATCTCCCAAGTGCACCAGCGGATCCAGGAGCTGCTACAGACGGGCATCCACCCAGACATCCCAATGGTGGTGGGTGCCTTTGACTTCCAGGACCTGACGCTCTGCTGCGTCCTCGGCCGCTGCGATGGGAATGTCTGCGTTAACTTGTTTGAGTGGGCCCAAAATGGCCGCTAACCAAAGCAGAGGTCCATGATTCTTACCACACGCACCTGAAGCCTTGCAGTCCAAGCTGTGACGGGGAGCGCCTGGCTGCTGGGCGAGCTGGGCCCAGGGGGTGGTCTTCACAACTGACACGCAGATCTGGCGTGGGCTCGACATGAATTCCCAGAGCTATAGAGAAAATGAGAAGCTGACCCTTTTGCTCCTAATGAATGAAAGCCTTGGTGGGGTGGTCACAAATTTCCGAGATTTGGGTGAAAAATGGGTGTGTTTTAAGTGCAATCAACACTGAAAGAGACCCATTAAGCATTCTGACAAAGCTTTAAGAAACGTAGCGTGGCTTCTCGCTGTGATGTTGCTGATCTTGGTAGATGATTAATGGGATGTAATGACTAAGTAGTTAATAATTTTCAGGTTTTAACTGCTAATCACTGGATACAGGTGTGTTTTTAAGCAAAGGTATTTTAAAATGGCATCAATACTTCCCGGCTTTCCGGCTCCCGCTGGAAGCGGGCCTACAGGGAGACGCACACCCCCAGGAAGCACAGTGTGAGTCTGTCTGCAGGCTCGCCTGCCTTTGCCAACGGCTTGCTCCCATCTGACTAGTCACGTAACCAGACTTGACCCTCCATGAAAAAAAGTCCTTATTTCCCCCTTCCATCCCCACTCCCCTCTCCTTCATAAACCCAGAGCTGATTCCAAGGCCTTAAGTGGGGAGCAAATGTTTTAGAATGATGACGGCAATGAACGTACAAATGTGCTTTACACAATTGATGTATATATGGATTGTGATAAGAGTTGTATGAGCCCCTAATAAAATGATTTAAAAAAATAAAGAATCCCTAAATTGTCATTGGAGTAGCTCCACCACTTCCTCCCTGTCCCCAACTTCTTAGGAAGGAGAAGGTAGCAAAGTCACATCAACATTGGGCTTTGGCAGCTGTCGGGGCCTCAGTTGTACTGCTCTGGCTCTCTCCCCCGAGCCCTCTCACGGAGAACAAGGGTAGGAAGAGGCCTTGGCTAAGGCACTGATGCAACTCCAGTGACCTCAATTGGTTGGATTTTCTGGGACAATCCAGATTCCAAATATTCTGTCATCTCTGCATAAGCCATGGAAATGCTTGAAGTATTGGGAATTAAAAACATTAAATGTTTCACCTCTTAACCCCCAGAAGTAGCACCACAAGCCTTTTCAAACCATGTTTTCTGGAAACTGACTAAAGTGTAAATGGAGGTTTCATAGCCTGGTTCTCATTGTCTGTGTAGCTGCTTCCAGTGTTTCTAGGGGCTTTCTCTGAATGGCTAGAGCGTCCTTTCATTTAAAATCTAGTTGACACAGTCATTCTCTATTTAAAGGATAGATACCTCTTAATGAATATTTTCTCCTTAACATCAGTAAATCAACACAAATCATTCCATATTTTTTAACCTGTTCTGTAGCTGCCCCATCAAGTTAGTTGTTCTTGAATCAGTCTTGACAGACGGTCTAATCCAATCACAATATAATTTCCTGAATACCATTCCACTGTCATCCTGGGGCCTGACATAAAATCTATACTCCAGTGTACCTGGTACTACAAAACCTTCCGATTACAGCAGAAGCACTGTGTGAACCCCAGCCTTGGTCTTTCCATGGTTAGAACTAATTGTGCTAAGAGTGAAGTAGAACACTCCCTGTCCTAACTCCTTTAGGGCGTCATCACTTGACAGTAATTCCAGTTATGGGAAATAACAGCGAGATCGTTTTAAGTTGCTCAACCTTGAGCTGTTCGATGTTGAATCATTTCAGGCTGACTGGTGAAATACCTTATGCACAAGGGATTGCCTGCGGGCAGGGCCTGAAGGTGTTTGCGGTGACACGCCTTCTCCACCAGAGCTCTCAGCCCTTTTGAAGACGTTGCCAGGATGGCCACCTTCAATCCAACACTTGAAGTTTTCTTTCAAACCTAATCTGAAAATTTAACACCTTTCCTTAAGATTGGAGTGTTTGTATTGCATTTTACTCCTCAATGTAATAAAAAAAATAAAAGATACAGTAAAATCTCAAAAAAAATTTTTTTTCAACTA
The DNA here is from genome assembly GCF_000313985.2 of Echinops telfairi. NCBI lineage: Eukaryota > Metazoa > Chordata > Mammalia > Afrosoricida > Tenrecidae > Echinops > Echinops telfairi. The sequence continues at coordinate 67,940,556 of NW_022111369.1, read as the reverse complement.
TTTCTGCAGGTAGTACACAATCAAAAACTAATGGTATTCTTTTTAATATAATTGAACTATTAAATTACACAGTGTTAATTATATTTCAATAAAACAATTTTTTTACCTTACCATACTGAAGTCCAACCTACACTGGAGTCATTAGTGAAAAACAAAGCTCCAGGAATTGGCAAAATACCAATTGAGATGTTTCAACAAATTGATGCAGTGCTGGACATACTCACTAATCTTTGCCAAGAAATTTGGAAGGCCTCTACCTGATCAACCAACAGGAAAAGATAAATGTGTGCCCACCGAGGGGGAAAAAGGTTATCCAAGAGAATACTGAAATTGTTCAAACAATATCATTAATGGTATATGCAAGTAAAACTTTGGTGACGACAATTTTAAAACAGTTGCAGCATTATCCCCCCAGAGAACTGACAGAAATTCAAGCTGAGTTCTGATGAAGATGTGAAACAAGGGATACCATTGCTGAAGTCTTAAAAAAGAGATCTCATGTGCTGCCTTTCTCCAGAGCCTGGTCAGATCTGATCACATGTCCAAAGCACACTTTCTAAGGAGCATTCAGGATGTACTTCTTCCCAGACACATTTGCTCGCTTTTCTGGCCATATGTCATGGATTGATTCATGTTCTACAAAAATACATGTCAACACCGCTAGTCCATGTGGTTGGACATGTGACATAATGTGGCAGCTGTGGAATGACTCCTCTTGATGTGATCTGATGTGATAGGCTAAGTCATTGTGAAAGGAGTGAGGTGGGATCCAACATCCTTAATTGTGACACAGAACTGATCTGATGTAAGGGGAGTTTCCCCTGGGTGTTGCCTGCGACACCTTCTATCTTACAAAAAATCCAGAGGAGAGAGAATTGAGCGGAGAGAGAGGAACTTACTACATCCAAGAAAAAAGAACCCAGAGTGGAGTAAGCCCTTTGATTCTGTGGTCCCTGAGCTGAGAATCTCCTAGAACCAAGAATCAATGCAGAGTGAAAGTTTCCTGTAGAGTGGACATGCTAAAATTGGACTCCTTGCCTGCTCAATTGTCAAAAAATAAATTTTGATTTCTTAAAGCCTTCCACTCGAGATATTTCTATTAAAGGAGCGCTAGATAACTAAGACATCATCAATGGTCTATTCATTATGCTTCACCAGTGCCAAAATTCAAAGGCATCAATTATTTTTCAGCCTTCCCTATTTCTTGTCCAGCATTCACAAGTATATGAGGCAAATGAAAATAACAGATTTTGAATCAGGTACACCTTTGTCCTCAAAGTGACATCCTTGCGCTGCAAGACCTTAAAGAGGTCATATGAAGCATATTTGCCCAATGAACTACATCGTTTGATTTCTTGACTGCTGCTTCCATGGGCATTGGTTGTGGATCCAAGTAAAATGAAATCTTTGGCAACCTCAATCTTTACTCTGTGTATCCTGATCTTACTTATTGGTCCTATTTCCAGGCGTTTTGTTTCTTTACATTGGGTTGTTCTCCATATTGTAGTCTGTGATCTTTGACCTTCTTTAGCAAGTACTTCCATTTCTCTTCCCTTTCAGGAAGCTAAGGTGCGTCATCTACACCTGTTAGGTGGTTCATGACTCTTCCTCCAAACTTGATGAAATCTTCTTCATATTGATGTCAGTGTTGATGTTGTTGTCACTGGGTGCCATTGAGTCGGTTCTGACACGTAGGGTGACGCATCACCCTCTGTACAACAAAGGAAGCACAAATGTACAACACATGAAGCACTGCTCAGTCCTGCACCTTTTTTCACAATCGTTCCCATGCTTGAGCCCATTGCTGCAGCCACTGGGTCAATCCATCTCCTTGAAAGTCTTTCTCTTTTTTGTTGCATCTCTATCAGGTACGATGTCCTTCTCCAGAGACTGGTCTCTCCTGACAATATGTCCAAAATATATAAAACAGAGTTTCTTCATCCTTGCTTCTAAGGAGCACTCTGGCTTTACCTCTTCCAAGGCAGGTCAGTTTGTCCTTCTAGCAGTCCATAGTACTTTCACTGGTCTTCTCCAGCACCACAACTCAAATGCATTGATACTTCTTGGATCTTCCTTATTTAATGTCTAATTTTCACATGCCTATGCTGTTGTTATTGTTAGGTGCCCCTGAGTCACTTCAGACTCATAGTGACTACAGAACGAAACATTACCCAGTCCTGCACCACCCGCACAATTGTTCCTATGCCTGAGATGAATGTTGTAGCCACCATGTCTGTCCATGGCATTTTAAATATTCTTCTACATCACTGCAATTCAAATGCCCCAATTCTTCTTCCGTCTTTCTTTTTCAATATCCAACTTTCATATGCATATGAGGTAATTGAAATACCGTGACTTGGGTCAAGCACACCTTAGTCCTCAGAGAAACATCCCCTTTCCCCCCAGTATCCTAAAGCTCTCTTGTGCAGCAGAATTACCTAATGCAACTTGTCTTTTAATTTCTTTATTGCTGCTTCCATGAGCACTGATTGTGGAGCCAAGCAAGACAAAATCTTTTGGCAGCTTCAACCTTTTCTCTATTTACCATGATATTATCTGAAGGTCCAGTTGTGAGGATTTTGGTTTTCTTTACATTGAAATATAGTCCATACTGAAGGATGACTCCTGATCTTCATCAGTAAGTGTTTCAAATCTTCCTCACTTTCAGCTAGCAAGGTTGTGTCATCTGCATATCGAAGGTTGTTACTAAGCCTTCCTCCGATCTTAATGCCACAATCTTCTTCATAAAATCCAGTTTTTCTGGTTATTTGCACAGTGTACAGATTGAAAAATTATGGTGAGAAGATACAACCTTGACACACACTATTCCTGATTTTATCCATGCAGTATTCCCTTGTTCTGTTTGCACGACTGCCTCTTGATCCATGTATCAGTTCTGCAGGAGCACAGTAAAGTTTTCTTGGAATTCCCATTCTCCTTAATGTTATCTATAGTTTGTTGTGATCCCCACAGTTGGAAATTTTGGCACAGTTAATGAAACACAAGTAAACATCTTCTGGTGCTCTCTGCTTTGAGCCAAGATCCATCTGACATCAACAATTATATCCCTTATTACAAGTTCTCTTCTGAATCTGGCCTGAACCTCGGGATGCTCTCTGTCAATATTCTGCTGTAACTGCTAATTAGTAGTTGAGTGTAAACCATCTGTGCCATCCAACGACCTTCACTGTCAACTTTATCAATAAAATAACGGTAGTTTTGTCCACAGCTGTCATATTTTTATTGATTCAGATTTTGTGCTATTGGGTCTTTCCAAACAATGAGGGAATAATCAATGTCTTCTTCCAAAAAGTCTTTATCCCTGGGACTACAACTTTACATTCATCTTAATGACTTTAGGTTAAATAACCTTAGGTTGGTTTCAACTCATTCTTCATTACAGAAAAAATTATCTCTAATTGGTACCCAGTGGTCTGGAGGAGTTAACTCATTTCCTTAACCAATTAGCTTAATTCCAAGGGAATAATCCTGGAATCCATTCTAGATAAAGAATTTAGTACCCTGGAATGTTGCCATAGCATTATTCTCAATGTCTTTTTGACAATTATACCAAAGGCTCCATTAGTAAAATGCCATTTCTTAGGGAGGCTCAAAATCAGATCTGCCCTGTATTCAATTCCCCTCCATTGTAATTAATGCCATAGCAAGGTCACATATACAAGTGAATATGTATTTTATGTATCCCTGGAAAAGTTTGTTGATGGTGTCCTATCATGTAACATATGCAAAAGCAGTCACACAAATTGATGATGGAGATGAGTCAACTTGTTCATTGTTGTGGTTAACTGTTGTTGAATCATCACCTGACTCATGGCAATCCATGCCCATTGAGATTGGATTATGTGACCCCGAGGATGTTCATTGACTAATTGTTTTTGGAGGTAGATCATCAGGCCTTTCTTCCTAACTTGCCTTGGTCTGGAAGCACTGCCTAGTCCTTCACTGTCCTCACCATCCTTCTTAGTTTCTATGTTTGTGCCCGTTGTTGCAGCTATGGTGCCAGTTCATCTCCTTGAAGGCCTTTTTCTCTTTCACTGACTCTCTACTGAGCATGATGTCCTTTTCCAGGGACTAGTCTTTCTGAATAACACGTCTAAAGTACAGGAGATGAAGTTGTAAGTTCGCAATTCTAAGGAGCATCCTGGTTATACTTCAGTATTCTTTGCCAAAACAATATTTCAAAAGCATCACTTCCCTTGCAGCTTTCCTTCTTTGTTACCCAGCTGTCACATGCATATGAAGCTATTTAAATACCATGACTTAGCTCGGAACCACTTTAAACCTCAATGTGGCATTTTTGCTTTTTAACACTTTAAATAGGTCTTGTGCAGCACATTTGCCCAATGCAATAAGTCTTGATTTCTTGACTTCTGCTTACATAAGCATTGATGAAATCTTTAACAACTTTAACCTTTTTCTCCATTTATCACGATTCTTTCAATTGATCTAATTGTGAGCAATTTGGTTTTCTTGATAGTGAGGTGTAATTCATACTGAAATCTGTAGCTCCTCGTCTTTATCAGCAAGTGCTTTAAGTCTCCCTTGCATTCAGCAAGCAAGGTTGTGTCAACTACACATGTTATTAATGAGCCTTCCTCCAATCCTGATGTCAGGTTCTTCACATAATGTTCACCTTCTGTTAGATCACCTCTCTTTGGAATGGGCACAAATCTGAATTTATTTCAGGCAGTTGACCAGGTAGCTGCCCTCGAAATTTCTCAGCATAGATGAGAAAGTGTTTCCAGTGTTTCATTAACTTGTTGTAATATTCTAATTGGTATTTCCTTAATTCCTATAATCATAAAGCCAAATCAAAGACAAAAAAAGAAGAGGTAGCTATCAAACACATTTTCCCTAACCTGCTGTAATAATCAAACCCACCTTTCTCATTTCTCTCCTAAGTGTTAGAAGAATAGCATGTGTTCTCAGGATCTTGGGACTTAATGCAGACAGGTGCCATGCTGTGGATACCAGTGAAGCAAAGGAGGAAGTAACTAACTAGGAGTACACTCTACTGATAAATGTGTGATATTCATACCTGTATAGGGTGATATGTAATATGTCCATATGTGAACACATATGGACATAATCTGTTCAGAATAGCAGAAAACACATAATTACAACGGCTATCAGGCTTGGAGGAATTGCAGCTCATTTTTCGGCAGGCCTCTGTTCTAACTCTGACTCTGACACAGAATGATATTGGGTACATTACGGAATCTCTTTGACTCTGTTTTTCACTTGTAGAATGAAGACAGTAATTCTCACCCTGTCTGTGGCACAGGGCTTCTGGGAAGCTCAAGTGAGATATTGCACTTGAAAGTTAATTGAATCAAAAAAAGGCAAGTAAAAAATACAAATTACTAACACTTGGGGACCCGTGGTGGTTGAGTGGGTTCAGGGGAAGCCTTCAAAATCCTCACAACTGGATCAATAGAGGGCAGCATGGTAAATGGAGAAAAGATTAAAGTCATGGAAGAGTCCATTTTACTTGGATCCACAATCATTGCTCACGGAAGCAGCAGTTTAAAAAAAAAAAAGATGTATTTATTACCCTGAGCAAATCTACACAAGACCTCTTTAAAGTGGTGAAGACTAAAAGACAGCACTTGGAAGAGGAAGGTGTGTGTAAGCAAAGGCATGGCATTTTGATCACTTCATATGCATGTGAGAACGGGACAATGAACAGGGAAGACTGCAGAAGAATTGATGCATTTGAATGATTGTGCTGGCAACGAATATTGAATGCCTGATGGCCTGCCAAAGGACAAAGCAATCTGTTGGGGAAATGCAGTCAGAATGTCCTTGGAGGAAAACTTAGGACTTGTAATCAGGAGGGGCTGGTCCCTAGAGAGGGATATCATGCTTGGTAGAGTCATCAAAAAGAGGAAGACCACTATTTAGCCAGGCAGTATTGACTCCTTCTTAGAAAAACCGAGAGGTGGCTGCAGACCACAGGCTCCGCCGCAGCAAACCTATGTTGTAGCGTGATGTCAGCCCATTGATTGTCTTTAGAGAGTTAATGTTTCCCCAAAGAACAAAACAAAACCAAGTTCTTCACGATTAGACAAACATGATCTGCTGAAGACACATGCGCTTTTGTAGACTTTAACATCTGGTGTTTTTCTGAAAAAAAAAAAAAAATATATATATATATATATATATATATATATATATATACATATATTGCTTTATTTGAAACAAATTAAAAATCTGCTTCATTTGAAAAAAACAAGAGGAAGAGCCACAGTGAGATTAACTGACTGAGTGGCTGCAACAATGGGTTCAAACATAACAACAGTCATGAGGATGGCGTTGGACCGGCCAGTGTGTCGCTCTGGTGCGCATCAGGTGGCTATGCCTCATGGCCGACAAGGTGGCATCCAGCAAACATGAAACAAGGGATCTCATTGCTGATATCAGATGGATCTTGGCTCAAATCAGAGAACACCAGAAAGATGTGTACTTGTGGTTCATTGACTATGCCAAGACAAACTATGGATAACCTTGAGAAAAGTGGGAATTTTAGAACACGTGTGCTCATGCACAACTTGTACTTGGATCGAGAGGCAGTTGTGCGAATAGAACATGCTTTGAAATCCGGAATGGTGGGTGTCAGGGTTGTGTCCTATCACCATAATTATCCAATCTATAGGCTGAGCAAATCGTCAGAAAAGCTGGACTTTAGAAGAACGTGGCATCAGGATTGGAGGAAAGCTTATTGACAATCTTCCATACGCAGGTGACACAACCTTGCTGGCTGAAAATGAGAAAGATTTGAAGCACTTGCTGGTGAAGATCAAGGGTTGCAGTCTTCAGTATGATTTACATCTCAGTGAAAAGAAGACCAAAGTCCTCGCAACTAGACCAATAGTAATATCGTGATAAATGGAGAAGAACTTGAAGTTGTCAAGTATTTTGTCTTGCTTGGATCCACAATCAGTGCTCATGGAAACAGAAGTCGAGAGGTCAAAAGAAACATTGCATTGAATAAATCTGGTGCACAAGACCTTTTTAGTGCATTGAAAAGCAAGGGTGTTACTTTGAGGACTGAGGTGTGCCTGATCGAACCCATGGTGTTTTCAATGACTTCATACGCATGTGAAATTTGGACATTGAATAAGGAAGACCAAAGAAGAATTGGTGCATCTGAATTGTGGTGCTGGAGAAGAATATTCAAAGTACAAGGGCTGCCAAAAGGACAGACTGACCTGTCTTGGTAAGAGTATAGCCAATATGATCCTTAGAGGCAAGAATGGCATGCCTTCATCTCAAGTGCTTTGGATATGTCAGGAGAGACCAATCTCTGGAGAAGGACATCATCATGCTTGGTAAAGTTGAGGGGCAGTGAAAAAGAGGAAGGCTCTCAGAGAAATGGATCGACACAGTGGCTGCAACAATGGAAACAGTTGTCAAGATAGGACAGGACCAGGCAGTGTTTTGTTCTGTTGTGCGTAGGGTCATTATGGGTTGGAACTGACTCAATGGCACCTGGCAGCATATTGGGCATGTCTCTAAGAGTATAGGTGTTGGAAACAAACTGTTAGGGTTCAAATCCTGACTCTGATCATTGTTACTTGACTTAGGGCAGGTTATTTAATACCTTTGTTTTAGTTTGAGCTCTCCTGAAAGCAGAGCTAGAGATTTGAGAGTAAATTGTTTCTTTTATGAACAAATAATCCAATAAGATAACCTATATGAAGAAGAATATTTCAGCAAAATGAACATAAGAAAAAGGAAAATCTTTACAACTAGACCAATAAAGAATACCAGTTAAAAAAATCAGTAAATGGTGGGGAGGGGGGTTGGATAAAATAAAGTTGTCGATGATTTCAATCTACTTAGTAAGTGTCTATGGTAACTACAGTCAACTGATATATTGCTTTGGGTGAAGCTGTTGTAAAAGACTTCTCTAGAATGTTTGTCATTTAAACAAGCTACCATTTTGATGACTGAGATGTATCAGACCCAGGCCGTGGTGTTTTCTATTGCCTCAGATGCGTGTGAAAGCAGGACAATAAATAAGACAAAAGAACTGTGATATGATGTTGGGGAAGAGCACTGATTACAGGTAGTCCCCAACTAACTGCAAGGACATTTCCCAGACCCTGGAATAGGACATCATTCATGCTTGCTAAAGCAGCAGGATGGGTAAAAAGAGAAAGCTCTCAGAGATGGATTGACACAGTGGTGGAACAATGCTTGCAAACTTAACAGCAATTGTGAGGATGGTGCAGGACCAGGGAGGTTTCCGTCTGTTGTGTGTGTATCACTACTCGTTGGAATTGATTGGACATCACCTAAAAACAACACACTTATCATACTTACCATTATCTTTTTTTTTTTCATTTTAATGCAAAGTTTTAATTCACAGTCGTTTTACATTTCATGGTAGTTATGATGGTTAGGGATATGTCAACAGACACTCCTGGGTAAGGTTAGGGGTAAAACTCAATCTATCAATTGGGTCTCAGCCTAATCATACTTCCTTTGGCCTGTAGTCTTTTGTGTAAGTAAGGGAGTGAGCAGAGTTGAATTTCTTTGCGCAATTTGCCTCTGCTGGAGCTGGATCTTGCCTGTGGTTCCCCTGAATCTTTTCTCTGGTTTCCTGCATTCCTGTTGCATTGTCTAATTATCTCAGGAGTCAACATAGGACTTACCGATGGGGGATTCATTTGGTGTACTTCAAGTTCATGTACATATGCACCCACCAGGCTGTGCCCCTTACCATCTACTATGTCATCTTGATTCCTATTCATCAGCTTCTATGAGTCAGAAACAGCCTGACTTGAATCAGACAAGGCATCTACTTCTCCAACTCTCCGTAAGCCATTACTTCTTATATATACTTTCCTATATACAAACACATACAGGAATCACTAGTTTTGCATCTCTAGAGAACTCAGCCTAGCAATTGATGCCAGGTGTGGTTCCAGGGAAGAAAAAATCATAAAGATGAGTTTTCTAAATTGTTCTTCAATTCTAATTAGGCCTAAAGGCATTGAGAATTCTGCCTCTGTTTCTGTAACTTACCATTATCATAGATGCTGCCTGCAGTACAGTATGTGCTGCAAACATGTTGAAGTATGTAATTTGCTGAGGTTATCACACCCTGCTACCACGCCAGCTCTCCAAGAAAAAGATAGGATTTATGAAGACACTGATAGTAAAGGACAATAATAATGGAAAAAAAATTTAATTCAAGAACCAACTTAAAATAGACTTGTTGGAACAAGCTCCATTGTCAGTTGAAACTTGGAAACTACCTGCATAACATAGCTGACTAGAAAAACAAACAAGTGGTCCCAGAAGAAATCGAACTAGAGCGATCCTCAGAGGTGGACTAGCAAGACTTCGCTGTGCTCACTTTGGCTTGTCAGCCCACTTCTGAGTCAATTCTCCCTCACCATGTTCCTGTCGTCTGGAATAGAATTGCCTTCATGGGGTTTCCGAGGCGGTCCGTCTTAAGGGAAGCAAACGACCTCATTTTTCTCCCACAAAGCACCTGGTGGTTTGGAACTGCCTACCTTGTGGTTTGTGGTCCAACACTTAACCCACTGTGCCACCATGCGGGCTCCTAGAGATTTCTTCAGAAAAGACTACTTTGTAAAGTTTTGTAAAGATTCAGTGAAAATAAAGGTATACACTCAGTGCTACAGACCAGCAGCCCATACAATCATAACCAACACACCGGATTCAAACATACCAAGCAGCAGGACAATGGCCCGGGAACAGGCGCCATCACACAGGTCACGGTGACTCATGACTTGGAGCCCACTGGGCGGCAGCTCATAACAGCAACAGCTTGTCTCAGAGGTAATCCCAGATATCGGAAGGGGATAAGTGGGACTGGGAAGGACTATGGATCCTGTGTTGATGGCGTCGCTGTTGCTGTGGGCCACTGAGACTCATTGGTGCAGGGAAAGCTCCAAGAGGCAGTATTGAGCATCTGTCAGTAACTGGCCCATCATGGGAGGGTGATGCTGGAACCTTCATCCACTGAGCCGTGCCACCATGAAGTCATGAGCTCCTACATACTTCCAGATTGCCTCTGTCTAGGTGGCAACTTTCCAAGACTGTGAAGAAAGTTCTGACCAGCAAAGCAGAGATGCTAAGGTTCAGGATGATGTGGGACCCTAGCAACAAGCACGAAACTGAGGGTCCAGCTTACAGAAATATGTGGTGCTGAGAGCGTGTAGCATGATGTTCCATGAGCTTCTGCAACAATCTTTAAGCTTTGACTTGGCATCTCTAAAATGGGGTGGCAAAATACCTCTTTACAGCGTGGTAATAATAAAATAGCATACAGTTCCTAATATGTTTATTCTCTTTATAAATATCAGTGGAGATCAAAATGATAAACAAGAGTGATGCGTCATTTGTCTCACATTAAGCTCATAGAAATTCCAACCAAAATTAGGATAATCAGGGAAGTGTCACTTTTGTTATTTTGTGTAGTTGTACTTTCGAATCTAGAACCACCTATGCCGTTGCATATAGTTTATTCAATTTATATTCAATCCAAGTAATTTATACTGAGTTCTTTTAAACTAGGTGATCACAACAAAAATAAAAATAATCTCATCTATCATAAATATTTTTAAATTTTTATAAGAGTATTGGAGCCAAAGGATTTGTGTGTGTGTGATTTTACTGATTCATACAACTATAATCCATATGTTTTCCTTGTATTTCTTGAGAAGTATTATCATTTGGTTCCCCAATTCTGTTAGTTTTTAGTTGGGGATTTTCTTAAAATAAAACGTGATGTGTTCTTCTCACATATCATACAATTTATTCATTCATTCACATTAGTGGGGACTGAGCATGATAGTGGGACAGGAGGAGAATCAAGGGAAATAGAGGAAAGAGCTGGGTGGCAAAGGGTATTTATAGAGCTCTAGATAAAGACATGTACATATACAAATATATTATATGAGGATGGGGAAA
>NW_022111369.1:67924510-67926547 GCF_000313985.2 Echinops telfairi | reverse complement strand
GTAGCCACGTTGTTGTGGTGTGCCCTCAATTCCAACGCATAGTGACCCCGTAGGACAGATTAGAACTGCGCCGTGGGGTTTCGATGGAAGCAGCGGTCAAAAGATCAAACAACACATTGCATTAGGTGAACCTGCTGCAGAAGAACTTTCAAGTATTAAAAAGCAAGGATGTTACTTTGAGCACATAGGTGCACCTGACTCAAGCCATAGTGTTTTCAGTTACTTCAAATGCATGTGGAAGTTGGACATTGAATAATCCAGACCGAAGAACACCTTATGCATTTGAACTATATATAGTACTGGTGAAGAAAATTGAAAGTTCCATGGATTGCCAAAAGAACAAACATAGCTGTCTTATAAGAAGTACAGTCAGAATGCTCCTTCGAGGCAAGGATGGCCAGACTTCATCTCCCATACTTGGGACATGTTATCAGGAGACACCTGTCTCTAGAGAAGCACACCATGCTTGGAAAAGTAGAGGGGCAGCAAAAAAGAGGAAGATCCTGGAAGGGATGGATTGCTACAGTGATTGGAACAAAGAGCTCACGTATGAGAACAATTGCAAGGCTGGCACAGGACCCAACAGGTGTTTGCTCTATTGTGCACAGCGTCGCCATGAATCAGAACCAAACAGATGGCCCCTAACAACAGCAATAGCACCTGGCTTCCAAGGCTATAATGTTCAGGGAAGGGGATCCTCTGGGGTCTCCTCCCCTGGAATTGCTGGTGAATTTGAACTGCCGTGTTTGCAGCTAACAGCCAAGTACTTTAACCATCGTGCCACCAAGGGTTCTTCAGGCAGACCCAGCCCTTTGCAAATTTTCCCGAGAACTGTCCAGGTCTTTGCGCTAGACTGAGGGGGGCAGATGCTATGGGATTCCCTGCACTGTACACTTTCCAATGCAGTTTTTCGGTTGACATTTCCTGTTGACACCTTCAAGTTCTAACTCGAGTTTGTCATTTGTCTGTGTTGTGTGTGTGTGTGTGTGTGTGTGTGTGTGTGTAAGTGATATGCCAGATTATTGTAAATTAATTTATTCCAGGCACGAGCTACTTGAAATCGGTTTGCACTTCACACTTGAGGTGCTGGTTTATCTACAGTCTCCTTAATAAATGCCAGGTTTTGTGGGGGATGGACTGTATGAAGTGAATGGAACGTTGGGCCTTGGTATAATTTTTATGGTGATGTTGCTGGTTTTGTTTATTTTCCTGGTCTGGAAAAGGTCACAACATTTCTAAGTGTCTGCCCTTTGGGGAGCAGGGGGGGCACTCTTCTATCTCTTGAGATGTAATGAGATGCAACTGATCTGTCAGCCACAACAGCTTCTGGAGGCTCCAAAAGCAGTCAAATCAAATCAAAGAAAACAAGATTATCCTAAATGACTTTTGAATACAAAGCAGCTATTCCACTTTCTACATGGCTTTGAAAATAAGATGAGAAGGGTGAAAACACAACCAAGGGCAATTTAATGCTCTAAAGACCTTATAGGAACCTTTTCAGCAAATGTTGCTGAAGCAATTGGACATTTATAGGCAAGAATAAATATTGACCTAAACATATATACCTTATACACACGCAAATTTTTAATGTGGCAGATTTAAATGTGCACATGAGATTTTAAAAGATTTTAAGAAAATAAAAGAGAAAACTTTCAACCCATAGGACCTGAAGCTAAGTGAAGAGTTTCCAAAATCATTGCAGGGAGCCCATTGAAAATCTAACTAGATTTAAAGAAGGCGTGGCATGAGGGAGGTCACTGCTGGGCTAAGATGTGTCTTGGCTGAAAGCAGAGAATACCAGAAAAGTGTTTTTTTGTGTTTAACTGACTATGCAAAGGCATTCAACTGTGTGGGTTATAACACACTATAGAAAACATTGAGGAGACGGGGAATTCCAGAACACTTCGATGTGCTCATGTGGAACCCGAACATGGATCAAGAGGCAATCATCAGAGTAGAATGAGGGAATATTGCATTTTAATAGTTTTATTGGCATATAATTCACATATCATAAATTCCATAGTTCAGTCACATCAA
>NW_022111369.1:67912054-67923676 GCF_000313985.2 Echinops telfairi | reverse complement strand
TTGATGTGCACTTAATCTTTATATAAAACTCTCTCTTATACATGAGTTTCTGTGGATTTGTTTCTCTAAAGTACCCAGACTAACACAAGGTCTTTAGCAGCAGATTTTTGCAGTACAATATTGTCATTTGATTTCTTAACTGCGGCTCCCATGAGCCTGGATTGTGAATTGAAGTAACTTGAAATCCTTGACAACTTCAATCTTTTCTCCATTTATTGTGTCTATTGGCCCAGTTGCGAGGATTTTTTTTCTTTACACTGAATTGCAATCCATTCCAAAGACTTTGGTCTTCATCAACAAGTGCTTTAAGTCCTGAATAGATGATGAAGCCGTCTCTCTACCAATGAAAAAGAGGAAGACTCCCACGGAGGTGAACGGACAGAGTGGCTGCAACAATGAGTTCAGATCTAACAGCACCCGTGAAGCTGGCACAGACTGGACAGTGTTTTGTTCTGTTGTACGTGGGGTTGCAAGGAGGTGGAACCAACTCAACAGAACCTAACAACAGGCTAAAAAAGTGAGAAGTACGAAATTCTAGTTGATCAACTTCAATGGTCATAAATCAATTATCAGCAATTGAATCAATAGACAATTAGCAGCTAGATGTTTCTGTTTCATCAGTTAGGGACAGCTTCTTCATCTATTCAGGAACCTGATAAACAGTGGATTGAACATTGTACTGCTAACCCAAAGGTAGGTTGTTCAAAGATAAGGCAGTCTGGTTTCCTAAAGATTTAGTCTTGGAACCCCTCTAGGACCCTACTCACCCTATAAGATTCCTATGAGTCAGAATGGACTCGATGGTAGTGGTTGATCCTTCACTAATTACTGAATAATTATAATCCCTATACTTTCTAGTTTCCATTCAGTCATGGATTTATAGCCTAAAGGGGAGAGGGTAGGGAGTAATTTTATTTGGCTAACACTGCACACTAATCTGAAGTAGGATCCAAATTCCTGTCAGTGTTTTTGTAGGGGAAAACTGTTGTTTGATATGTATTTAATGCATGTGGTTACAAGATGTAACATTTTAGCTTTTTGATCAGTTTCTTATTTTGCTATCTTTATTTGCCAATGTTTCCCATTTCTTCTTTCCTGCCTTGATTGTTTTAATAAGGTTTTCTGTACCTTTCTCCTTAGTATTTCAGAATGTTTACCTATTACCATCCTTTAATGTTAATCTTTAATTGTTAACATGCTCCTGTGACTTAATTAATATTTCAGTGGCGTTTTTTCATTCTACTTGATATTTTTGTTAAATCTGTCCTTGATGTTTTTAATTCCATTTTTTATATCTGCCAATACTTCTTTGCTTTGGGATTACTTGTAGGCTATGTTCTTTTGATTGAAAACATAGCTTCTATGGAAATTTGCCCATGCCCCCAATGGAGTTAAGATGGAGCCCTGCTGGCAGTGTTAGGTAAGTGTTGGACGGCAAACTGCAAAGTCCAGGGCAGGGGGTTCAAAACCAATAGCAGCTGTCCAGGAGAAACAGGAGGTTATCTGCTTCTATAAAGAATTCTACCCTCAGATTAATCCCCATGGAGAGTCACTGTGAGTTTGAATCAACTCGATGACAGATTTTTTGTTTTGTTTTTATGACTTCTCCAGAAGGTTCATTGTGCCAGAATGAGTTTGGATATTAAATTCTTAGCTTGGGTATTATCTCATGATGAGAGCAATTTAAAATTGGACTCCACACTCTTGTTGGTAGTGCAGGCGTTTTCCCCAGCAATGTTCCCAACCCCACTGCACAGCCCCTCAATCAGATCCTGCAAGAGGCAAGCTTCTTCCACTTGGCCATTGGGAAATTTTCTTTTTTCTTCTTTCATTAAGTGGATGGCTCTCCCAGTTGTTGTTAGGTGTCATTGAGTAGATTCTGACTCATGGCAACACCGTGACTTAGAGTGGAACTGCTCCACGGGGTTTTCTTGGCTGTAATCATAACGTAAGCAAATTGTCAGGCCTCTGTTTGGTAATCACGTTGGAGAGTTGGCGACCACCAGTTAAGCACAAACTATGGAGCACCACCCAAGGAGCCCTTGCTTGATGTAATGGTATCAGATTGAGTTCCCTGATTTGCTGGGTCTTTGGTGCCCATGTTATCCTGTTCTCCCAGCCCACTGTGCTGACCTGAAATCCCTTCTCCATTTCTGGCACCTGGAGATTTTTCAGCTTATTTTCTTCCGTGAGTTTTACATTGATTATACTTTAGCAGGAGTGTTTATGTGCCTGTAACAGGAAGGCTGGGCATTTTCTGAGCTCAAGACATTGTGTAGCTAGAAGTAGCTTTTTCTTGGCAGTTGCTTCATTTGGGGACTCAGTGGCTCTTCTAGGATATGACGTGCTGTTTATTTTTGGTAAAATAGGGTAACCAGGAACATAGGAGCTGGTCCTGGACCTGCTCACTGAGGTGGATCAGGCAATGAGGGTAGATATTAAACCTAAGAGCTAAAAATCAGGAAGTATAGTCACTTCAGGAAGATGGCTGACCCTGGTAGCCTAATGGCTTATGTGTTGGGTTAAGGATCCTCCTTGAGAAATAGAGGAAAGAACTAGGAGGCAAAGGGCATTCATAGAGGTCTAAATACAAGCATGTACATAAGTGAATATATATATAATGATAGAAAACTAGAACTATGTACATATATTTATATGTTAAGTATCAAGGTCGCAGACACACATTGGGCCTCTACTCAAGTACTCCCTCAACTCCCTAATAACCTGGCATTTCATGATGCTCACCTTCCCATCATGATCGCTGAAGACAAAATGGGTGCATAAGCTAATGTGGTGAGGAAATGTGATGGTGCCTGTCTATCAAAATATATAGTGTCTGGGCTCTTCAAGGCTTGAAGATAAACAAACAGCCATCTAGCTGAAAAGCAACAAGTGCACATGGAAGAAGCACACTAGCCTGTGTGATCATGAGGTATTGATGAGATCAGGTATCAGGCATCAAAGATGCAGAACAAGAAATCATATCATTTTGAATGAGGGGCAGTGTGGAGTGGCGACCCAAAGCCCATCTGTAGACAATTGGACGTCCCTTACAGAAGGGTCGCAAGGAAGAGACAAGCCAGTAGAACTGTTGAAACATAAAACTTTCCTCTAGTTCTTTAATGCTTCCTCCTCTCCACTATCATGATCCCAGTTCTACCTTACAAATATGACTATAAGAGCTGGAAACACAGGGAATCCAGGACAGATAAACCCCTCTACGTGGATATTGAAAGTAGTGATACCAGGAGGGTAAGGGGAAGGTGGGAAGAATGGGGGAACTGATCACAATGATCTACATATAACCCACTCTCAGGGGCACGGACAACAGAAAAGTGGGTGAAGGGAGGCATCAGTCAGTGTAAGACATGAAAAATAATAATTTATAAATTATCAAGAGTTCATAAGGGACAGAGGGTGAGAGACAGAGGGGAAAATGAGGAGCTGATATCAAGGGCTCAAGTAGAAAGAAAATGTTTTGAAAATGATGATGACAACAAATGTACAAATGTGCTTGACACAATGGAGGCATGTATGGATTGTGGTAAGAGTTGTACGAGCCCCCAATAAAATGATAAAAAGAAAAAAGATCCTCCTTAAAGTCAGAAGTTCAAACCATCCAGCTCTCTGCAGGAGAAAGAGAGATCCCAGAATCTCCGAGGGGCAGTTTCACTCTGTCCTGCAGGTTGCTCAGGAGTTGAAATAAGATCAATGGCACCGAGTTTTACTTTTATTTTTGTTTAGAAAAATAAAGAATGATAAAAGCCCAAAAGGGTATTTTGATTTTTGAAGTCCAAAGCACAGTTCCTTTCTGACACTCATGGGGTCACCATGAGTTGGAATCTACTTGATGGTCATCGGTTTGATTGGATATAATACAATGGGCTTCTTTGTGCTGTAAAGTGATTCTGAGAAGAAGCCTTTCCAATTCCCCTGACATTTTAGATACTAAAATTGATCTCAAGTTTTCTGAGCTTAAAAATATTTTTTTCCCAGCTACAAACCTAAAATCTAAATAAAGGAGTTTTGTCTTAAGTTTTAAGGAAAAAGCCATATGAACCACAGTAATGCTTCTCCCTATCAACCTCAGCCATAGAGCAAATCTAAATCCTTAGAACTCAAGTTCTAAATTCTCAACCTGTGGGTCGCAACCCCTTTGGAGTTTGAACAACCCTTTCACAGGGGTCGACCGATTCATCATAGTAGCAAAATGACAGTGATGAAGTAGCAACAAAAATAATGTTATGGTTGGGGGCTGGGGTCACCACAGAGGAACTGTATGAAAGGGTCGTGGCATCAGGAAGGTAGAGAACCACTGCTCTAAGACAAGGTAGAACTGCCCCTGTGGCTTTCCAAAGTGGTAACTCTCCAGCAATAGAAAGTCCCTTGGTTCTGAGCGAGGCTGGTGCTGTCCAACTGCTGACCTTACAGTTCCCCGCCCAGTGTGTAACCACTATGCAACCAGGGCTCCCTGAGCAGGCATGAAGATTGCAGACATACGCCATCTCGTATTCCTTTCTCAAACACTACTAAATAGACTAAATGAGTGAGAAATGGGCTCATGTCCCCCGCAGAAGACAATGTTAGTTGCCTAGGAAGAAATGAAATAAATTTCACTTCTTGAACAGCTAAGGTTTTAATGCAATTTATTAGGGGGGTTGGGATCTGAATGATGAACACAGCAGGACATAGGGACACCTCATGTCCTTGTTCACACTCCCCGGCATTAGCGTACTCACAGGGGTCGTCTGCATAGCTCCCTTCAGCCTGGCATGTCGGCCAGTCCCAGTTTGTGTCCGGGTCCCTCTTGTGGGAAGCAGCACAGAGCTCTCAGCCACAACAGGTCATTAAGGAACCGCAGAGGATCATTGACATGCCAGTTTTCATTTTCTTCCCAATGGCCCTCATTCTTGTCATCTTTCCTGAGACACCAGCTGCCTGCTCAGTGCGCACTGCCCTTCAAGCAATTCCCTGGAGGAGGATGAAGGAAAAATAGACTGACAGGGAGTGGAAGGAGCGAGAAAAAAAACAAGGGGGTAAAACATTCATCTGCCTTTAATGCGGAAAATCAGATCAGCCCAGATCTGCCAGTTCCCTGAAATCTGTCTACAGAGTAGAACAAGATAGCTTTTCCACAAGCATGGCATGACCTGGCTTGCAGGGGACCTCCCAAGTCATCAGTAAGATAAAATTTGTAGCAAAGTGAGTAAGACAAAAAAACAAAGAAAAATATGAATAAGAGACTACATTTTAGGAGAAACACTGCTCAGTTTCATAAAACTACTAGTCATGATCATTGTTACGATCGCTAATATCTTCTGAGTGCTTGGTAAATGCCAGGTACAATACTAAGCCTT
Source organism: Echinops telfairi (assembly GCF_000313985.2). Lineage (NCBI taxonomy): Eukaryota > Metazoa > Chordata > Mammalia > Afrosoricida > Tenrecidae > Echinops > Echinops telfairi. Next base: position 67,918,319 of record NW_022111369.1, on the reverse strand, counting down.
TTCCGTGGATTAGCACATATAATTCTCACAAAATTCCTATGAGGACTCCATTCAGGGTCAGTGACAGAGTCACAGCAAACAGGAGGGTGAACGGGCATAGGGAGCAGTTCCCAAAGCCCCTCGCTTTCATACAAAAGGCTTATGACATCAAGGAGGTGTCATCAGGCTCCAACCTGATTGACAGGTTTAATGCTACCCCTAGCCAGTAGTGTCTAGTTGACACAACCCCTAACTTTCACAAATAATTTGTCTCATAACTTCAGAAGCATTAATTTGAATAACAAAGAGCCCAAGGCTAATCCCTGTGGAGGGCATACCTAGCTTCACTCTAACTTTTTTTTGGTGCCAATTTTGATGCCAACTTCCCTCTCCGAACATTGTCTACTTCCCTTCTGAGTTGGATAATCCTTTGCAGTGACCACATAGAACTCATAGACCGTGCTTACAGTTAAGTGGTTTATTAAAAATTTAACAAGGTACAACTTAGGATCAGTATAAACAGGATACAACTCAGGGTCCAGAATAGGAAGCTCATGTTCAAAGGAATCCTTTCTTCAGTGCAGGATGGCTCTCTCACTCTTCCCAGACATAAAGGCATCCTCTCTCAGGCCCCTCAGGACAGATTCCACGCAGCCTCCTCAAGACAGGTTGCCTTGACCTTGCTGTCTGTCTCCACCAGCACTGCCACCTATTCCCCTTTGGGGCTTTTCATTATCTTCAGTGTTTCAGCTCTAAATTGTTACAGCTGTTTTTGAAGGTCTCTATCTTTCTTTCTATCTATCTAATCTATCTATCTATCTATCTATCTATCTATCTATCTATCTATCTATCTATCTATCTATCTATCTATATCTCCATCTCCTCTCTTCTTTCTTCTGCTTCTCTTCCTGTTCTTTATTATTTTAAAAACTTCTGTGGGACAATCACAAGGAACAAAGAAATCAACTCTACCACAGAAAACTACACAGCAAACTGACAGCAAGAATTTCATACCTCTTAATAAAGATACATTTCTAGAAGTGTAATGTCTACCCAAATTAACAGACTGGTGTAGAAAACCTCAGCTACCCTGTAACAACCTGACTCCTGTATACTAATAAAGAGAGCCCTGAAAAAGAAAATAGCAGCCACTGAAAAGATAAAAACCTTAAGCTTAAGCCTAACCAGAGAAACAAGCCAACAAAAAAAGCCCTACTACAGAAATCAAAAGAGACCTCCATCAAGGGGGGAATATATCATACTTGTATGCAGGAAGACATTTCCCTGCAGGAGAAAGATGCCATTTTCTGCTCCCAGAAAGACTTACAGCCTCGGAAATCCAAGGGCAGTGCTGCTCTGTCCTGGAGGGTCACGCTGCGTGAGAACTGACTCCAGGCAGGCCGTCGAAAAGTACCCCAGAGCACTGAGATAACTGGATTCAGAACAGAAGCACAAACTCCCTTTAGGAGAAGGATAAACGGAAAGAAAGCCTCACTTATGCTGCGCCAATTTTCGTTACTTTACCTACTCTGTCCTGCTATCTTTTTTAACTATAGTGGTAAGCAAAAGAGCAACACACAGACACACAACCAATGGGCTCCAAATGCAAGTTTACTTGGTTCTGGCTCTCTGGACTCCCTTTGGGAAGCAGGGCTGTGTACAACATCACATTCCCCTACACAAACTGACCATGGGTGAAGCTTGGACATGTGAGGAAATATATACATTTCATTGTCCTTCCCTGATCTGATTTGGAAGATGTCATCCCCTAACATCTTCTTTGAAGCAGAAAAAAAAAAAGCAAACAGAAACCCACCAAACTCAATTCCTTGCAGTTGATTCCAACTCATCGCAACCATATACCATATGAACCCCAATCCAAACCAAACGGACCATCGTCAAGTCCAGGCTGACTCCTAGCGACCCTATAGGACAGAGTAGACCTTCCCCTGTGAGTTTCCCAGACTGCACCTCTTCACGGGAATAGAAAGTTTCATCTTTCTCCCAAGGAGCTGAGCGGTCGGTGGTTTTGACCTTGGGGCTAGCAGCCCAATGTGCAACCCCTACACCACGAGGGCTCCTATAACTCCCAATAGCATATCTTACTTCATCAAGTGCGTCTGCTTGGAGCATTGTGCTCTTTGAAAGACGTGGCCACATGAGATAAAATTAACAACAGCAACTCAAAGGTTGAATGGGAAGCTTTGGAGTCTTCCCTTTCAGAGGATGGTTGGCTGTGCTGCAGCCAATGGAAACGCAACCCATGGAAGGTCACCAGTGCCATTGTGTTGTACATGAGCACATTGTTGAAATGGTGTGTTTTGGGCTGTGCTCCCCAAGATAAAAATGTAAGTCCAATGTAAAACAAAGATAGCTATCCTTAAGAATCCTCCTTTGCTTTTGCATTCATTCAGTAACTCTTTTGAGGGTTTGTGCTTGAGCCCCTTAGAGAACAAAACAGACAAGGCTTCACTCATCACAGAGCTTACCACCTGTTGCTGTTGGGCGAGAGGCAGGAGCAATGAGCAAGTCAACAAATAAATGCAAAAGCGCCCACGGTCAGGAGTGCGGCGAAGAAAATGTCATAATCGAAAATACCAGGAGCTTCTTGCTTGGAAACTTAATCAGTCAAGGCACTGCTTTGCCTTAGCTTTAATTGTTCAGTTTTCTCTGAGAAGTAAAATACATTGTGATCTTACAACTTTCTAGGTTTTTTTCTTTAAGCTGTTTGAAAACTTTTACATCAGTGTTGACATATAGTTCAGAATGAAATCACACTAAGAGGAGATTGCGTGGAAGAAGACATCTTTTTTTTTGAACTTTTTGTTTACTGTGGTTTGGGTGAAAGTTGGCAGGGCAAATTAGTTTCCATTCAACAACTTATACACATTTTTGTTTTTTCTTTAGTCACAATTCACTCAACGGAAGAGCACTCTTCTCACTTCCTTTCCGGGTTCCCTATTTCCATTTTCCTGTCTTTTCTGCCCCTTCCTGCCTTCTGATATTTGTCTTTGGGCAACTGCTGCTCTTTTGATCTCATATTCCTCTTCATGAAATGCACAAGACCTTTTTAAGGTGTGGGAAAAGAAGGGCATTACTTTGAGAACTGGGGTGCACCTGACCCAAGCCATGGTATTTTCAATGGCTTCATCTGCATGGGAGAGTTAGATATTGAATAAGGAAGACTGAAGAAGAATCGATACATCTGAACTGTGGTGCTGGAAAGGAATATTGAAAGTACCGTGGACTGCCAAAAGTACAAACAAACCTGTCTTGGAAGAAGTACGGCCAGAGTGTTCCTTAGAGGCAAGGATGTCCATCACATTGGGGTAAAGCTGGCAGAAAAACAGACACTTCCAGACTTATGAGGTTTTATATAAACAGAACCTAAAATTAAATGAAAGCAATCAAAATACAGGACATGTTGGACAAGTTTTCAGGAGAGACAAGTCCCTGGAGAAGGACATTATGCTTGGTAAAGTGGAGGAGGGTGACAAAGAGGAAGACTCTGGACAAGAGGGACTGATGGAGTGTTGTTACAGCAAGGAGCTCAAACACAGGCACAACGGTGAGGATGCTCAGAACTGGGCAGTTTCCTTCTGCTGTACACAGGGTCGCTATGGGTTGGAACAAACTTGATGGCGCCCAACAACAACAACGTGGGTGAGACTGAGCAACAGTACCATAGAATGACCGAAAAAAGACGAAACTTTTCACGAATTTGACTGTCATTCTTCCACAGAAGCCATTCTCTGCATCACTCCGGTTTTACTTCAAGTGCTGCCAAAGTGAGCACCTCTCATTAATTTTTAAGAAAAATAGATTGGTTCACAGATGAAGGAAAAGAACAAATTAGTCAACAGTGGGTAGTTTTAGTCTTCTCAGAAGTTTCTTAAATGTCTTAAAATAGTATCAAGTAGTACTAAATCTAGAGCAACATGACATGCATGCACACACATACAACTTCCAGCTTTTCATAGTTCTATAGGCCACTTAAAATCAGAGCTAAAATTATTTGAGACACTAGAAATAAGATGAGCTGTGATTACTCCTTTTCTGATACTAGCTAACATCTCACTCATTTTTATATTCAAAATTTTGTTCCAGTGCTCTTTAAAAAAGAGAATCTTATTTCTATTCCAGTTGTCATTTGATGTGTCTGTTTTTTCTTTTTAATTTTTAATGATAAAAATTCTACCACCTTTTTGTCTTTTAATTTGTTTCAAGTTCCTTTGATCAAATGCAAAAAAATTTTGATTTGAACATGTCTACATTAAGGTGTTGATGTATTTTTCATAAATACCAAATGCTTTTAGAAAATATCATACTGTTTTGATTCCATTTATAAACCGAATGGGAACCAGTCTAACTATAATAGATGGACACATAATTTACTGTGTAGATATAATAAAAATACTTTCTCTGTCACTGTATTTTTATTGCTTTCATTTAATTTTAGGTTCTGTTTATATAAAACCTCGTAAGTCTGGAAGTGTCTGTTTTTCTGCCAGCTTTACCCCAATGTGATTCATAAACATGTCAAGAAAATCTCATAAATCTTTCATTAGTGTGCATTAATATTTTAATTGCAATTTGAGGGACAAAGAAAATACTCTGTCTTCAACAGATTGGATTTTTTTAACATCATGCTTCAAATTAGCAATAGCATTGCTGCTTTTATATAATAACTGTATGCTCAAAACATCTGTCATGTGAACACCTGGCTTTGGGACCACCAATGTAACTACATAAGGTACGGACTTTGCTTTTAAAAAGAATTCCCTTAATACCTTTCTTAAAAGGAGTTTATCTTTGGAGACTGTATTTCGAGAACTCACCAACAGTTTCCATACATTGAACAAACCAGCCTTAGAAGAAGTAAAACCAGAATGCCCTTTAGAAGTGAGGATGGCAAGATCTCATCTTGCTCCGTTGGGACGCATGATCGGAAGCACCAGGGACTCTGTGTGAGAAAACACGCACCTAATTCACATGGGAACATACCAGCCTACATGATCCAAGGTTTTTAAATATTATAAGTCAAGACTAGACGAGGAAATGGTTTTAGAGCTTAAATTCTGTTCATTTGGTTTTTAGAAAGCTGTCCATGACAGTCAAAGCCTCAACTCCATTTACAGGGTTCCCACACGGATCAAGCCTCCAGAAGATCCACTCTGTCGATTGGCTGTGAATGTGAATAGCCTTTCCATCAGATAGGGCGCACTGAAAGGCGGATGAATGCAGACATAATTAGATGAAAACTTAACACCTTCTTTGTTCTCCCATTTGACTCATTTTAATTGTGTTCTAGATTTTGTATTTTCTTTCTTTTTAATTGAGAATATTCTCTGTTGTGTTCTGTTATTGTTGGAATTGTTGTTGTTTTTCTGTATATGAAATTCAGGATAGGTAAATCTACAGAGACAGAAACTGGAAGGATGGTTTCATAGTGTTACGGCGGGAGAGGGTGGAAGGAAATAAGGATGACTACAAGAAAGAACAAAATGTTCTAAACGTGATTGTGGCGGTGAGTGTACAACTCTATTTAATATGACCAAACCATTGAATGTATGATATGTAGAGTATATGTCAATAAAACGGCTTTAAAAAGGGGGTGGTGAAGGACATCATACGTGAAGAAAGCAAAAGATCATAAAAAAGACATGAAGAGAAGAAAGACCAAAATGAATGTCAGAAGAGCAGTTCAAGAAGACAAAGTACTATGACGAAATCTGCAAAAACCTGGGTTAGAAAACCAAAAAGGAAGAATTCACTCCGCGTATCTCAAAATGACAGAACTGAACTGATTGTGATGATGTACATACAACCCTTAAAAAACCCAATTTAACTATGGAAGTGTATGGTATGTGAATATATGTATGATATGTGCTATATCAAGACAACTGCCCAAAAGAAAGAAAGAACAAACCTGGCCTATGGCTACCATTGTTGAAAGAGGAAGAGTATTTACTTAGGGGACACTGAGTTTATGTTAATGGTGGTGGAATTTGGAAAGGATATCAAAAATGGTTGTACAGCACGAAAAGTATAATCAATGACACTGAATTATACCTGTAGAAGTTGTAGAATTGGAGGATGTTTTGTTGTGTATATTTTTGCCACAATTTAAAAAAATAATTAGTGTGCAAGGAAGAAGAAAATGTTCTAAAAATGATTGTAATAATGATTGTACAATTATTTTTTTAAATAATTTTATTGGGAGCTCATACAGTTCTTATCACAATCCATCCATCCATCCATCCATTGTGTCAAGCACATTTGTACA
>NW_022111369.1:67900522-67911282 GCF_000313985.2 Echinops telfairi | reverse complement strand
TGGAATGCCAATTTAATAGAACAACATGTTCTTGCATTGAGTAAGTACTTCAGTGGAGGTCCAATGTCCATTTGCTGCCTTAATACTAAACCTATAAATATATGCACGTAGATCTATTTCCCCACCATCCTATACAAGTATATTTACATATGTACATGCCTGTATTTAGACCTCTATAAATACCCTTTGTCACTTAGTTCTTTCCTCTATTTCCTTTTACTTTCTCTTGTCCCACTATCATGCTCAGCCTTCATTTGGGTTTCAGTAATTTCTCTCGGTTGGTTACATTGCCCTGGCTGAATGCCTACCTGGCCCCTCATACCCTCCTTGCCACTAATTTTGGATCCCTTGTTACCCCCCTGTCCTTGGGTTGGGATTATACAATTCTTCCTTGTATGATTGAACTATTGAATTGTATGACTTGTGGATGCAGTGGTGATGAAACTGTTAAAAAATATGAAAGAACTGAAGGAAAAATCATCTGGGGTCTTAAAGGCTTGCCTTAGACAAACAGTCATGTAAGAGAGGTGTGAGCTGAGTCCACATGGGATCAGGTAAATCCACACCAGCCTATGTGATCCAAGGCTTGTAAATAATAAAATCCAGGAGGAAGGATCCATCTTAGAGCTTAAATTCTGAACACTCAGCTTGGAGAAGGCTATGGATGACAGTGAAAGTCCAAAACACAGTTGATGGTCTCCCGCATGCCTTAAGCCTCTGGTGAAGCCCCTTTGACCATAGTCCAGGCATTTGAATAGCCTTGCTATCAGAGAGCATTGTAAAGTCGACCATGCAGATGTAGTTAGGTTAAAATTGACCACCTTATCATTTGTTCCCCTTTTGACTCATTTTAAATTTGTTCAAGTTTTAAACAGTTTTATTAGCATATACTTCAGATATAATACATTTTAATTGTTTAATCCTATTAAGAAGAGTTGTGCAATAGTCACAGAGTCTAAAGTATAGCATGTGGCCTACATCAGCCAGGGCTGGAGTGACACTAGGTCAAGTGTCCAATTAGGAGCATAGTACTGGGCATATTCTCCCCTTTGGTCCTCTATAACTCCTGCTAAGACTTTATTTTCTGATGAAAGGTTGCTACACCTGGCTTACCCTCCAACAGAAGTGTAATTGCCTTCTCACACACATACATGCTCCAGCACCCCTGACTTGATTTGAATTTCCATTAAGGTTCATTTATCACTCTTTTTTTAAAAAATCAGTTTATTGGGGCCTCGTACAACTCTTATCACAATCCATACATACATCCATTCATTTATCACTCTTGTAGAACTGTGTTAACTGGGGTTACCTTAGCACAATGGCAATGTTGTATGGTATTAACTGAACAGTCTTCTCCCTCTCTCCCCATCTTGAGAAACTGACCCCAGCTGAGGTTAGATCTCTGATGAAGTGGTTTTAAAGATGTACATATAACGGGATATATATATGTGGTTTATGGGCACGAAGCAGGCTCTCCACCTCATTGCTTAGGACACCAGATTAAACAATTAAATAACCCAGGAGCAGAAATCTGCTTCGTTTTTACCTTTATAGTGGTGGACTCATACAATATTTGTCCTTGTGTAATTGACTAACTTGCCACAACATAATGGTTTCCACGTCCATTGACGTCATGAAGTGTTTCATGGTTTCATAACTTTTTTATGCATAGCATTCCACTGTAGGTATATACTATAGTTTTTAAAATCCGTTCTTTGACTGGTGGGTGTCTTGGTTGTTTCCCACTTCTTGTATTGTGAACTATGTTGCACTGAACATAGGAGAGCATATGTCTGTTTGTGCTATGCACCTTACTTCTTTGGGGTACCTACCAAGCAAGATATTGCTGAGTCATATGCTATTTCTATTCCCAGTTGTTTTAGGCGGTGCCATATCCCTTTCCACAATGGCTGTACATATTCACAATCCCACCAACCATGTATGAGGGTTCCAGTCTCTCTCTATCCTCTCCAGCATTTGTTTTCTCTCTCCTTTTGAATTGGGCTATTGTTTTGAGTGTAAGGGGATATTGCCTTGTTGTTTTTATTTTAATTTCCTGGATGGCTAGTGATCATAAGTATTTCTCATGTGTTTGCCAGCCATTTAAGTGTGGTCCCTTGAGAATTGTCTATTCATGTCATCTGCCCACCTTTTAGTTGGATATTAGTTTTTAAAAATTATTGAAGTGTTGCAAAATTCTATAGATTTTAGGAATTAGTCCCTTGTATGTTGTGTCATTGCTAAAGATTTTTACCCCAATACCTCAGCTTTCAATTTACTCTTTTGATGAAGTATTTCAATCTGCATAAGTGTTTTATTTTTAATAAGTTTTGTTAATTTATTTCATCTTCCACTGTACATGCTTCCTTTATTACATCTGTTATATGTTATATGTTTTATGTATATTATTGAATTTGCCTGGCTTGGGTCTCAGGGTTGTGCTTGCTTCCTGGAATGATATTCTGGAATAATTTGTGTAGAATTGGTGCCTACTCTTTCCTGAATACATGGTAGAATTTTCCTGTGGCGCCATCTGGTCCTGAGCTTTTCTTGGTAACAAGTTCCTTGATGACCTTCGCTATTTGTTCTCTTGATATGGGTCTGTTTAAGTTAATGCCATCTGCATTAATTTGGGTAGATGGCATATTTAGGTATTTGTCCATTTCTTCTCGATGATCAAATTTGTTGAAGTACAGTATTTCTTAGTAATGTGTTATTATTCTTTTTATTTTATTTGGATCTACTGTGATGTTGTCCCTTCCCTCTCTAATTCTAGATTTTTGAATCTTCTCTTTCTTTTCCTTTGTTAAGTTTGCCAGCAGTTTGTCAATTTTGTAAATCCTTTCAAAGAGCTAACTTCTTGTTACTTTCTGTTTTCCAGTTCATTTTTTTTTCCTAATCTTTATAATTTCTTTTCTTCTGTTTTGGAGGTGTATCTTGTTGCCCTTATTCTACTTGTTGGAGGTGTTGTGTTAAGGTGTTAATTTTGAATTTCTCCTCTTTTTTCATGTGTGCATTGATCACTACAAATTAACTTCTGGTAACTGCTTTATGTGGATCCCAAAGGTTTTAGTATGTTGTTTTATCATTCATGCTTGTTTTAAAAAATTCTTAATCTCTTGTTTGAGCTCTTACTTGATCTCCATGCACTATGGTACTCAGGCTCCAAGTGTTTGTCTTTATATTTCTGTTCTTTTTATTTCTATTGTTGAGTCCCACTTTTATAGTGTTGTAGTCTGAGAAAATGGATTGCAGGCTCTCAATGTTTTATTAATTTGTTGAGATTTCCTTTGTAGCCTACGAAGTGACCTATTCTCGAGTATGTATTGTGTGCACTGGAGAAGAACGGATGCTGTTTTATTGTTGGGTGGGGCGCTCTGCACATATCTAGGAAGTCAAGTTGGTCGGTTGTATTGTTTAGCTCTTCTGTTTCTTTATTGAGTTTCCTGATGATCTGTATTTCTTTGAGAGTGATGTCTTGAAGTCTACTACTATTACAGAGCTGTTTATTTTTGTTTTCAGGTCTGTTAGAATGTAACTTTCATATTTTTAAGGTCTTTCATTGGGTGAATATATGTTATTTTTTTCTTTTTGTTGTTTGTTTGTTTTAATCATTTTATTGGGGGCTTTTACAGCTCTGATAGCAATTCATACATCCATTGTGTCAAGTACATCTGTATATATGTTGCCATCATCCTTTTCAAAACATTTTTTAAAATAATTTTACTGGGGGCTCGTACAACTCTTATCACAATCCATACATACATCCATTGTGTCAAGCACATTTGCATATTTGTTGTCATCATCATTCTTAAAACATTTGCTTTCCACTTGAGCCCTTGGTATCAGCTCCTCATTTTTTCCTTTTCAAAACATTTTCTTTGTACGTGAGCCCTTGGTATCTGCAGTCTAATTTTTTAAAAATCACTTTATTGGGGGCTCTTACAACTCTTATCACAATCCATACGGGTGCATACATGTTATTAAGGTTACATGTCCCTGGTTTAGTTTTCCTTAAATCAGTATGCAGTGTCCATTTTTGCCTCTCATTGTGTTATTTGCCTCGAAATCTATTTTATCAGAGATTTATATTGCCACTTTTTCCTTTTTATGGTTGCCATTGGGTTGGTAGATTTTTCTCCTTCTTTTGATCTTTAACCTATTTTTGTCTTTGAGTTTAATGTGTCTCATGTAGGCAGCACATAGATGGGTCCTGTTCTCTAATCTAGTCTTCTACTCTGTTTTTTTGTTGGTGCATTTAGTCCATCCCTGTCATTACTGATATATGTAGGATTTTCCTGCTGCTTTGTTGTGTTTATATTTGATTTCTTTCCCCCCTTTTGTGGTTTTATTGGTGCTGTTTTTCCTCCTCTGCTTCTGTGTTGCTCTGAGTGTTGCCTTCATTGTGTTGGCTTCTGGTTGGTGTTGTGCTATGAGATGCTCTCAGGTTTCTCTGCGATGGGTTGGATTCTCTGTTTGAAATTCAGGCACTAGGGTGGGGTGGGGAGGGGGCCTTTGAAATTCGGGCACTAGGGTGGGTGTGCCCAAATATACAGGCTGGCTTATTTTGCCTGGGGGGAATGGATATTCTCTAGAAGTTGGGGTCACGGTCATGCCACAAGAGGAACTGAGAATGTCTGCAGCAGGCTGCCTGTGGGGTGTCCTCTCCATGCACAGCCCCCAGAGGCCAGCGAGGTAAAAATGTTTGGCTGACTGACTTGCCTCAGTGGCCAGGAAACATTGACTGTGCCAGGGAGGAGCAAGGCTCACAGAAGCAGCTTGTGCCACTGGTCAGTGGTGAAGGGGGATTTGCCAGAAGGTCTTGCTGCTCTCCCACTTTAAGAAACTTTGGTCTACTTAGCTTTGAAGTAGCTTTTCTCACTACCAGGAAGTGCAGGGACTCCCTCCTAGTGGAACCTCCACACTAGTTGCTGAGGAGATCTCCCAGTCCTTGGTACCTGGTGGCCGTATTCTCCCATTTCCCTTGTCTACTTTTTACATGTTTTCTGCTTACTTCTCAGTTGAAGTTTTTCTCTATTTTGTTTTATTGTTATTGTTTTTGTTTTGTTTTACTTTTTGTATATTTTTCTGTGTACTAAATCCAGGAGAGGTAGATCTATAGAGATAGTAACTGGATTATCGTTTTGTAGGGTTATGGGAGGGAAGTTGGGAGCAGGGGTGGGCAGCTAATAATAATGAGTACAAGAAAGAATAAACTTTCCTAAAATGGATTTTGGTGATGATTGCATGATTCTTTTTACTGTTTAAAGCATTAAATTGAATAATATGTGAAATATGTCAATAAAACTTTTAACATTTAAAAAAAATTTTGCCTGTGTCTAACCCTCATTGTTTTCTTTTTCTTTTCCTCCCCCCACCAATTGCTTCTTTAGCAGTCTTTAGTCACTTACACTTTTAAGCTGTACAAGTAAATCTTCCATGTTATTTTAGACCAATGAGCTTCCTATACATGCACACTTTCTTTTCCCCCCTAGTATTTTAAATACTGAACCATTAATCATATGGTTATTAGAACTATCAAAGGCCTCTGCAGTTTACTTATTTTGTTTCACAAGAAACTGATAATGGTGCCTCTATAGTGGACCAGGAACATATGCAAACCTTACATATAAGAATGGATTTTGAGCTTCCACCTAACCATATTGCCCTAATTTAAAAACAATTAGTTCTTATGGTATAGCCCTGCTCGATATTTGTTCTCATGATGTGATCAGTGAAGATATGGGTGCTATAGCAAAGTATGGTGAAGAAATCAGAGGATGCTTAGCTATCAGAAAAAACTAGCATCTGGGGTCTTAGAGGTTTGTCTAAAAAGAAGCAGCAATCTAAGTGCAATGTCAACTAAGACCACAAGAAAAGAACACACCAGCATATGGAATGCAAGCATTGCAAATAATAAATCCAAATCAAAGAAGGGAAATTATATTATAGCTTAAATTCTGAACACCTGGTCTGCAGAAGTCTATGGATGACAGGGAAAGCCAAAAATCCATGCCCAGAGTCCCCACATGGATTAATCTTCTTCTGGACGCCCTCAGACCTTTGGCTAGGGATGTGAAAAGCCTTGTACTCAAACAGAGTGTAAATTAGATTACTGTAGCTATAATTAGGCTCAAATTCAATATCTTACCCTTTGTTTTATTATTTTGTACTTTCTTTTGGATTGAGACTTTTCTGTATTTTAGGTTGTTGCTGGATCTATATATATATAATCTAGGATTGGTAAATCTGTTTTCTAGGGGCAGTGGAGTTTGGGGGAAATGGGGAGCTAATAATTGATACAAGAATGAAGAAAATGACCTAAAATTGATTGTGATGCTAATTACACAACTCTTTTTACTATATTTAAAACAATTCATTCTATAGTACACAAATTACATGTCAATAAAATAGAAAAAAGAAAAGAAATCAATGGCATCTTGCATTGGGCAAGTTTGTGGCACAGGCCTCTTTAAAGTGTTGAAGAGCAAGGATGTTATTTTGATGATTATGGTGCACATGACCCAAGCCCTGGTGTTTTCAATGGCCTCCTATGCATGTGAATGATGTCAATAAGTAAAAATGAATGCATTTGAATTAAGAATATCTAAAGTATCGTGGACTTCCATAAGAACAAGCAAATCTGTCTTAGAGAAAACACAGCCAAAATGCTTCCTAAAAGCAAGAATGGGGAGACGGTCTCACATACTTCAGACATGTTATCGGGAGAGAAGCTCCTGGAGAACAGCAGCAAGCTTGGTAAAGTCTGAGGTCAGTGCAAAGGAGGAAGACCCTAAATGAGATGAACGAATACAATGGCTGCAACAATGGTGTCCGACGTAACAACAATCCCCAAGATGGCGCAGCACCAACAGTGTTTCCTTCTGTGTGCACAGGGTTGCTGTGAGTCGGAAGAGACTTGACAGGACCTCACGGCAACTGAATTGGCTTCTACTTAGTCCTTGGTGAAATTCCCAAGCTTTGATTTTAGGAAAAGAAAGTGCCTATCTCTTGTCCCAACCATCTTCTGTATCATTTAAGTCACATCAGGATGTGGCCATTGGTCTACAAGTTTTTCCTTAAACATTTACTTTGAGTTGAGTAACAACTCAAGATCAAGAATACCGCTTGACGCAGTCATCACAATAACAGATTAAACAGACAGTGCATCACTCAGGGCCTTCTAAGTATAAAAGAGGACCAGGCAACGTTCCCTTCTGTTCACTCACAGTCGCCATGAGTGAGAACCCAACAGCAGCATCATAAAGGGTGTAAAGGTGAAGCCACAAAGAGAGGTGAAAGACTTGTCAGGCATCTAGTCCAGAAAGGTTTCAGAATACTTACCCCAATCCTACAATCACTAAGAACGAGCCAACAACCTCAACGGGGAAAATATGGGCCAAAAAGATAACCAGACAATTCACTAAAGAAGAAATAATAATAACTAATACCCCTGTGCAAAAAAGAAAAATACTCCATTTTATTAGTAAACTGAGAATGGTAAATGAACTCAGCCTGAACTGCTACACTCATCAAACTGGTGTGATTTTGGACAAGAATATGCAGTCATACAATAATGGAAACTTCACTCACTGCTAGTGGAAATGTAAATTGGTAAAATGCATTGGGAAACAATTTAAAGTATGAGTGAAGTTTAACTAGATCATCCCTGTGACATAATAGAGCCACTCCTCTTGTTGTTAGTTCTTGTCCAGTCAATTCTGTCACATAGTGATTGCAACCTTCCAGCTAGTAGTCAAGAGCATAAATTTTTGCATCACCTTGAATCACCTAGGGACTCTGTACTGTACTCCGCAGTATAAAGGACATGACCAAGGGACATGTATGGAAACATTTAGAGCAGTCAGGTTGATATAGAAAACAAAATTGTGATGCACAAGTTTTTCCCTTGCTGTCTTGCTGGGGACATTGCATCAGCTATTTAAGACTGCTCTGAAACCTGGAGGAAAAGTGTCACAAAGGTTGCTGACACTAGTGAATCTTTAACACATCTTCAGGAAACACAAGAAAGGCAATTAAAAATCAGATTCATGTCCCCCACCTACATTGTTATTTCACTTACATCCTTTGCACTAATTTTTTTCTGTGATAGGAATAATCAAATTGTGTTAGGTAGAGTTCTCTAGAGAAACAAAACCAGTTACCATTGAATATGTTATATACAGAGATGTATATCAAGAAATAGCTTACATGGTTATAGAAACAGGTAAATCCAGTCTGGCTCAAATCAACCTTCTCTTGATTCATGGAAGCTGAAGAACAGGAAGAAGGAATACAAAGCAAAGACAGCAAGGGGCATAGGCTGGTGGATGCAGAAGTCTAAAGTCAGCCGAATGAATCCTCTGTTGGTAGTCTGTTAACTGCTACTGGGATTGGCAAGTGAAACAACAGTAGCTCGAGGAACCAGATACAAGATTCAGAAGGTGAAGGGCCAAAGAGGATTTGACTCTGCTTGCTCTCTCTCTCTCTCTCTCTCTCTCTCTCTCTCTCTCTTATACAAAATGGCTTAGGACACTAGAGAGGTGTCATCAGTCTGTGACACACTGATAGGTTGAGCTCTAGTCCTACCATTACCCAGGAGACTCTAGTTGACATGAGCTTTAACCATTACAGCAATATTGGATCAAATCTCTTCATACTCATCCCCGAACCTGGTCCAGACCTGGAATCTAGCCCCACTCACGTCTGTGTATAAAGCACTTGAAAATGGCAGCCATTACTTTTTCTCGCTGACTAGAAGCACAGCCCAGGGATTGATCCTGCTTCTCTATTTCTGACAGATAACTGTCTTAGTCTGCTTTGTAATGCAGCTCATAGAGTTTGGGGTTGGAGTCCTTTGTTAAATTGTAATTTCCTTCAGGAAAAATCTTACTTGTATTACATGTGGTATCTCCCAAGGACCTGGCTGGCCTATAGGGGGTTGTACACTACATACCTGCTACATTAAATCCCTTGGTTTATGGAAGAAGCATCTTTGCACAAGAGAATGGCCAACGGTTCCTTCATATGCTAATATCCTTCAGTAAATGTTATAATTTCTCTCACTCAAATCAAATTCCCTGCCATCGAGTTGATTCCGACCCTGACTCATAAAGACCCCTGTAGGACAGAGTGGAATTACCTTGTTTGGGGTTTTAGAGACTGTAAGTCTTTATAGGTGCAGAAAGTCTCATCTTTCCCTCTTGGTATGGTTGGTGGGTCTGAACTGCTGACCTTGCGATTAGCAGCCCAACATGTAACTCACACACCACCAGCACGCACACCCCTGCCAATCATCTGTCTAATCAACATAAAATCCAAAGCATTATACTTGCACATCCCACAGATACAGTGAATATTAAACAAAGATGATGGAGTCCTTGGGTGTACGAACTGTGAACATGCTGAGCTGCTAACGGAAAAGCTGGAGACTGTCTACCCAGAGAGGCCTCCGAAGGAAGGCTGGCATGACGTGCTTCTGAAAAGCAGCCCATGCACACCCTATGGACCCAGATTCTGCTCGAACACACACCAGGATTGCCCTGGGTTGGAATTGGCTCAAAGGCAGGAGGTACTGATCCAGCACTTTGCTCAGCATTGCTCTCTATCAAAAGGGGTCTCTCTTTCTGCAGAAGGAATTTAGAACCCTGCCAGCGGATGCCCTGCCCATTCTTTACCTTAGAAGTCAAGAGAAATGTGAAGGTGGAGTACAGATAGCAATCAATGCCAGAATGCAACAGGTTGGGAGGGACAGCAGCAGAAACGGAGAGATAGAAGGCGTTATCCAGAAACATTTCTTCAGGTGCAAATGCGGGTGTGGCCAAGCCCAGCAGTCCCTTCTTTTCGCTCCTTCATTCACAGCCTGTTGTATTTCCCTAGACGCGGTAGGAATGAGGAACACGGCTAACAGTTTCAGCAGGGCTGGGTCCCATGCAGCACGGCAGCACTGTGCTAACAATAACGAAAGAAGAGAGGACCTTGGACAGAGATGTGTACTGGGGGCTACTGGTGCCTTGGTAGAGAAGACAAGCAGAACAGTCTTGGGGGACAGAGCGGGCTTTCAGGAGGCTGAAATCGTTGGGGTGGGGGAGGGATCCCAAGCAATGATCGAAATGAGAGCGCACCCCCCCCCACTAAGTTTAATACCCCGGTTCCCCTGAAGGTGATTCTGAAGGTTCAGACAGCCTGGTGGGCGGTCCCCCTCTGACTCCCTCTAAGAGCCCCTCAAAGCCGAGAAGGGGCGTGCAGGGTTTCAATCCACTAGGCTCGGTCCCCCAAGGCAGTGAGAGCTCAGATGCGTGACGCCTGAGTCAGAAACTCCGGCCAACGGGGCGCGGGTCTGACTGTGGACGCGAAGCGGGTCCAGGGTGACGCGCGGAAGGCCGGGGGCGGCAAGGTGACGCGCGCACGGACAGCACCATTTCAGCCCACGTGTCCGCGAGATTTAAAAGTTGGTGGTGCTCCGGAGACCAGCCAGGCAGCCCAGTCCAGCGCGCAGCGCAAAGGAGGCCGTGGAAGCACTGCCCGGGGTCCAGAGTCCAGAGTCCAGAGCCACCTGCCGGCGCCGAGATGCCACCAGCGGTCAGCTGTCGTCTCCAGCCGTCCCCGCACCTGCTGCCGCTGCTGCTGCTGCTCGCCTGCAGCGTGGGCACCTACCGAGGTAAGCGGCCCTGCTCGGCCCGCGCCACTCCCTCTGGCTCCCATGTCCCTTCTCTAGTCTCAGGGCCTTTTCAAAGGTCTCCGGTGCCGCCAGGCTT
>NW_022111369.1:67893951-67900422 GCF_000313985.2 Echinops telfairi | reverse complement strand
GACAGGCGCGGATGCCCTGGCCGGCCGCAATACACCTCCAAGCTTCGGGCGAAATGCCCGGCGCCGGCGCCCAGGGCGTCTGGCAGGGCCCCGCTGGCCCCGCGGGCTAAGAGTTGCAAGAGTCCCGTCTCTGCCTCGACATTTGTCCGATTCCATGACAAACGGGAATCGCAGCAGGGGTGGCGACCATGCTTTTGCCTTTGATTGCAATCATTGGAGAGATGGCTGGGTGGAGCAAAGCAACCTGTGGATGCGAGGGAACTTGGCGCGCTCCACTTCTCCGGTGCGTGAGCCCCTGTCTCCGGAGAGGATCCTGAGCGCTGAGCGCTTTAGGAGGGGAAATAGTGGGCCTGGTGCCGGATAGGAAGTCGCCCTGGGGGTGCCGAGGCTTAGGCTTGGGCTGCTGACTGCATGGGTTTGAAGGGCTACCACCAGGACTCAGAGCGACGCTCCAGGACAGACAGCACTGCTCTTTGGGTTTTCGGAGGCTGCACATCTTTACAGGAGCAGACCACTCGGTCTTTCTCCATCAGGGCTTCCGCGGAGATGGACCGCCTCGATGGTAGTAGGGATCGTTGGTGCCGGAATAGGGGGCTGGTGGCGCAGTGGGTTAAGCGCTGGGCTCTAACCGAGAGGTTTCTGTTCAAATGCACCAGCCTATACTGGAAATCGCTCCCCGCCATCGACTCGATGTCCACTCAAAGGGACCTTTCAGGACAGGGTAGAACTGCCCCTGTGAATATCTGAGACTAATTCTTCAGCAAGTACAAAACCCCAGTCCCGCCAAGTAGCTGGTGGCTTTGAACTACTGACCTTATGGTTAGCCAGCCAATGCATACTACATCACTAGGGCTCTTGTCGTTGAAATATCCAGTCTTGGGAAGTCTATGTGGCAATGTGGCCTCTATGGATTATGGACTTCTCCACAAGTGGGATTGGGGTTTGGGGCTGAGGGTACCTGATAGATGTTAAGGCACTAGGGCAGGAAAGGGATACTGACTTTCTCCTGATGCAGGTTTGCAAGGGCAGTGTGCAAGTGGGACCTCCCATCACTGGTCATTGCTAAGCGAAAGCCAGTAAAGGTCAATGTGATTTGTTAGCAATAGGGAGCTCCTGAGAGTGGTGTCAAGGAGGGAAGCAGGTCTCCCAGTTGGACAGGTACAGGAGGTCTGACACTTGAGAGACCTGTCAAAACAGAAGACCAGTTCCCAGGAAAGGATCATTAGGTCACTAGGTTAGCACGTTCAAGCTCCCGCTACGTTGCTGATCATCTGAATTTTCTAGCTCCACAGCAGTTTCTCTGAGCTTCCCTCTGCTGTCCCTGGGGTAAAGGTGGATAGACCGTTTAGTCATTATCCATACAGTTGGGGACGTCAAAGCAGAACAGCAGAGACCTTTCAGATCATGGGGCTCAGTTGTCACCTGGGTTGATTTTGCTGGTTATCTCTGAGCAGCTTCTGGCTCATGGTGATCACAGGTGTGTAGAGTGGAAGGAAAACATTGACCGCAGGTGCTCGCCATCTTCATCATGAGCTGCAGCCCCTTGTTGTGGCCCTTGTTTAGGGACTGCTGACCTCGGGGCTCACCTTCAACACGACTTTGGACAAGATTCTGTTGTGATTCACAGGGTTTTATTGTCTAATTTTTTTTGAGTAGCTCACCAGGATTTTCTTCCTGCTCTCTCTCAGTCTTCAGGCTTCCTTGAAACCTGACCTCAGAGGATCAATCCCCCGCTGGTATGTGAAGTACCAGTGGCATAGCTTCCAGTAGCATAGCAGCACACACGCTGGCCACAGCATGACCAACTGATGAGCAGGGCATCTGAGGCTACGGTCCCTTTCCTAATCTGTTTTCTCTCTGTCTTTTCATGGTTTTCAGTTTTTTCCTTTTCTTGAGGCACCGAGTGTGGGCCTAGGGGGTTTCAGTGCCCGAAAGAAAAGTAATTCGGCTTTGAAATACAAGCACTCAGAAGCTGGAAGACCTAACTCCTCAAGATCACATAGCCCCTAGTGAGAAATCATGATTTATGCAGAGAATGGTAATCCTCTTTGGGTTTTAATTTGCTATGGATAAAATCAGTTGTTCTTGTTACTTGGTGCCACTGAAGCGATCCCAGCTCCTGGGTCCAGCTCCTACGTACAGCAGACCGAAACCCTGCCAGGTCCCATGCCCACTTCACAAGTATTGTTATGTTTGAGCCCATGGTTGCAGTCAATCCATTTCCTTGAGGATCTTCCTCTTAAAAAAAAAAAAATTAGAGTGCTATTTTTTATTTACCTTTTTAAAGGAAGGAGATGATCACAGTTCTAGAAGTGGCATTGCTGTGTAAAGCAAATGTGCTTTCTATGTATATTACGTGCCATATGTTTGCAGTAGTTTTCATGGCGAGTAAGCAACACATGCTTTTTTTTTTTTTTTTTGGAGGGAGTTCAGGGGAATTTTACCAGAAGTGAATGGTGCATGACCAGAACTTATGAAAGTGAGCAAGAGGAGGTGAAATTTACTTCTAAAAAGGAAGGAAGGAAGAATGAAAGAGAGAAAATGCCTTTAGCTTCATTTCTAAAATGAAACTGGCTGACCAATAGGCTTATAAATATCACCAATATTTTTTTAGCAAAAGCATAAACTGCCTCTTTCGCTACCTTTAATCCCTTAAAATACCTTTTTATGCCTCCTCTCTCCCTTCCCAGCTGCTTCCAATACTTAAAAACCTGTTTTATCTCTCAATAACTGTGATAGAGATCAGAGAGGGGGAATATACAATATGATCTGTCCCCAAAGCTGGGCCTGAAGGGAAAGCATAGCATGAACAGAACTCATAGCTCATCCACCCAGATAGCTCCTAATGCAAGATGCAACTGCGTGCCTCTGAAAACAGCAAAGCTGTGTCAGAAAGCCAGGAGATGGGGAAGCAGAGTTAATATTATGTGCAACATTCTGGGCAAAATTGAGCAGCAGAGTCAACAATAGAGAACAATGAGGGCAGAATGGGCCAGTCACAGATTTGGGGAGGGGAAACAGTTTTTTCAGGAAATTTCCTTTAAGGGAGACACATTTTAGATACCCCATACAAAATTGTGACTTGCTTTTACCAGTGATAATAAAGGATCATGTGCCCAAGATGCAATTGAGAAGCATCTTTTCCTACCCGGTCCCCTGCTCATTCAAAGTCTTTTTCCAGAGACAAGTCTCTCCTGATAACATGTCCAAAGTTTGTCAGTTGAAGTCTCACTATCCTTGCTTCTCAGGAACATTCCAGTTGTGCTTCCTCCAAGAAAGCGTCCTTGTTCTCTTGGCGGTCCATTGTACCTTCAACATTCTTCTCCAACGCTGTCATTCAAATGCACAGTTCCTCTGTCTTCCAGCTTTCTCAGGCACATGAGGCCATTTGAAATACTGTGTCACAGGTTAGGGCTATCTCAGTCCTCAAAGTCATATCTTTATTCGTTAGCACTGTAAAGAGATCTTTTGCAGCATTTTTGCCCAATGCAATATGTCATTTGACTTCTCAACTGCTAAAAATTATTTATACAATTCAAGTAATTTTTAGTCAATTTAGAAAGTTGTGATTCAGTCATTAAAATGCAATTTTAGAATTTTTGTATTACTTCCAAAATATTCATCATCTCTGTTGGCATGCAATCCCTGTTCTTACACTCAACCAAGATCTGCTTTTCTGGACACCTGGTATAAATATTTGGCCTTTTGTATCTGGCTTCTTTCACTTAGCATAATGTTATTGAGGTGCATCCGTGATGTAGCATTTAACAGTATTTCACTCCTTTTTATGACAAAGTACTATCCCATTTTATGGATATACTACATTGTGTCTAGTCATTCACTAGCTGAAGATCATTTGGATTATTTTCACTTTGGGGCTATTGTCAATAATGTTGCCATGAACATTCATATACAAGCATTCTTGAGAGTAATGTCACTGTAGTGTTAAGATTTCTTTAGTAATTATGTCTCCTTATACTAAGTCATGTGCTGAAATTTGAAGTGCAAATAAGAAGGTATAATGTACAGTGAAAAACGAGTAGCATCTGAAAAGGAATTAGAAAAGATCATACAGCTCTCTCTTTTTTTTTTTTAGGTGCTCCGGTATTTTCTCAAGAATTACTGCCTGAAAAAGAATTACAGCTATGGAGTGAGGTACAGAATTATTATCACATCAATAAGTGGAAACTTCATCCTTTGTTGAAATTAACATGGTGATATGAACGATATCATTGAATTTTGGGCCAACTCAGATTTCACTAACATTTGACTACTATGATACTCAGAATTATTATTTTTATTAAATAAAAGAGAAGGAATGTGAGAAAGAAATTTGAAAAAGAAAAAAGTAGTAAAGTCAGATGGCAGAAATAATTTCTAATAATAGAGTAACTATAATTCATGTAAATGTGTTGAGCAGAGACTCTCAGATTGGATCTTTTAAAAAAAAAACTGTCATTATGTTGTCTGTAAGAGGTATGTTTAGAAGAGGAAACAAACAATGACTGAATATTAAAGGACGAGGAATCATGCACAACCAAATATGAACTGGAGGAAAAATAGAATAGATGTCACAAAATATGTTAAAATAGAATTCAAATGAGAAAACACTCTCACAAACAAAGAGGGGTTTTGTGTGCTGGTAAAAAAGAACAATGAAGTAAGGCAATACAACCACCATGAACATATATTTAACAATACAACCGCAAAGCTTATTTCACAATTGAGACCGTGTGCTCCTGCACAGATTTACAGTCTCAGAAACCCTACATAGAGGTCCTGTGAATTGGAATCGAACCAGTGACAGTGGGTTTGGGTTTTCAAGAAGAAACAGATAAATCAACAGTTTGGGTTGTACATTTAAATACATCTCACTCAAAACATTATTGACAGTAAAAATGGATAAAATATATAGACAGATATAAAAGATCTAACCATAAAGGTAATAAATGTGAACTATTAGATATATTTTTAAACCTACACTAAATATAATAAACATTATATTTTAGTATATTTGGATCATTTTTTTAATTAAAGACCATGTGTTAGATCACAAAGAAGCTTCCATAAATTAGAAGGATTCATTCCAAATGTTCTCTGCCATAATGCAATAAAATTAGGAATAGCTAAAATATAACTGGTAGAACCATCTAGAAAGCAATCTATACACCCTCATAATTTTACTAAGTACAGAGGCCAAAGATACAGTTGACCTTCCATTTCTTCTGGTTCCACATTCACGGATTCAGCCAATCAACCAACCATATTGTGGTGGGGCAGAAGCAATTAAGCAATTTTTTCATAGCTAAGAAGTAGTCTAAGTATCATACTAGGTATCATACATAATACAGAGGTGATTTGAAGTACACAGAAGGCTTTGTGTATACAGGTGGTAATGTGCAAATACTATGCCATTTTATATAAGGGCCATGATCATCCAGAGATTTGGGTATCCTCAGGGGTGGGAGGCGACATGGAGCCAATCCCCCATGGACAGGGAGAAATAGCTGTATTGACCTACAGATCCACAATGGGAGGACAGGTCAGAAGGACTATGAGCAAAGCTATGTTTGTAATGGAAGGAAATGGAAAGAATCCAGCTGTCCTGGGTTTCTGAAGAAAGGTTGGGTAATATGTAGTGGTGGTACACATTGTAGAATATAACAGACACAACATACTAAATGTACACCTAGCAGCATGGGTAAATCTCAAAACATTAATGCATTAAGGGGAAAAAAAGTAAGAAAGTAGCATTCCTGCAAACAGAGCTGATTTTACAAGGACATGCAGAGGCTATGCATCAAATGCAGTATGCAGATGGGAGGATGGAATTGGAGTAGGAAATATAAACATAGAATGGATATATAAATAAGTAAAACAAGACTGATGATGGTAGTGAGCTATGCACTGGGAACTTTTATGCCTAAGCTATCCCCTAAAAAATGCACAAAGCAGAGGGATGGGCTGATAAGAATCCATATACAAGTGGGGAGGGAGGGGGGCACCGATCGCAATGAATAGCACACAACCCCACACCCTCAGTCAGGGGTAAGAACAACAGACACCAGAGTGAAATTTGAAAGTAATTAACAATCTACAATCTATCAGGGGGCCCCAAGGGTTGGTGGGGGTGGGGGAAAGGGAGGGAAAAAAGGAGGAGCCTGTCGCAAGGGCTCAATAGAAAGTAAATGTCTAGAAAAGAATGATGGAATATATGTAGGAATATGTTGGATACAATTAATGTATGGTTTGTAACAAGAGTTATAAGAGGCCCCAATAAAATGAAAAAAAGGGAAAAAAGAGTCCATATACAAAATAGATTTACTAATATGTATATAGCTTATTAATAAGATCTCTGGCATGGTAGGATGTCAAGATACTTGCTAGAACATATGTACAAACATGCCTGATTCAATTCAATTGATGTATGGATTGTGATAAGAGTTGTATGAGCCCCCAATAAAATGATTT
>NW_022111369.1:67890773-67892726 GCF_000313985.2 Echinops telfairi | reverse complement strand
TTAAAGCACATTTGTGCATATGTTGCCATTATCATTTCCTAAACATTTACTTTCTATTAGAGCCTTTGAGCCCTTGATATCAGCTCCTCTTTTTTCCCTCTTTCCCCCACTCTCTCACCTTCATGACCCCTTGATAAATTATAAATTATTATTTTTCGTGTCTTACACCAACCACTGTCTCCCTTTACCCACGTTTCTGTTGTTCATCCCCTGGGTGGGGGGTGGGGGGAGTTATGCATTGATCACTGTGATCAGTTCCCCATTCCTTCCCTCTTCTCCCCACCTTCCCCCCTACTCTCCTTGAATCGCTATTCCCATTTCTGTTCCTGAGGGGTTTATCTGACCTGGATTCCATGTGTCGTGAGCTCTTACCCGTACCAGTGTCCATGCTCCATCCTAGCCAGAACTGAAAGCAAGACTGTGGTCATGATAGTGGGGGATGAGGAAGCCTCAAAGAGCCAGAGGACTAAATCTATGCTTTTCTATAATTTCCTATACCTTTTTTCCTCTGTTATTCTCAAAATTAGAGGACCAGACATTTTAGACAGGTTTCATTTGGAATAAGAAGTAATAAGTAATTAGAAGTTTGGCAAATTATGACCAAAGAATATAAAAGTACTCAGTTTGGTATAAAAGTGGGAATTCAATTAAACTACAAGTCAAAGAATTTGGGGCTTCCAGGAGAAGTGATTGTGCACTGGACTAGAACCCGGAAGTCAGCCAGTCAAGACCACCGGCAGCTCCTAGAGAGAAAGACGAGGCTTTCCACTTCCATACAGAGTTACAGTCTCTGAAACCCACAGAAACAGTTCTATTATGCCCTATAAGGTCACCATGAGTCAGAATTGACTCAATGGCAACGTGTTTGGTTTGAGAGGAGCCCTGGAGACATGTCATAAAATGGACTCAATCTAAATGATCCCAGACAGATGGGAATCAATCCCATTTTTCCCCACCACCATTTTTAAAGGCATCCAAGAAATAATTGCTGTAAAACAACTCTAGACATCCAGCTTCGTGTTTAACTTTTCTGCACAGTGTTGGTTTGTTTTTTGAATGATTAATATAAATCATGCAAATCACTGTGTAAAGGCTCTCTCACAACTTTTCTTGTTAGGATAAAGGATGAGAATAGCTAGTTGCCCACAGTAGCTCAGGAAACCATCACTAGACAGCAGAACCTGTTTGGAATGCTGACCTGATGGTACATAATTGTGGATTTCCCAGGTTGTCTAAGAATGTTCAATGTCTGCAGTCATGTTAATTTAGATAATATGATTAGATTTGTGTGCTATTTTCAAAATGCCTGCATGATAACAAGGTACTCCTTGATTTTGTGGTAATTCCTTAGTAACCTTTCCTCCTATTTCTCAGGCTACATAACACCTGAAACTTTTTCTCTCAATAGCCAAGGCCTCTCATGATCCTCATCATTATTGTTAGAGAAGTAGTCCTATGTTTCTACTGGTAAATCCTAGGAAAATCCCAGTTCCACCATATTCTTAGAAAGTTTCAGAGTCTCTTTGCCCAAGTTCTAGTGGCATAGTGGGTTACACATTGGGCTACTAACCATGAGGTCAGCAGTTCGAAACTGCCAGCTGCTCTGCAGGAGAAAGATGAGGCTTTCTATTCTCATAAAGAGTTTCAGTCACAGAAACCCACAGGGGCAGTTCAACTCTGTCCTATAGGGTGTCTATGAGCCAGAATCAAATCAATGACAGTGAGATGAACTAAGCTGTCATGGAACTTTAATTAATACTAAATAATAACTTGAGTTTTCAGATTCTTCTAAATTAATAGTGGCTCATTCTGTCAATTTCCTGCAATTTTCTGCCTATGTCCAAGATTGTAATGGCATTTTTAAAGATTAAAGTGAAAATTGACACAACAAAACATACACCATCACAACAATTTCTGCACATACAACTCAGTGACACCGAGGACAGTTCTTTA
>NW_022111369.1:67879366-67890015 GCF_000313985.2 Echinops telfairi | reverse complement strand
TATGTCGTAAGCTTTTATTTCAAAATAAAGTAGATTTGCAGATAATATCTGCATATTTTGGAAATTGTGCAATGTCAAATTAAAATGTTAATTTTAAAATTAAACTGTCTGTTAGGTTAAAAATAACATATATTTTGCTATTGTTTATGGCTAATATACTTGTTATCCAAATGAGTCTGAAATGCATAGAGCAAGAAGATATTTAAGAGGCAGTGACAGAGATTATTAAAGTATCATCAGTACAACTGAAAAGTCAGTTGGTCATTATGGCTTTAGATTTAAAGCCAGGTGTATTTGTTAAAAGTAACCCCAGAATTTCACTTTCCTGTAAGAGTCAGACCGTGACATTGGGCCTCCAAGTGAGAATCATGTTCTCTGCCACACGACAGAGATCAGACAAAAACTGCAGACCAGACAGCTGCCTCCTAAAGAGGAAAGGACTGACTTGGGCATGTCCAATCTCCCCTCCCAGGTCACCTATCAGAAAAATCACTGCTCTTTCTGTAGGGAAACGTTCACAGGGAGCTGGGGAGACAGGTCAAGATGTTAGGTCAGCTCTTGTCCTCGGAAACAAGAGGCTTGTTTCGTCCTTGTACTGGCCAGAAGATGCTACTTCTGTCTGCAACTCTATCTCTGAGACCAGGTAGAGCACAATTTGTTTTAGAGCCTTGACTTTTTTACCACCAGTGCCCTGAAACAGAGGAGAGGGCTTGGCAGAGACTTCTGGATCTATCCCTTTTAGAGCCATCACTTAGTGCATGACTGGGATGAACACTTACAAGATCTGACCAAGGTGCCCCGGCGCTTTTCACTCTCACAGTCCTTCCAACGTGCTATCCTGGCTCATCTGGAGGAGCAGCCTTGCATAGTGTGGCAGTGTGATATATTTGCCTTGCCTTAATCCATTCCTCAGTCTGAAAATGACCACTTGGAAGAAGGAGAGAGGCATTGGACGATAAAGAAAGACTAAAATCAAAAGAGATGGCGTTTATAAAGGCATTTAAATTCCTTCAAGAACGTTGACTGATAAGATGATGGCGATTAATCACCATACCAGCTTTTGGCATTCTATTTAAAATTCGAGAACACGCCACAGTTGTTTTTATTACTGCAATAGTCTCACCCTTGGGTGGGTTACAACTCTCAACTACCCCACATTCTTGCACGCCCCTCACAATTGTTGCTTATGTTTGAGCCCACTGTTGCAGCCACTGGCAGTCCAATCTTGTTGAGGGTCTTCATCTTTTTCCCCAACCTTCTACTTTGCTAAGCATGTCCTTCTCTGGGAACTGATCTCTCTACATACCATGTCCAAAGTATATGGATCTTGCCACCCTTGCTTCTAAGGAACATTTGACTGTACTTCTTCCAAGATAGATCTTGTTCATTCTATTGGCAGTCCATGGAACTTTTAATATTGTTTTATTATTTATGGAATTATCTGAACAATGCTTTAAAGCCTTCTTTATCAAATAGAAAGTAAAAAAGTTAAAGCCCTATAAATTTAAAAGTAAATCTTTAATATAAGAAAAAGGTTTCAAGAATAGTTGGAGCTCAGTGAATAAAGGTCTCTTGTGAAGAGGCGCAGGAAAAAAATGCATTCACTTTTTAACCCTTTTTGGCTTTTTATCCAAGCCTCATCCTGCTTAGAAGTTGTTTTATAAAGAGAAATTCATCTTTCTGAATCGATTCTTCTTTGAGCTGAGAGCCACATCTTTGCCACAAACATTGCTAGATATTTTCTTTTTATTGTTATGTTTTGCATGACAGCATTTCTTGATGGGTTGTAAGAGGTGGTCGATGGGATTTATTTCCAGATTATTTTAATAGGGTGACCTATGTACCCATTCCTTAGGGTGGAAAAGTGAGAAAGGATATATCATTATTCATGCTTTGCCTTTTCTCTCATCCAACTCGCGCCATAGGTTAAACAGTCACTTCCAATTGAATAGCCACAGATCGGAGGACCTAGTTCTCAGATGACAGGCTACCAAGACTAGCGATGCGGTGTTGGGCAAGTGACTGAATTTTTTATAGCCTCACTTGTGCCCTCTGTACATAGGAATAACAATCTTGCCCTATATTTCTCACAGCTGTGCTGTAAGGGCAGTAGGGATTATGTACACAAAAGTGCGTGTGATTTATTGCTGGAGCCCTGGTGGCATAGTTACTTACACAATGGCTGCTAGCCACAGGCTCAGCAATTCGAACCCCACTTTCCCATGGGAGAAAGATAGGACTGTGCTCCCATCAAGAGTCAGTCTCAGAAACCCTCGGGACCACTTCTGCTTCTCCCTATTGGGTCATCATGGGTTGCATCTACGGCTTGCATTGTATTTGTTTTTTTGGTTTGTCATTTATTGAAGTACTACTTAAATATGTAGGATAAGGAGACTTCCTCTCACGGACTTTGGACCTGTTATTAGCAGAGTGCAGACCCTTGGAAAAGGCATCATGCTCGATGAAGTAGAGGTCCAGCAAAAGAGAGGAATGGCACAGTGGCTGCACCAATGACAATAATGGGGAGGAGGGCCCAGGACTAGGCAGTACTTCATGCATAGGATCATTATGAGTTGGGGCTGTCTCAAAGGCTCCTTACCACACCATAAATCTGCATCACTTAATGTTATTGATCAATATCCCAACCCCAAAAATTTGCCTGGAAGGCAAACAAATGGAAAACTATAAAGCAAGGCTCTGATGCTAAGACAGAGACCCTGAGAAACTGCTTCGTGGCTCCAGCTGTATTCTGAACTGCCCCCAACCACGTGTAGCTGATCCTGGATGGATGGCCCCAAACAAGCCTGAGTCAAGAGTGATTATAGCCATAAACCAAGCATTACACATCATATATATATATATAAACATTTTATTAAGCGCTCTAACAGATAGTATTACAGTCCATAGTTCCATTAGATCAAGCATAATTGTACAATTGCTATCATTCTCATTTTCAATACATGTTCTTTCCTCTTGAACTCTTTGATATCAGCTCCCCCTTATCCCTTCCCTCCCCCACCCTACCACCCCCATGGACCCCTAATATATTATATATTATTATTGCCATATCTTACAACCAATGTATCCATTCACCTACAATTCTGTTGCTCATTCCCCTTGAGTAGGGTTGTACATTCATCATTGCTATCAGTTCCCGCTCCCCTCTTCCCCACCTCCCCGTGCCCTCAGAGAATCGTTACTCCCATTACTGTTTCTGAGAGGTTTATCTATCTTGGATTTCATGCATCGAAAGATCTTGATTGTACAAGTGAACATGCACAGGTCTAGTAAAATTAGTGAGGCAAAACTAAGGCCATAATAGTGGGGGCAGGAAATATTAAAGAACTAGAGGATATTTATATGTTTCATCAGTGCTGTACTGCACCCTGGATATATCACCCCTTGTGAACTTTAAGAGCCCTGGTGGTTACCCTTTGGCCTGCTAGCCACAGGTCAGCAGTTCGAAATCACCAGTCAATCCTCAGGGGAAAGACGAGACTTTCTACTCCAGTAACAATTACAGTCTTGGAAACCCACAGGGCCCTGCCCTACAGGGCTGCTATGATTTGGGGTCAACTCGAAGTGAGAGTGTGTGGGTTAATGAGTGAGTGAGCGAGCGAGTGAGTGAGTGAGTGAGTGAGTGAGTGAGTGAGTGTTAAATAATTGTTAGGTAACTGGCACTTTGCTAAGAACTTTGCCTACATCTAATCCTTCCAAGAACTCTCTGCTGTGGTGCTGTCATCTCTGATTTATGGATGAAGAAACTGAGCTAGAGAGGTGACCTAACTAGAGAGGTTAAGCAAGAGCTGGTAAACAGTAGAAAGTGAATGTGTACTACTAGATAAGTGCAGGATTTCCAGCTCCTTAGCCCATGCCTTCACCCACTTGTTGCTTCCCTCACTGCTCCAGCTCCTCCTTACTTCCCAAATACCCTTATTCAGTAATCAATTGTCCCCAGTACTACTGTGCTGAATGCTGTGCAAAAGCAGGTTTCGCCCCTGCTTGTCCATTTGTGCTACTCCTCACCACACCCAGCTGGCTGCTAACCACAAGCAGCCCTGCCCTACTTCCCTAATCAAATGCTTTGAAAAACCTGATCCTGGGGTGTGCAGTCAGCAGCCTGGAAGGGTGGTACACAGATTAGCCACACCATGCAGCGCTTCTTCCTCCACCAACCTCCAGTGTTTGCGAGCAACTGCATGCTTTTCAAATGAGCCAGTAATGACTAATGTTCTCTGGGCTCACAGCATTGGCATGTAGATGTAGACTTTGCTAAAAACCGGGCAGAATAATATTTCTTTTGGCATTGCTCTGCCTACTGAGTCATAGCATTTCATGAAAGCTTAGTGCGTAGTAAGAACCATGTGTCTCAGCGGCAGTGGAAGCCTGGACCAGGCTGTGTGGACAGTCTCTGGCCTTTGTTTCTGGTCGAAAGGAAGGGTTACTTTTTGCAGCCAGTTCTTGTCATGAGGGAAATCAAGGCAAGCCAACAGAGTAGTTGGAATCTTTGTGCTCCTAAAAGTTCGTAGTATTTTCTCTACCCAAATGCTGTGAAACCAGAACCGTGGCCCATGTTATCTTCTCCTTCCCATTAGGCATCCACTGCCTTAGAGGAGCTGTGCCTGGGGATTATGGGGATGCTTCGAAAGCCTCAGGTACAGTTAAAGGAGTGTTTTGTTTACATGCGAGGAACTGCTCAGTGATTTAGGGACATACTAAGAGAAAACTGGGAGAGGATATGTATAATACACAAACAAGTACTGCAGTGCCTCATTCTGTTGTGCTTTGGGTTGCTATGGGGCGGAACCGACTGGATGGCACTTAACGACAACAGCAGTGCCTCTGACAATTGAGAATTTAGGGTCATTTTAATGGGGTTTACAGTCATCTAATTTGTAAATTCTATGCCCCTTCAACTATAAGACTGTTCCAGTTCTGATGGGGGAAGGGGTCATGCTGTCTTTATTTTTCTCTTAACTTGGACTATAATTGTGGAACAGATACAGCTTTCTAAGGTGCTAAGCATATTTGATTTGGCTCTAAGAGTAAGATGCTGTGCTTTGTTAGAGAAAAGGGCATGCAATGCAAATGGAAACAAGCTGCAATGCCCATGCCAATCTGAAAAGCATATACTTACTCATGTCTTTGGAGCCCTGGTGGCATAGTGGATTACAAGTTAGGCTACTACCTACAAGGAAAGCAGTTCAAATCCACCAACTGCTCGATGGGAGGATAGATAAGGCTGCCTGCTTCCCTGTACATTTACAGCCTCCAGAACCATGGGTGGCAGTTCTACTCTGTCCGGCAGGGTTGCTATGAGTTAGAATCGTTTTGAGAGCACTCGTGTGCAGTGTCCTGGTTTCTTAAAATAATTATTTGATACTTTGAAGAATCTTTTGTTTTGAAGTAAGAATAGATAAAAACTTGAAAACAGTGTCATGCACCATACCTTATTTTATATTCGGTGTCTGTATTATAAAGGAACTATTTTTAAACTACCCTATTAAGGAGAAAGAGCCTCAGGTTTGGAATGATCTTTGTCATTAGCAATTCTAATTGTACTCATGGTCATTGATGTACCTTCTGATTTCTAAACCTTTCCTATACAATAATTCAAAGAAACTTGATCATTTAAAAACTTGAGTGGTTTCTGAAACTAAATAATATAGGGATTTACAAGTATATTCTCCAGTGTTTCTTAATAATGAAACGCCCACCTCAAAACCAATGGACTTTACCCCCTAGTTAACATGAAATTTAGGTGCATTGACCATGCCATCTATCCACGATCTCACTTTTGCATGAAAAACAAGTAAGAACTAAAAAGAAAAAGGGAAAAACAGATCCAGATGCTTTTTATTACAGAGATTTGGGGAGAAATGAGTAAAGAATATTAATAGGAGAAAGTTAAAATTACTCACAAGCTTATCATTTCGTGATAATAGTGATTTGCTATTTTGATGTGATTCCATCTAGTCTAGCTATCTAACCACTCCATCAGGTGGTTATAGCATTCTTTCCCTTTGCACCTCTGTTGAACATTTAGGATGTTTCTTATTTTTTACTCTTGAGAATAATAATACAATAAAGAGCTTTGTCTATGTCTCTAATTATTCACTTAGCAATATTAAATTTCTCATGCTATGTTTAACCAATTTCAGTCCCATAGTTTATGTGATATTTAGATACCATATGTGATGTGGTTTTAAAAGTTATATGTATCTCTCTCTTTTCAATAGGAACCCTATGAAAAAGATAACACCAAAAGGGTAAGGTTGTTTTCTTTAACACACACGTCAAAATGATCAAGGAAACCACTTTCTTCTAGATTGAGCATCACTCTTTCTTTCTTTCTTTAACAGTTCTTATTTCATTATTCAAAGACACAGAAGTTGGGCAATTCAAATGTTGTGGTAAGTTGTAAAATTACTATGAGTAATCGCTATCTATTTTTTTTCCGCTATCTTTTTTTTAATACCTGTTTTTGTAGTTTATCTAATAACACTAGATCATAAGCCATGCTTTTTTCAAATGCAGAATGTTTATGTGAATGAACAAATAGAATTGAAAATTTATAATATATTAATTTATTCCATGTCAATGATTACATGGACATTAAATGTACTCATCCATTCATTCAACAATTACTTACTAAGTATCTGCCAGATATAATTTAAGGTACTATAATTATGGCCAAAAATAAAACAAGAATATTAAAAAGTGAAATTCCTACTCTCATAATGTTTAAATTCTAGAGCCTCCCCACAATCAAATAAATAAGTAAAACATTTATAATATATTTCAAATGGTGATTAATACAAGCAAAGAATAGTTTGATCCAAAGATGTTTTAATCATTATTTTAAAGGATGATTATAAAAAACAATTAAATATAACTAGAAAAAAATTATCTTCTAATCCAATGTCAATTTACGAGTAAGTAGTTAAGAATTTAATGCGATAATTTAGAATTTTAAGATTAATCAGAACCCAGTAACTATAATTCGGTTCACTTCTGTGGTGGCACAGTGGTTACACATCGACCTGCTAACTGCAAAGTCAGCAGTTCCAAACCACTAGCCCCGTCCGGGGGTCAGGAAAGATGAGGCTTTCTACTCCTGTAAAGAGTTAAATCTCAGAAGCCCACCGGGCAATTCTAATCCGCCCTCTAACATCGCTATGAATTGGCATGGATGAGATGGCAGTGAGTGGATTCACTTCTAAATTGTGTTTTCAGTGGTAGTTTTCCCTTTACATATCTGCATTTAAAAAATGCCTGCCAGCTCATTTCAGTGTGTCACCCTGAATACTTATTCTTTGACTGTAGTATTCTTCGAAGATTTTACATTTTTAGTAAGATTTTAATACTCACCACCATAAACCAGGACAGGAACTGAAGAGAATGGTGTATTTTAAATATGTGTGACCAAAAGGCATGCAACGGTAAATGAACTGTAAACTGTTTTAAATGCTCATCACATGTCATAATCGTACATATGAGGAGTTGCCAGTTAGACTACACTGGCTTTAAACCAAATGTAAATTGAATCCGTTAACATACAGCCATTACATAGGACTTCAAGTAATTCATTCGATAAACAAATTTAATACCAGTGAGAAGGCTCGATTCAAGCCATGCTTTTAAAATGAAACATTCTCAGGTAGCTACATGTCTCAAATGTGTTTTCATTTTCTTCAGCTTGGCATCTTTTCATTTGAAAAAAAATAATAGGTAGCTTCGTAACATTTTTTCACCATTACACATAATTTATGTCCTCTGGGTTGCTATCGGTCGGTCCGACTCCATGGCCATGAGGTTTCTTTGCTTTGATAAGCTTCTCCATGAGTCAGAATTGACTCAGTGGCAGGGAGTTGTGTTCTATTCGGGGTTCTCTTGCTTCCCCCATGTCAATTCAAACGATTTATCGTGGAGATGACTACGTGTATGCAGACAATCTCATTCGCTCCCATCGAGTCAACTCGAACTCATAGCCGCCTTGTAAGACGGGGTTCGGAGCTGCTCGCTCCCTGTGGGAGGAGAAAGCCTCGTTGTCCGCCCCTAGCGTACCTCGTGGCTTCAACCTGTTGGCCTTGCAGTTAGCAATCCAATGCGTGACTCGCTGTGCCACTGGGCTCAATTTCCCAATAAAAGACAGGTTTGGGGACACAGTTTCATCAGCCCCGAGTCTTTAAAGTCCAGAAGCTTGTCTCTCAAAGATGCAACGAAGTGTTTGACTCACTGGCTGCCAGCAGGAGAGCTGCGGGCCCCTAAGAGTACGCCTTCAACATAAGACCAAGACCCTAGCACGTCAAGGGTGGTGTCCCGGGTCACATTGGGCTGCGGCTAACTGTACGGTCGGGATACATAGCCCGCCAGCTGCTTTGTGGGACAAAGACAAGGCTGCTAGGAAGCCTTCTTTGGGTTGATTTGAGTTGGAATCCACTCGCTGGTGGAGGGTTGTTTTTGTTTCCTCTTGGGCTGTTTTTAAAAGGGTTTATTCGCAGATGGGTGTCTTAGATACCACCCTTCTTCTTGTGTGTGGAGCAAGGAGAGTGGGGAAAACCAAAACAAACAAACGGGAAACAGGTCTTTATGCCCAAAGCCGAGAAGCCACGTGCTCCTCACCTGTGTGCTTGTGTCCTCTCAGTCGTCGTCTGTCGTGCACCCGCTGCTGCAGCTCATTCCTCAACTGCAGGAGAGAAGGATGAAGAGGTTCAAAGTGGGGGTACGTAAGATCAGCCGCATGCTTGCCACTCTGTGTGGGACAGCCCTCTCCATTCATTTCCACTGGGGGTGGTTTGCAAAGCGCTCTTCTGTAGGCTGAGCACTTCCATAGACACCTACCTAGACACCTATTTGTGGAGGTATTTTACCCCCAGGGAGAAGAGATTTGGTGCCACTGCCCAGATTGCTTCTTTGTTGTCTCAAACGAGGGGCATTAAAGCTGGGTTTCCACGGCTGTCTAAGGGTGAGGACCCTCCTAGAGGGAAACTTGCTCTTGTTTTAGGAAAAGACACTGCAGTTAGGTAGAACTAGAAGAACAAATAAAAAGCAATTGACTGAAAGGTTGGCTGTTCAAACCCACCAACCACTCGGTGGAAGAAATACGAGTCTGTCTACTCTTGTAAAGATTTACAGTCTCATAAACCCTATCTAGTGCCACTAGAAGTTGGAATTAAGTCGATGATAGGAGGTTGGGTGGAGTTTGGATTGTGTGTGTGTGTGTGTGTGTGTGTGTGTGTGTTTCACTGTCTCTCTTTATTCAGGTTAGCAAAGAGCTAAGATGGCAAGCTTTCTAAATAAGAGTTAACAAGTTAGTAAGAATAAGGCTCATGGAGTAAATATAGCAGAAGTGTAGGTATTTTGTTTTTCCACAATTAACAAAAATATGGAACAAATCAAGCATCTACACTTAAGGAAATATAACTGAGTTAAAATAGTTTAAACTAGAAATTAACAGAGCAGTAATGTCATTTAGAAAGAATTCTGACCCTTCCAAAGCCAAAATTTTCTGTTATTTTTTAAATAATTGTTTATTCATTTTATTGTTGTTGTTGAGAATGTACACAGCAGAGCTTCCAAACATTGGGGGGGAAAGAGAATTTAGGGATAATGGAACCTTTCCATGAATTATTTGAAGCCTCTTTATAGACCAACAATTCAGTCACATTGGTTACTTTCTTCTCGTGTGCAACCATTCCGAGTTGTCACTCTTTTTTCAACTTGTCCTTCCCCCATTAGGATACACTCAACTGCTCCTGAAATTTTCTACCTCCTGGCTATTATCAATTTGGTTCCATATAAATGGATCTTAAAAAAGCACAATGCTCAAAGTGGACATTTATACTAGGTAAATTAAACTACTGTTTGGTATAAGAAGACTTCGGTGGTTATTCTTGGTTTCTGGTTTAAAGATTATTTTAAGGCCATAGTTTGAAGGGCTCATCCAGCCTCAGTGGCTCTAGAAGGTCCATTAGAATTTGAAATTATGATCTGTATTTTTCCCCCTTTTTATTAGAATTCTTCTATAAAATATTTGACCGAAAATGTTCAGTCATGATAGCTGGGCACCATCAAGTTCTTCTGGTATCATGGCAAAAAAGATCGAGGTACTGTGGTTAAGTCATGTCTGACATGAGTGTAAAGCTTTATAGTTTTCAGTCTTATTTCATCATTTTCTTTTGGGAACCGTATCAAGTAAATAAAGCAATATTACTATCCCCAGTTCACAAAAGGGAAAAAAAGGCTCGGAATAGTTAAAGGAGTTTCTCAGAATCATACTGAATTGGTGAGATTAGAAATTACAACAGCCTTGACTTCTTTTTGTAGTTGTTAGTTGTAGCCAGGTTGGTTTCAACTCATGCCAACCCCATAAATGCAGAGTAGCACGGCTTCCTGGTTCTTTTAAAACTGTGACCTTTCAGAGATACATTGCCAGGCCTTCTTCTGAGATGCCTCTGGGTGACCTTGAACCGCCAACATTTCAGCTAGTAGCTGAGTGCCATCCAAGGAGTTCCTGATGTCTAGTCTTTGTAAAAAATAAAAAGATCCTCACAATCTCATTCCTTTTACTGTCTAAACTTTAGTGCTATTTTACTATTAAAAGTTGAATTTAGTGGCATTCTATGATGCTCACCTTCCCAACACAA
>NW_022111369.1:67866945-67878051 GCF_000313985.2 Echinops telfairi | reverse complement strand
AATTTTCAGTTTTTAGAAATTCAGCCATCAGACTTTTGGGTGCTATTTTGGATGGTTCAACACTTAATTTGTGACATGCTTCTCTGGTTATGGAAAGCATAAAAATTCAGTTTAAAAGTCCAGTTTTTTTTAAATATACCAACAAAATATCAGTTTGAAGCATCAGTGTCCTTACTTACACAAAACAAAACATTCTGTTTTGTGGTCGGACTGGATCTTTAATTTCCTTCCTTCAGTGAAATCACGTGTATTTCCAGGCAAGTGACTGAGAACATGAACTCTGAGCTAAAAGGAGATCGTATTGGGGAAGTGATCAATTTTAAAAATATTTTGCAGCAATTTAAGTTAAACCTAAAGAAGGAAATTAGGTAAAACATGAATAGGGAAAAAATATATTTCAGTAGAGTGTTAGCTTTGCTAGCTCAAAGTCATGTTAAGATATGGTTTTTTCATAGTAAAATATTCAGAGGTTTTGAAAAAAGTAAGTTTTTTGCCTTAGTGCCTTTGAGTATTTGAATTTTGATTGTTAGGAATCCTCCTCTCCCAGCCCCAATATCTCTTTTACATTCATTTCCTAAATTCCTTTCCATAGTGTCTATTTCCAATGCCAGGACCTGAATGACTTTAAAGTAGGATTTTGTATTTGAAAATTTCAAAATTGAAAGTTACAGTTTGTCCTTTGTTCTTTTACTCTCTTCTATATGATCATGTCTGATAAAGGCATTCATAAACTCATCGTTTCTATGAGTATATTTCTGCATAACAGTTTTTTAATCTCTAAAAAAATGGGGGGAACTATAGTACAGATAGAATTATGAACAAATATGTAGAATTTAAGATATTTGTATTGTAAAGCAAAGCTTTCAGTATTTTCAGTAGACCTCAGAACATTACTTAGGATTTGGAGAAATAGTTGTACTTAAATGAATTGCAGCAAGCCTTGACTGACAGCATTTCATGGTGATGGGCACCTTAATGATACTTTTAAAATAAGTAGTGGTTACTAATAATGGGAAGTGACATGAGCCAATTTTATGGAAAGTGTATCGTGTTAAATATGGTTTGCTAAGTTTAAAAGGAAATGTTGTAAGAAAGGAAACTCCAAAATATAACCATTGTGGATAACTAATTAGTTCCTACTTAGTATTTTTTAATAACCATTTTGGAAGTACAATTATGTTGGGAAAATATCTTCTGAAGTATTTTCTAGATATCTTCCAGAATATCTTTTGAATAAGCATAGTTTACTAGCATTGCCCTTCAGTTTCAATGTACATTCTTATAGAAAAGAATATTGTGTAATGTTTCTTACACAATAGAATTTCTACTATTTCCCTGTCCGTGTTACGTACATACATGCAACGTGTGTTTGAAAGAAACTATGTAATTGTATTAAAATGCTGAAAGGTGATTTTAAACATAGTTGATTCTCTATGAAGTGTATGTCATTTTAACTTCTGTTCGGTGGTGACATGGACAAATTATGCTGTATTAATATGGATATTATTTTTAAATACAATCTACTGCTACAGCTGGCTGTTGACAAGTCTTTGAGTGTAGATAGAAATTCGGTAGTGATTTAAATTATATACCACAGTCCTTGATTACCTCTGTTTAATTATTATAGTTACAAACTATGTGGATATTCACTCCACCTGCAAGGAGACTTGCACTTTGTATCACTTGTCTCATAATGCCCTGCTTTTCTCTTTCAGGAAGAATTCCCAGGCCCTGTTGCAATTCGAAGTCGAGGATACTTTCTATTCAGGGTATGCACCCTGTTTTATTTTTTCAAAATTCACAGCATCAAATTTATTTACATTATCGCATAAGTTTCTATTAAGCTTTAGAGTTTATTTGTATGCATTTAGTGTCAAATGTTATGATCTGAAATTCATTTTGGTCACTACCTTTGTTCAATACCACTTGTTCAATACCACTACATCTCTAGTCTCTTCTTTGATCCATTACACATGTTTATAAAAACTGCTTCCAAGTTCATGACCATGACAATTTATGTAAAGGAAATGAGTGTCTTAAAGTAATATTACCTTTAAGTGCCAATCGTTTAAGAATTTTGAAGTGGAGATAAAGCTTATTTAGATTGGAACAGTTATGACTACTTTTTACAAATTCTTAAAATTAAAATAATCAACTGAAGTAGAGGCTATCAGTGGACAACATTTTGTAATTGTATTTCATATTTTGTGTGTCAAAATTGTATATGAAATACTAATTTCTTCAGAAGCTGCTAAACTCTCTGAAATATTGGCCTCCTTAATACATTGCCAGAGTTTTCCTGTATGAAGGCAGCATTGTTTACTGAACCTCTACTGGGTTCTGATCAGTGTCCCAAGGGTTGTGAATATAATGGATAAGATTCCACATGTAAATCCTAGAAGTTTTTAGCAAAATGGAGGATATAAATAAGAAACCAGATACAGACCAAGGTTAGATGCACCTTCAATACAGGGACTGATCGTTCCAAAACAAAGGTACTTACCCCAGGCTGGGGAGTCAACCTGATATGTTCTTTTGGGGCCATTGAGCCTTTCCTACTCATAGCAACCCTCTTTCCTACTCATAGCAACCCTCTTTCCTACTCATAGCAACCCTATACAGACCAGGACCAGTCTGCTGCTCCCGTCCCAGCCTCACAATTGCCGGGATGTTTGAGCCCATGGGTGTAGCCACTGGGCCATCTCATTGAAGGTCTCCTCTTTGTTGCCAACCCTTCGCTTTACCAAGCACAGTGTCCTTGATGGAGTGGGTCAGCAGTTTGAACCCACCAGTCACTCAATGGGGAAGAAAAATGAGACTTTCTGCTCCATAAAGATTTACAACTTTGGAAAATCTAACTTGTAGCCCACACACACCAGAACTCCTGACGAATTCACAGGAATTGTTCAATGAAATCATTAACTCAGCCAAGTTAGTTTTAGTGTAAAATCGAAGGAGAGCTTGAAACTAAGATCTGCATTTTGAGAAATCATTCTACCAGCAAAATTAGCCAATGTATTGAAGAATCAATCCATTGAAGCCATATTAATAGTAACACAAAACAATTACGACTTCAGTAAGTTAATTTTGGCTCACATTAAATTAAAATTGTTAAAAATTTATTTAAAATGTTAGTACCTTCAAGGACATGAACAAGATAAGCAAAAATCAAATAATATCTAACTAATCTGGCTGTATTCATGTGGGTTTTCTAGAGAAGCAAAATCACTGACACTCATATGTAAAAAAGAGAGGTTTATATTAAGAAGTAATTTTGATATCATCAAGTCATCCCAGTCCAATTCAACTCAAGTGCATGAGTCTGATGCTAGGCAAGGTCAAGATTCATGTCGTTACAGGATAATGACATGGGAAGCAGGGACACCACAGGAAAGTGGGTACAGGGGTGCATGGATCCAAGGTCTGTGGAAACATGACAGGGCGCCCTCAACTCTCCAGGCTGACAGCCCACATAGGGCTGTCATGGAGGCAGACAGAGTCCCAGCGAAGAGGAAGGCAAAGGACAAGAGAGAGGGAAGTTCTCACTGTCTCTTATAAAAAGGCCACACCCCAAGGAAGAATCATCAGGACATGGCCTGATTGATAGATTGGACTCCACCCCTACACTTTCACACAGGTGCACATTGACCTAAAATCTAACTTCCAATTAACCAGAGACATATATAAACCAGAGATATATAAATGGATGGGGACTTAATTCTAGCCCCAATATAACAATTCCTTCTTATAATATACCCCTACTTGATATTCACCCTCATGGGGGAAAAAAAAATCACTGCAGATAGGGGTACTATCATAAAGTGTGGTGAAGAAAGCAGATGGTATCCAGCTACCAGAAAGACAAGCATCTGGTGTCTTAAAGGTTTGGTGTGTTAGTCTGGGTAGACTAGACCAAAAAATTCATAGGCACTCTTATGTGTATAAGAGAGAGTTTTATATACAAGAGCAATTGAATATTGAGAAAACATCTCAGCCCAGTCCAGTTCAAGAATATATGTCTGATTTTAGCCCATATATCTGATACCAATCTGCAAATTCCCCTTCAGACTCACGCAACACATGCCATGATGCCTAATTCAGGAAGATCACAGGCCACTGGGTGGAAAGTCATGTGGATCCAGTGACAGAGGAAACATCTCAGCCACGTGGCTCCTTCAGCTCCAGTGCCCTAGCATAGCTCCATGTGTCTTCTCAACAGGAATGTCTCACAGGGAGAATGTGTGTGTTCCACCTCCAGTGAGAATTTATCTCCTTAGCGCCTCCAAATGAGGTCATCACCCTGCGACCTGATTGACAGGCTAAACCCCACCCCTTCAGATTATGTAACTACCACACTTGTCATCAAACGAACAACCATCTAAGTGAGGCATCAACTTAGTCCACATGAAAGAAGCATACCAGCCTGTATGATGAACGGATTATAAATGATAAAATTAAAATCTGGAAGGAATGGTTTCAGAGCTTAAATTGCAAACATCCAACTTGCAGAAGGGTGTGGATGGCAGAGTAGCCTAAAATCCAGCGCAGAGTCCCCATGTGGATGAAGCCTCCAGTGAACCCCTCTCTCGTCTAAGTATGTGAATAGCCTTGTCATCACACAGAGAGCATTGCAGAACTGATATGGCAGATGTAGGTTACAATTTAACACCTTATCAATTGAGCTCCCTTTTGACCCATTTAAAAATTATTCTGGTTTTTTAATATATTCTGCTTTCTTTTCTGTTGAGGTTTTTCTATGTTTTCTATGTCTAGCCATTATTGGTTTTGCTTGCTTCTTGTTTGGGTGTTCGTATGGTTTTCTGTACATGAAATCTAGGACGGGTGGATCCATAGAGGCAGTAGCTGGATTAAGCATTACCAGGGTCATGGCAGGAGTTGGGGGTCAATGAGGAGCTGACAACAATGAGTGCAAGAAGACGTTCTGAAATTGTAGTGCTGATTGCATAACTCTTCTTCCTAGGACTGAATGGTTAAATTGTATGGTAAGTAAATATATGTCAATAAACCTGAAAAGAAAATGAAAGCGAACTGCCACACTGGTCCTCAGTGTCACCTCAGAAATGACTTAAAATGCGAATTACAGGCCCATCCCAGACTTACTAAGTCAGAAATGCCTGCTGGGAAGCCCAGCAAGCCATGAGAAGTCCCTATTCTTTAAATATACTGCTGAATTATACTTGGTAGTATTTAAATTAAATTAAAAACAAACCATCAAATCATTTTTCAGATGATACTGATAAGCATAAAAGTTAAAAGAAACACGGATCTACCTCATTGAAAACGGGCATTGTTCTCTAGGTAAAGTGATTTATTTCCAATTTATTTCTTTTCTAGCCACGCAATGGAAGGTCAGGAGGTTTCAGTTAAGAAGGTACGTGTTTGGCTTTTCAAATCAAGTTGAGAATTCCTGTAATTTTCAAATATACACAAATTAACATGTGATGAGTATATTGCTATTATTTGATCACATATGTATGTTGATTTTCTATGTAAATGCAAATAGAATGACCGTGGGCACTTTCTGTTGGGGAAAATACCAGTAGCTTCAGGTCATTTCTGCTTTGTCCATGTCACATCTTTCTCACATGCCCACACTGCTGCAACACTAACCATCATCATTTGTTTTGTAGGCATTGACTTTCTCATCCTTTATCGTACAAGGAGTATTGACAGGGATTTCATTCTCACGGTAGTTATCTGTTTCTAATAGAGTGGGCCCGAATTTACAGACTGAATGTGTTGGTCTTCCAAATAACCTATACTCAAAGACCCTTTATAAAAGCTGACTGTCCTTTTGTTACTCCCACTTTCCAGCCCAGTACTAGACACCAGTCACTCTTTACTGACTCTATATAATTGGTTTGTCCTAATATTGAATTAGACAAGAAAATTTGAAATTAAACCATGGGAAGGTTGATAATTTAAAAACGTATTAACACAAATTAAACATACATATTATTAACTTCATATAATGTAAATTCTAGATCCTATGCTAAACCTATTTCTTTAGGTATTTCATTGCTAGTATTTATTCCAATTCTTAAATACATTTACCATATAAATATTAAAATTCTTAATGTTTTCTTATAGAAAACTCCCCACCTTTTCTAACTAAAAAAATATAGCAACACTTAAATTGTACAGTATCTTGAAAATAAAGGAAATGAGAATGTTGAGTATGAAAATTTACAGAATTTTGCCAAAGCTGTATTGTGTATTTATGACTTTAAACACTACCAAGTAAGAATCAAGCAACTGAAGATTTAAGTCAGCAAGTAAAATGAGAAGGAAGGAAAGCAGATGGAAGAAAATTATAAAAATAAATTAGCTAAATGAGTAGCCAATCAAGAAAAAGAACGGATATAAAAAGTATACATGAAAAGGATACAGATATAAAAGAAATGAAAATTCTAAAGGAATAATTTTCAAATATTTGTGCATATGAACTTGAAAAAAAACAACAACAACCTCGTATTGCCCTGGAGTCAATGCCGACTCATAATGCTCCTATGACTCAAGGTGACCCTGTAGGGCTGAGTTTAACTACCATCTGAGTTCCTGAGACGGAAACTGCTTACGAGAGTAGACAGCATCATTCTCCTCACGGCGCCTGGTGGATTTGAACTGTCTAACTTGTAACCACTGTGCCACCAGGGATCCCATACATATGAAAGATTCACTTAATAATGTGTGCCCCAGCATCTTGAGAGGGTTTAACATTTGCAGGTCTATTGAAATATTTTCACCCCTAAAACAAAAATTTCATAGTCATCTCAATCTATGTACTGTATTTGGTAAAACTTTACCCCAAAACTGATGTTTTAAAAGGAGATCCTGTAGAAAAAGAGGACATTATTAATGTACAAGGGGGCTCCATGGTAAATTAAAGTATCTTTCAATTCCATTTTTTTCATGAATTTTTTGAAGGCTCCTTGTAGTGTGATAGTCTCAAAATCAGGAGTAGGTTTGACTGTGATGGAGAATTTCCCTTAATGTCAAAACAAGATGAGGATGTTGCCACTATTTATGTCCCATAGTCCTTCATAATTCACTGGCCAATTCAATTAGACAGGTAAGAAATAAGAGATACAAATATAAGGAAAGGAGAGATTTAATATATTCATAAGGTTTAAGTAGGTACTTACATTTTAAAATTATGTTTGGTATTAGCTTCTGTTACAGAAGAGGCCTGCTAAGTTATTTTTCTCCATCAATGATATGAGAAAACTTATTATTTTAATGTTTTTCCTTATCTTTTCATGGAACTCAAAACAGAGTTAATCGAATATAAACTCTGCCTTTTATAATATTATACATATACACAGACATTTACAAAATGCAAACAAAAAGCAGTTAACTGGAAACAAAGGCCTGTGATCCTTACACTAAATTGTAACAGTACTCACAATAGGAAATGGAATTTAATCCAGGATTTATATCCTCCAATTTAGTAAAAAATCTCTCTCTGAAGTTGAGAAAAATAGCATAGACTAACTCATTCAGGATTTCATGTTATTTTTGTCAATATAGAATCCATTTGTAATCAGTTTTTCTTTGTTTTTCTCATGAAATTATCTAAGATCTTACTCTGCCCTGAGTGATTTATATTTACTTAGAAAGTAGTTAAGCATAAAAAAAGGCAAATACAGGAAGAAATACCAATTGGAAATAATTGTGCAACCTTTTGAATATTTTATTTAAAAACCTTATTGGCATCAATGAGTTTTGGGCAACCAGTTTTATATTAATTCTTGTAAAATACAAGACATAATATAATACAGGCACACAGAATAAATGTTTTATCAGAGAGAAATTAAATCATACAGAATTAAAAATAAACATACTGAAGAACAACTGGGAGATTTCACAGATGTCAATTTTATCATACATATGGTGACAAAATATTTATAGAAATGTTTGTATACACACATTCATAGAATCATTGAACCTTGAATCCAATTCAACCTTTTTTATAGGATGCTGACTCATGTTCCACAGAAGGAGTGCCATGGAACAAAAGAAGCCCACGGACATCTTGTTTTCT
Organism: Echinops telfairi; assembly: GCF_000313985.2. NCBI lineage: Eukaryota > Metazoa > Chordata > Mammalia > Afrosoricida > Tenrecidae > Echinops > Echinops telfairi. Next base: position 67,869,986 of record NW_022111369.1, on the reverse strand, counting down.
TCAGAAAAACAATCCTTGCCAAGTTTACCACGTCTGAGGATCCCTGTTGTAAACGTCCTCAGTGAAATTTGGTTAAGATTGTAAATATTTAATTTCTTGAAAATAATAAAAAGCACCTTAAAAGATTGTTTTTCTTAGTGTTGCAATGATGATGTGGAATAAATCTGTAAATCATGCCAGTACTGACACACACGTTCTTTGCTATTTTCAGTAAGGGCACTCAGTAGAAAAGTTGGGATTTGCTGAGCTAATTTTGGAATTTCCTCCTTGAATTTCAGAAGTGACAAAATCACCAGCACTTATAAATGACCAGAATGTTCATAGTCAAGGATCTTAAAATGTGAATGACAACTCCAATACAATACTAGTTTGTTTGTTTGGGGGTCGGTGGAGGGTGGAATTGGTTAACCCAAATCCATCCAATCATCTAATAAGCAATTTCTGATTTAGATACCATAAAATTTCTGGGTTTCTGATTGCTACAAATAAACCAGGGAGCTACCTTTTTCTACCAACTAAAAGCAGAACAAGAAACTCACTGTCATCGCGTCACTTCTGCGATGCGTCACCTGTGCTCAGTGTTCAACTTACAGTGTTTGCTTCTGCCTTCAGCATTTGAACGTGTTCTCCATCCCCTGAAAGGAAATGCCCTCACTAGTCGAGGATCATGCATACACTCGGGACACCCTTTACTCCAGGCAGTGAAGATGCACAATTAACCTCAGGCGGCCACTGAGTGAGCTTCTCCAGGTTGTCCCCAAGCTTTCCCTCCCTTCTTTCATGTTCTCCACCAACCAGATTGTGGGCTGATAGGAGAGTGGTGACTCTCTGAAAGGGTCTGGTTAGATCTTGAAAATTCTTCAGGGAGAGTATCTAACAAACTCTTGTCTTTCTAATGCTAGTGCACATTGTAAGTTAAATTTGGAGAATTAAACTTTTTACTAACAAAGTTCCTAATATTCACTACTTCTTGTCAACTCAAGTGAAGAACTTTAAGAAAGAAGGTGGAGAAAAAGATAAAAAATACTTCTTAAAAAAAAATTGCCTTGATAAGATGCAGACTTGCGAGCAGGGAGGCAGGCCTGATGCAAAGTCACGGATGCACGGGGCCGCCTAAGCTAGAGCTGTGCAGAGCGATTTAGCTTGCTTTGCTTCGGGAGTGCAAGAAAAGGCAATTGAATATTCATCTAAGCAGCCATTCCTAGGGTATCTCAGGATTTTAAGCTTTCTACTCACTTATATTTTTTAGCCTAAAAAATATGTAAGAGAAAAAGAAGTATCAAAATATGATCAAAATTGTGGTGTATTTTTAAGTGAACAAATTAAGACTGTAATGTCAAATAGCCTCACATGAGTCCATTTTAAATATTTAACCTATTAATGTCTCAGGCACAAGCACAAAAAGTTACTTGTGTATGAATAACTTGGAGTATAGTCTTTCCATATTCTCTAAACAAAACAGATGCAATGGCTCAATATTGAAGCCAAGTTTAAAATGGTGTCACTGAATTCCTTTTTAAAATTTACTTTTCAGAAATCCTGTTGGTCTATCTCATCTCTGTGACCATGTATATAAACAAACTTATTTGGTAGCATCACACAATGTTTTCCCCACGTTCCAGATGTGTTGTTAGGGGTCCTGGAGTCAGCTCCAACACACAACATGTAGGACAGAATTAAACGCTCAACACTGCCTGGTTCTGCACTGTCCGCACAACTGTTATGTTTGGGTCCAGTTTTATAGCCTCTGTGTCAATCCAACTTCTTGAGGGGCTTGCTCTTTTCCCTGGCCCTCTACGTTACCAAGTGTGAACCCCTGCTTCAGGGGCTTGGATAACGTGTCTGAAGACCGTGAGATAAAGTGTTACCATCTTTGCTTCTGGGGGCATTCTGCTGTACTTCCCAGGGACATTCGTTTTTTCTTCTGACTGTCCATGATACTTTCAATATTTTCCCCCTACACTATAATTTAAGCCATCAATTGGTCTACATTATTCATTGTCCAATTTTTACATGAATATGAGGCTAATAAAATACCATGGGTTGGGGCAGGTGCTCCTTAATACTCAAAGTGACACCTCGCTCTTTGACACTTTAAACGGATGGTGTACAACAGGTTTGCCCGGCACAATATAGGGTTGGAGTCTTGATTGCTGTTCCCTGTTTGTTGATTGTAGATCTAAGGAAAATGAAATCGTGGCAGTTCCCAGTAAATGTACTTCCTTTAACAAAAATACCAGGAACCTAACTAATTTGTTTTGTTTTTACCTAAGGCCAGGGTTCCTGTCCCTTGAGTGGATTTTCAAGACGTGTGTGTGTGTGTGTGTGTGTGTGTGTGTGTGTGCGCGTGTGCGTGTGTGCGTGTGTGTGTGCGTGTGTGTGTGTGTGTGCGTGTGTGCGTGTGTTGGGGGTGGGGGCCCGCGGCAGTTCTACGGTCTCATTTGAGACTCTAATGAAAGCAGTGGGCCATAATTACAAAAGAGGAAAAACTGTGCACATATAGCAAGTTACGTTTACAATTAGAGGGTGGGGGAATTAAGTATCCCCTAAAATCCATCCAACTTCTGGCTTCGACTCGAATCTAAGAACTCCTCCTCTAACGAGCTGAGGTCTCCTCCAGGATTTTGCTATTTCTCCGTGAAGACAGACACAGAAATAGCTGGTTGAATTGGTGGCGGTGGAAGGAAGACGGGGAGCTAGCCCGCAAGAACTCCCAACAGCAAAGTGGGAAGAGTTGTTGGGGTAGTTGTGTCGGACAAAGTAGGCCAGTACCCACAACCTCCGCTATGCTCCCTCTCCCTGTTGCCTGGCAACAGAGCTGCACTGAGGGTGCGCGCGCACACACAAATCCTTTGTTCTCCGATTTCCATCCCAGAGGACGTTTGAAACCGCTAGGCCTGCTGGGGGCTTCCCTTCGCCTGGAGGTGGCCGAAGTCAAGAGAGCCTCCCCAGGGACTAATGACATGGGTCCGTGAGCACTGGAGCGGAACACCATGCAGGTGAGAGTGGGGTGCCTGAGGTGAGCCCCCTGGCATCCAAGG
>NW_022111369.1:67864991-67866142 GCF_000313985.2 Echinops telfairi | reverse complement strand
AAAAAGCCATCGAGTTACCATCAAGTTGCCCCCTCATAGTGAGTGAGGCTACAGGACAGTGCAGAGCAGTCCCGTGGGGTTGCCCAGGCTGTAAGTCATTACAGAAGCAGGGTTCCACATCTTTCTCTCCTGAAGCAGTTGGTGGGATTGTAACTCCAACCTTTTAGTACACAGCTCAGAATTCACCTACTGTATCATATTATTTTGAATGGCTAGATCTTTCATGTTAATAGTAGATGCCTAATGCGTAGATTCTATGCTTTGTGGAAAAACATTGTAAATTTGCCCTGGTTTGCACCTGCTTTTCAAGAACCAAGCTGAAATGGAATTAAAGGTGAAGTCAACAGCACATTCACCGTTATTTATTCATTGACATTTTAAAAAAACAAATCTCCATCTAGGACTTACCCCCTAGTGGCGTAAGTGTAGGCATTGGGCTACTGACCATAAGTTCAAACTCATAAGTTGCTTCTCAAGAGGAAAATGAGGCTGTCTACTCCCGTAAAGATTTACAGCCCCCCAAATTCTATATAAGGTTCCTATGAGTCAGAATCAATTCAATGGCAGTGTGTAGGTTTCGTAGGCTTGAGCTGTGGTCCTGTTATTAAAATATCTTACTATGATGTGATAAGAGGAAGACATGAAACTTAATAAGTGCTCTAGTAGTTTAACAAATGGATTGTGGAATCTGTTTCTATCAGACAAAATTTCACAAATCATTTCTAAAAGTGAAAGCAAGAACAGTATATTGAGAAATTACTGTTACATTAAATCTCATCACAACTAACTTCTAGATAAGGAAAAATAATCAGATGTGAATAAAAGCATAACAATTTCTTGAAAAAGTGGATCAAGAATTACGAATGAGTAAGTCCTACCCGATGCTACTTGAAAGGCTCATTACCATGAAGGTCCATTGGGCATACCATTGTGGAGCCCAGAGCTGACTGTAACAAGAGCAGTGTCTACGGAATTTTGGAGACAGATGTCAACTCGGAGTATGTTGAAGAATGAATGAGAGGTGGAAATGATTACAGCATATACAGACAATTTTAAAAAGAAATCTGGTTATAAAGGGAAAGATGTTTATGATAGGGTGGTAGTGAATGTAAAGTGCAGGGAGCATTTTTTAAAAGATTGTGTTAGTCCAG
>NW_022111369.1:67861770-67863006 GCF_000313985.2 Echinops telfairi | reverse complement strand
TGTTCTTAGGTTTCGCTACCTGAGTTGCATGGCTTGGGTTGTCCAGCAAACCTCAAGATGCGAATTATATTTAAGTTAGTTGTGTATTGTCATGCCTCTCACGGACTAGCAGAAACAAATATCAGTCCTACATGGAGAGGAGACATCTTCACTTAGGCCCCAAGGTATTTCCACTGGTACGTTTCCAAAAATACCTGCAGAAATCATCAACCACAATTAACCAGGCACACAAAGAAACAAGGCTGTGTGAGCAGGAAAAAGCATGTGCAGATCTTAAGAGAAATCAAGTTTTGAAATTATCTGAAAACATTTTAAAACTATGCTTACTGTGCTTAAAGAAAGAAGCGAGTCGTTGGAAATTATTGGCAGGGACTGCTGTTGTTGGGTGCCACGCAGTTCTTCCCACACGTGTTGTTGTTAGGTACCATCGAGTCAGCTCCAACCCACAGGGACCCTGTGCACAACTGGACGAGACCCTGCACAGCTCTGCGCCATCCTCACACTGGTTCCTATGCTTGAACCCATTGGTGCAGCCACTGTGTCCATCCATTTCGTAGAGGGCCCTCCTCTTTTTCACTGCCCCTCCACTTTAACAAACATGATGTCCTTTTTTAGGAACTAGTCTCTCCTGACGATGTGTCCAAAGTATGTAAGACGGAGTCTTTCAGTCCTTGCCCCTAAGGAGCATTCTGGCCTTACTTCTTCCAACACCGACCAGTTTATCCATTTAGCAGTCTATGGGACTTTCAATATTTTTCTCCAGTACCACAATTTAAAGGTTCAATTCTTCTACAGGCTTCCTTCCTTATTCAATGCCCAACTTTGACATGCATCTGATGAAATGGAGAATACCATAGCTTGGGTCAGGCACGCATTAGTCCTCAAAGTAGCATCCTTGCTCTTCAATACTCTAAAGATGTCTTGTCCTGCAGATTTACCTAATGAAATACATCTTTAAAATTTTTTAAAGCATTTTATTGGGGCTCATTTGATCTTTTGGTCTCTTGATGGCTGCTTCCATGAGTATTGATTGTGAATCCAAGTAAGGGAAAATCCATGAAAACTTCAATCATTTTTCCATTTATTATGATGTTACCCTTTCGTCCAGTTGTAAGGATTTTGGTCTTCCTTACATTGAGTAATCCATACTGAAGGATACAATCCTCGATCTTCATCAGCAACTGATTCAATTCTTCCTCTCTCAGCAAGCTATGCTGTTTCATCTGTATATCTCAG
>NW_022111369.1:67849051-67861271 GCF_000313985.2 Echinops telfairi | reverse complement strand
TAAGCAAAATTTTACGTGTGTGGGATATCAATTACATCGTTCTATAGTTTGAGTAGTCTGTTGAATCACCTTTCTTTGGAATGGGCACAAATATAGATTTCTTATAGTCAAACTGAAAGAACTAAAAAGAAAAATTGGGCCTCAAAATCCGATTTTGAAAGATTCTGTAGGCAAAATATTGAATGATGCCGGAAGCATCAGGAAAAGCCTTGTTTTGGGCTGACGGTTTCAGTACAGCTTGAACTTCTTTCAGTACCGCTGGTTCTAGACCATATGCAATCTCCTGAAATGATTGAATGTCAACTAGGCTTGAAAGTAAAGAAATATTTGAAAAGATATTTCCTGTGAATTTTCCACAACTGTTGAAAGATACCTGTCTATAGTCTACTGAAAGTACCAAGAACTGCCAAAAGAACAGACAAATCTGTTCTGGAATGTTCTTTAGAGGTAAGGATGGCTAGACTGTATCTCAAATACTTTGGACTTGTCAGTCCCTGGATAAATAAATAAATAAATAAAAAGAAACATCTAGAAAAAAATTTAGTCAACTAGATAAAGATTCTCTTCAAAAGCCCCAAACTGACAGCTAATTTCGCAAGAGCATCAATGGATCCAAAAGGTGGTTTAAAAAAATCTTCAGTGTATTAGAAGGAAAATTCTACATTCAGAATTTTTTTAAGAGAGAGCAAAATAAAGACATTTTAAGAGAATAATTGGGAGAATTAATTCCTAACTGGTTGTCATGGGAAATTCTCAAAGCCAAAGAAAAACATTTCCAAATGGAAGAACTGATATTCACTAAGAAACAAAAATTTTGGTTAAATATGTAGATAAATTGAAATAAAATGGACTAAACAAAATAATTATTATTGTGGCATTATACATATATATAATGTTCATAAAAATAATATATTAGTTGGAAGAGAGGTAAATGGAATTGATGTTTTTGTGCAAAGAATTTAGGTTTACTCAATGTAAGGTGGCCTTTGTTCTTGGTTCCTGAGAAAGAATTCTTGAAGCGATTTGGACTTCCAGGCTATACCTAAGGATTTGTCTAACAAGTGAGAACTGGTCAGACCAGGAAAAAAGCACTGCTAAGCCTTTGGTAACTAGCTTCAGGAAGCATTATTTAGCCTGTCACAGCATGGCTAGCCAACAAATACCGAGAGCACAAAGGTTTGGAAGTGTCTTTCTTTGAGTTGTGAAAATTCTGTGTTGCGAATCTCCCACGGACCTCTTTTACGTGTTTCTTCCTTATGAGTACGCTGGTTCGTATCCTTTTGCTATAGTAAATCTATAACCATAAGCATAGTCTTCCACATATGTCCTATGAGTCATTCCAGTGAATTATTGAGCGCAAAGGAGAGGCAGGCGCCAACAGGTGAAAGTGAGGGTTTTGTGTGAACTACCAAGCTTTCAACTGATTTATGCCTATTTGGCAGTCAAAAGAACAGTGGCTTTTATGCCTGTGAGATTTTACCTAACTCTGGGTGGCTAGAGACAGAGCAAGTTCCATATAGGTGACAGTGTCAGAATTGATTAAGAAATGAGAAGATGGGGAATATATCAACTTCTGCATTTGGGGGACTGCTTTTATGTTGATTCTTTTTTTAAGGGTTGTATTACTTGACTTTATTTTACACTCAGTGGTAGACACAAGCAATCCTCCATAATAAAGTTGACAATTAGCTTCACTCAGAACATTTTTAATAATGCACATTTTTAAAAGTGTTCATCTTACATATTGTGCTGCAATCCAAATATGCAGTAGCTTGGAAAACAATGGTTAGAAAGTAAAAGCCCAGACTGTGTGATCAAAGACTGTATGAATAATAAAATCCAAATCTGAAGAAGGGAATGGTATCAGAGCTTCAATTGTGAACCCCTGAGCTGCAGAAGACAATGGATGACAGTGGGAACCCAAAATCCATTTAGTGGGTCTCTGTATGAGCCCCTCATCTGATGAGCCCCTCTGACCATACTTGAGGGATGTGAATAGCCATACTGTCAGACAGAGAATACGGCAAACTCAATTATGACCCTTGTCATATTGGGTTATAATGTGATACCTGATCATTTGATCCCCCCTCTGACCCATTTTATATGTGTTCTAATTTTTAATACTTCCTGCTTTTTTCTTGATTGGGGTATTTTCTCTGGTTTATTTTGTTGTTGGTTTGGGGTTTTTTCCCATTTTCTTTTTTTGTGTGTTTAGGGGCTTATTGGGGACACATGGGGGGAAGTTGAAGGGAAATGGGGAGCTAATAACAAATACAAGAAGGAAGAAAATGTTCTGTAACTGATTGTGGTGATGATTATATAACTGTTTTTAATATGACTATACTATGAAAGTGTATTCTATATGACCTATATATCAATAAAAACTATTATAAATACTTTTTAAAAAAGAAAATAAAAGCCCATATAAAAAGACAGGTTAATCTATGTAAGGAATCAACCAAGTCCACATGAAAGAAGCACACTAGCCTGTGTGATCAAAGGATTATAAATAATAAAATCCAAATTCAGAGGAGGGAATGATATCGGAGCTTAAATTGTGAACAACCAGTTTGCAGAAGGCTATGGATGACAATGGAAGCCCAAAGTCCATTTGAGATGCCTACATGGATTAAACCTCTGGTGAATCCCCTCTGACCATAATCCAAGTGGTTGAATAGGTTGGCTATCAGAGAGCATTGTAAATTAGATTATGGCAGATGGAGTTAGGTTAAAATGTAACACTATATCATTTGATCACACTTTTGGCCCATTTTAAAGTTGCTTTGGTTTCTAATATGTTGGGGTCTTTTTTCAATTGAGGTTTTTCTGTTTTGGTTTGTCATTGTTGGGTTGAGATTTTTTTGTAATTGTTTTTGTTTTGTATAATTTTCTGTGTATGAAATCCAGGATAGGTAAATCTATAGTGACGGTAAATAGATTGATAATTGCCTAACGGCATGGCAAGGGGTGTTGGGGGAAATTGAGGTGCTAACAACAATAAACAAAAGAAAGAAGAAAATGTATGACAACAATAATATATCATTGATCAAGGATTCTTGAAGGTGGCAGGGAGGGGGAGGGAGAGGCAAAAAGGGGAACTGACACCAAGTGCTCAAGCAGAAAGAAAATGTTTTGGAAATGATGATTTTAACATATGTGTGCATAAGACAACTGAATTATGGATTGTTATAAGATCTGTAAGAGCCCCCTCAATAAAATGATTAATAATAATAAAGACCATGGCCTGCCAGAAGAAAAAAAAAAAAAAGAAGAAGAAGAAAATGTTCTGAAATTGATTGTGGTGATGATTGTCCATTCTTCTAAATATGATTGAGCTATCAAATGACAATAAAATTCGCTCTAAAAATGACTAGGAGAGTACTGGTTTGATACGACTCTGATTTTTGGTTTTCTTACTGCATCATCAGTGTCAGGAATCTGTTCCTTTAGCTGGCTTCACTACCCAAAATGTATAGAAGTACATTTTCTCGTTGATTTCAATTCTGACTTTCCCTGTGCACCCCAAACAGTGACGGACTTCGTTTCCCCCATCTGAAACATTATCATCCCTGCTGCTGCTGCTGCTCTGCTTAGAGGAAGACAGGGCTCTGTAGACTTCTCCAGATTTTGCTTCTTTGCATGTTTTTTTCCTGTAGCAACTTCCTTTTTCCTCTTTAACTTCACCATCAGAATCACCGCCATATGAGCTTGAAGAAACAAGTTCCTTTGATTTAGACATTGCTCTGTTCCTGCAGCCAAACGATCTCTAACTCCATGCTGTTTCTTGTCCATGAAGCTGTAAACCTAACACAGGAACAAGAGGAAGTGCAAAATGAAATGGTAGATTTAAACCCAAATGTATTCTTGCTTATATAAGATGTAATGGACTATATGCTCTAGTTAAAAGACAAACGTTTTCAGACAACATACAAACAAAAACAACTCTTGTAAACATGCAGCTACAGACCGAAGCAAACCCACTGCTGTTGATCATGTCGATGCCAACTCATAGAGAACCCTGTGGGACAGAATAGAATTACCTGGAAGGTTTCCAAGGCAGTCAATTTTTACAAAAACAGACTGCCACATCTTTCCTTCCCAGAACATCTGATGGGTCTGGAACACTGACCGGCCTTTGGCTTAGCAGTCGACCTCTTCAACCACCTTGTTACCAGGGCTCTTATGGGTACAGACAATTGAGCATAAATTGATGGGGGGAAAAAAAATCACAAAAGGGAAAAGTAAGTTCTGCTTCAGGGTCATGGTAATAAAAGCGCCAAGAGGTTCTCACAGCCCACAATCAGAATGACTCTAGTATACTATTGTTTGGGGGCTTGCTAGTCTCACAGAGTTCTCCGGGAGCTTCCTCCCTCCAAAGAGACAAATGCAAGTTGAATGCAGGGTGATTGACACATAACAAGACTGTCATTTGGATCAGAGTGTTTAGGCCCAGAATGGGGTTGCATGAATCAGATCAGTCAAAGCAGGGTCAGGAGCTGGAGTAATGAAGAAGCCAAGTGCCTTCTTGAACAGGTCCCTTAATTCTGGGTACTATAGCAACCCATTAATTTTTGGAACAATATTAAATATTGGACAGTGAGGCTGAAACTTCTATGAACAAAAGTTCTCGAGTACTCACCTGGCTAATAGCAGGGGAATTTTTTTTTTTTAAGGACAGCCTTGTATTTTAAAAGCAAATGTGAGACAGACTAGCCAAAGAAATTCCATTTTAGCAACTCTAGATGATCTGCCTGCTCCCCCTTCCCTTCGCATAAATCCCTGCTGGTAACTGATTTTAGAATGTACTCCTATGTTCCCGGGATCAGGCTGTTGTAATTAATCTTGATTATTCTCCATATTATTCCTTTTAATGTTGTAAGCAGGATATCATAATTAATCTTACTATTCTTATTTTGTTAACCAGGGTGTTATAATCAATCCTGCCGTTGTGGGTTAATAGATGTACCCTGCAATGCTCACTTGCTCTAGAAGACTGCTACCAATAAGTTTGCTTTCTGCTTTCGCCACACCTGCTCACTCCATAGGAAAGTCCCTGATAACTGGGACTTAGCCTATGTAAGCTGGCTGTTATCTTCACTCGGGACGACAACCTCTGAAGAATTGCTTTCAGATTCTTGCAGTCTGGTTAACTGAATAAAGACTCTTCTAAATTTCAAGACATTAGAGTGGCTGTCGTTTATTTGAGCCTGCAACAAAGGGGACCTCAGAAAAACCACCAGAGACACAAGAATATTAGCCACTGTCAATTAATATCAAAAAGAAGCAAGAGACAACGGCTATACCCCTAGGGCTTGCATGTGCTGGAACGGTCAGATACAGAAGAAAAAATAGCTTTTATGAAGCATTCAAGGAAATATAGGGTGACATTACAAAGATGAGTTGGCACAGGAGATTGGCAAGAGTGAAAAGATAGATAAAGAATTAGGAATACTAATAATTGACATAAACTGATTGGGTAGGCATTATTGTACTAAAATCCTCGAAATTTAGTAGCTTGAAACAGCAAATGTTCACTCTCACAATTTCTGGGAGTAAGGAATTTAGAAATGACTTAGCTGGTCGATCTGGTTGATGCCAGTTGGATTTCAGGGTCTACTTCCAAGATGGCTCATGCACACAGCTGTTGGCAGGACGTTCCCTATCACAGAGACTTCTCTAAGGATGCTTATGTGTCCACAGCAGCATGACAGCTGGCTTCCCCCTAACAAGAAGTAGGAACGACAAAGGAAAGGGGGAGTTGAAATGTTTTTTATAGTGGATTAGTTTGGGTTCTCTGAGGAAGCAAACCAGTGATGCTTGTATTTGTTGCACGTGGAAAGATTCCTATCAAGAAATGGCTTACCCAGTTGAAGAGATAGGCGTCCAGACTGGTTCAAGTTAGGCTTCTCCTAACTTGTGAAAACTGATGAACAGGAAGGAAGATGACAAAAAGCAGACACAGCTGAGGACAGAGTCTGGGGAAGACAGAGGTCCAAAGTCGGCCAAATGAATCTGCCATTGGTCGTTCACTGACAGCTCTTGGAATGGCAGGCCACACAACAGGAAATTGAAGAGCCTCACAAGATCCAGCTTGGGTAGAACGTGAAGACTTCACTCAGACTCTCTCTCATACAAGAAGACTTTTGACACCAAGAGGTGTCATCAGGCTGCAACTCAATTGAAAGGGTGCGCTCCACCTCCACCCAGAAGAGCCTAATCATCACACCTAGTCTGAGTCCCATACCATCAATTCTATAATACTTAATTTTTCAGAAGTGGAACACTAGAGAAAAAGCCTAAGTTCTTCAAAGAAGAGTATCAAGGAATTTTTAAATATATTTTAAAACCATCACACAATGGTTTAAAAGCATCTTAGGTACAGTTGAGAGCCAAGGCTTTCCACAATCTTGGGCCACAAGTGGCAGAGAGCCACAGGCTTAATGAGTGTAGATGCTAGAAGGCAGAATGACAGGCTTAGAGAGTAATGGGAAGATGGGGAGGAGGTCTCTGAGAGATAGGAGATGCAAAATGGACGAGTCTTGAATTCTGTGTATAAAATCTGCTCAACTCCTTGGACGTGAGCCAATCTCAAAATGCAGATGAAAAATTCTAAGGAGTCTGACAAAAAACAAACTTCACTAGAAGCTGAAAGAACTGAGCTAATCTGAGGCCTATCACAAGTGAAGAGTATGGTATTTGAGCCTAGCCTAATTAATGATCTGTATATACAAAAACCAGCACACTTGAGAGAAATGTATAGAATCTTGTGTCTCTATGATATAGCATTCATTTTTAACATGCTCAGTATGAGTTTATTATTATTAGTGGTAATATATAACAAAATATTTGTCATTTCAACATGCTACATAAACTAGTCAGCGAGATTAATTATATTGGCCATATATCACTACTATAACCACTGCCCTTAAGAGAAACCAGTACCTTTTAAGCAATAATCCCTGATTTTCTAACCCATCCACCCATGGTAACCTCTAATATACGTGAGTCTCTGCAGTTGCCTGTTATAGATATTTCACTTAAGGGATATAATACAAGATTTTTTTTGTATCTAGTGTATTTCACTTATGATGTTTTTAACCACAGCCCAGTTTGCTGTATTGTGCTGGCTTGGGTGTGGCTGTGATGCTGGAAGCTATGCCATCGTATTTCAAATACCACCTGGTCACCCAAGGTGAAGAGGTTTTAACAGACCTTGCAGCCCAGGAACAGACTATGAAGAAGAACTTGGCTGCCCATTTCTGAGGAATTAGCCATTGGAAACTTTATGAACAGCAGAACAGTGTCTGATAAAGTGCCAGAAGACACACCCCTCGGGCTCAAAGGCACTTAAAATACGACAGGAAGAGCCTCCTCAAAGCAGAGTCTGCCTTAATGATGTGGATAGAATAAAACTATGGGGACCTTCATTTGCTGGGGGGGCGTGACTCGAAATGAGAAGAAATGGTTGCAAACATCCATTTATAATTGGAACTTGGAATGTACAAAATAATGGATTTAGGAACATTGGAAGTTGTCAAAAATCAAATTGAATACATAAAGATCAACATCCTAGGTATTAATGAGCTGAAATGAATGGGTGTTCGCTACTTTGAGTCTGACAATTATATGGTTTACCCTACCAGGAGTGACAAGTTCAAGAGGAATAGCATTAATTTCATCATCAAAATGAACATTTTAAGACCTATACTGAATTATAAAAGAGCCCTGGTGGCAGAGTGGCTATGAGATGGACGGCCATCCACAAGGTTGGCAGTTCAAAACCACTAGCCTCCAAGGACTTTCTACTCCTGTAAACAGTACAGTCTTAGACTCATGGGGCAGTTCTGTACTGTCCTATAGGGTGGCAGTGAATTTGCTTGTTTTTTAATACGGAATTACAATGCTGTATGTGATGAGATAATAATGAAAGAAGAAGTTCATGTTGAACTAAAGATAATGAAAAATAAGGCTTTGAATTGTGGTGCTGGAAAATAATGTCGAAAGTATCATGAACTGTTAAAAAACAAACAAACAAATCTGTCTTGGAAGAAGTACCAACCAGAGCGCTCCTTGGAGGCAAGGGTGGTGAGACTTCATCTTACAGACTTTGGCCATGTTGTCAGGAGAGACCAGGCATTTGACTGTGTGAATTTTAACAAACTCTGGATAACATTGTGACAGACGGGAATTCTAGAACACTTCTTGTGCTCATGGGAAACGTGCAGAGACCAAAAGGCAGTCATTAGAAGAGAACGGCGGAATACAGCTTGGTTTACAGTCAGAAAAGATGTAGGTTGAGTTTGCATCCTTTCACTCTATTCAATCTGTATGCTGATCAGGTCATTAGAGAAGCTGGACTAGATGAAGAAGAACATGGTACTGGGACTGGAGGAAGGGTGATTAGCAACCTGAGATACGTATCGCACATGACACAACCTTGCTTTGCTGAAAGTGAGGAGGATTTGAAGCACTTGCTGATGAAAACCAAGGAGTGCAGTCTTCAGTGAGATTACAACTCAATGTAAAGCAAACCAAATCCTCGCAACTGGACCAATAGACAAGATCATGATAAACAGAGAAAGATCGATGTTACCAAGGATTTCATTTTACTTGGATCCCCAATCGGTGCTCATGTAAGTCACAGGCACGAATTCAAACGAGCTATTTCATTGGGTAAATCTTGTTACACAAGACCTCTTTTAAATGTTCAAGAATCAAGATGTCACTTTGAGGACTTGGGTGCACCTAACCCAAGCCATGGTATTTTCCGTTACCTCACATGCATGTGGAAGCTGGACAATGAATAGGGGACACTGGAAAAGAACTAAGACATTTGGATTATGATATTAGGGAGAAACTTGAACGCACCATCAAATGCCAGAAGAACAAGCCAATCTGTCTTGGAGGAAGTACAGCAAGCATGCTCAGTGGCACCTGACCAAATGTGTTTGAAAAGATTGAAATTTAAGAATATATTCTCTGACAAATTGAAAATTACTCAGACGATGCCTAGAAAAGCCTCCTTTACTTTAAAATTAAATAGCCAAATAGTCAGAAATCAGATATTAGAAAATATTTTATCAAATGACAATAGAAATTTATCAAAAATTGTAGGATAAGATATAGAATTTGTTTAAGGGAAATCGATACCTTTACATAGTACAAGGGAGGGTTTAAAATCAATGATCTAAGTTCCCACATGAAAGGAAGAAATAAACAACCATAAGCAACATATAACAGAGGATTCTCTTTTTAAAAAGTTTTTATTTTCTGTCATAATTTCCCTATGGTATTTCTAATATTAATTATTTGTATTTTTTGCACCTTTTTCCTTTTGAAAATTTAATATCAATATCATATTATTCCATAGTTCAATCACATCAAGGAGAATTGTACAATTGCTTCCACAATGAGTTTCTAAACATTCTTTTTTTACATGGGCTCCTTGACCTCATATCCCCTTCACCACCCCCTTCCCCCACTACCCCCTCCCTCCAAAACCCTTATTCTACTTGGTGCCTCCATAGGTTCAATCAGTCTGGGTTTCACAAATCAAAAAACTAAAAAAAAGCAACATATAGCACAACTTCAAGAGGGTTACCTCCAGTGACACGACACCTCTGAGATATAATACAAACCTTAATACAAACCAAAATTACAGAAAATTTTGGAAACCAGATCAGGTCCAGCATGCATCATAGGGGGCGGGGTATCTACTGATGAAGTTTTAACTGATTAAACCAGATTTATGCCTTTGATCTTTTATACTCATCTCTCCAAAGCTCTCTATGTAGTAACCACTTCCTTCCCCTCCCTCAATTGTAGATAAAGGGAGTTCTCCAAAGACGTATTTCCTAATGTAGTTCCACAAATGAATCCTGGGCTGCCACTGTCACCATACAATTTTTTCCCTTCTCTATTGTGTATTATTCATTTCACCATCTGCTTTCATCTTTATTTACCTTTGATGCATTATGCTGTCCTTTCCCCAACATTTTAATTTGGAAGCATAGACTATTAATTTTGAAATCTTTCTTATTTTCTAGCATGTCTAACATGGCATATATTTAAATTAAGGCTCTAAAATGTTTTATGAACTGTTTAAGTTAGAACCCTCGTTTTCAGATGTAACCTTATTATTATTCAGTTCCTAAATAACCCTTTCTAATTCCTTTGTGATTTCTTTTTATATTCATGGTTTATTTAGAAATGTTGACTTCCAAATAGCTGATGGTCCCTTTGTTATTTTTCTCTTCTTGTTTTTGTTGTTGTTGTTACTGTAGTCTCTGGGCTCATATTTGCAGAGTTTTGCTCAACTGCTCAACCTCTTGGCCCAGAATTGGCAGTTATTCTCAGGAGAGTGGCCCCAAATGCCAAACTCTTTTCAGTAGGTCTCCTTTTCCTCCAAGATCTTGGCTGATTCTTTTCACTACCTTGACGATTCTCCAGTGCCTTCAGATGTATTCTTATTTATTTTCCCCAGTTTTTCTAATTGTTCTGAGCAGGAGGGTTAGTTTGAATTACCAAGCCTTCCATTACCAAAAACAGATCATGTGATGGTTGTGATTTCTAATTGTTATAGAATTACAGTAAGGGGAGGAGGGGAGGCAGGGGGGACATATCCCAGTTATCGGTGCATAATCCCTCTCCCCAGGGGGATGAACAACAGATAAGTGGGTGAAGGGAAACAGCGGTCAGTGTAAGATATGGAAACAATAATAATTTATAATTTATCAAGGGGTCACGAAGGTGGGAGAGTGGGAGGAAGGGGGAAAAAACATGAGCTGATATCAAGGGCTCAAATAGAAAGTAAATGTTTAGAAAATGATGATGGCAACATATGTACAAATATGCTTGATACCATTGATGTGTGGAATGTTTTAAGAGCTGTAAGAGCCCCAATAAAATGATTTTTTTAAAGAGTTACAGTAGGAATGGGGCTAGGGAAAGCTATTGGGCAAAGAGACCATTCGAAGACCCAGTGGAGATAAAGGGGAAAATAAAACTAAACTTCAGCCAGAAAACAGAAAAGAGAAATATTTATATCTTTTATCTGCACCACAAATCACCACAGACTTGGTCGTTTAGACCACACATTTATTATCTTCCAGTTTCTATGGGTCAAGAATGCAGGCATGGGTTGCTGTGTGCATAGTAGTCAAGAGAGATGACCCCTCAGAGACACTGACAGGAGTAAGGTTCCGGGAGGGTACAGGAAGTGGGGGTGGGGCGAGGGGTGGTGAAAGCATCGATGATTGTCTAGCCCCATCCCCGATGGGATTGAACAGCAGAACTCTATGGGAAGGGAAGGGATATCTTGGAATGAGTAAGATATGACCATAAAAAGATTATTCAGGAAAACAAAACAGAATTCAGACATGGCTTTGCTGGCTATTCTCCCACAAGTCATGGTCAAAGTGTCTAGAGCTAGAGTTTTATTTGAAGCCACAACAAAGTAATGATCCACTTCTAACCTTACTACATGGTGCCTGGCAGAATTTAATTCTTTGAGGGCTATGTGACTTAGTTCTTAGCTGGCTTTTGGCCCCTTGCCACATAGGTCGCCCCATAGGTCGGATGACATCATGGCCGCTTCTTTCATGATAGCCAGTAAGAGTGCTTGTCAGCAAAGTGGAAGTTGCAATATTATCACAGAAGGTAGCCTCAGAAATGACATTACTGGCCCGTTTGAAACATTTCAGTTGGCTCCCTTTCACCAGATTTTTTTTTTTAAGTCTGGTTACTTCCTACCATAGTCTTCATCTCTCCCTTGTACCTTCTTTTAGCCTGTCTTTTCAGTGTCTACCCAGAAGTAAGGACAAACACAAGCTACAGAGAAGAGGGAAGGGGGCTAGGGGTGAGAAATGACATTACTTTGCCTCCTTGTCCTGTGGGTTGCACATAAGCCACAATACTGTGCTCCAGGACACGAGGTCACACAATGCTGTGAAGACCAGTAGGTGGAGATCCTTCAAGACTACAATAGGCTCTGCTTTCCACAATATCTATTCGTCTACATGACGGTTCTTTCTTCTTCTGGAAATGCCAGAGAAGATGGACAAATTAGACAATATTTAATACGTTACATATTAAAAACAACAAAACCAAAAAACTGTCCACGCTACCTGGAGTCAATGCTGACTCATAGTGACCCTGTGGGTTTCCAAGATTACAGGAGTAGAAAACCCAGTCATTCTCCCATGGAGCTGCTATTGGTTTC
>NW_022111369.1:67831842-67848375 GCF_000313985.2 Echinops telfairi | reverse complement strand
TGAAAAGAAAATGGAATTTTCCCATGGGCTTTTTTGAAGCCTCTTCTTTTAGTTCCATCAGTGCTGGGAAGTCATGGGGGTGGGCGAACACACAATAAAAACACTGCCATCAAGTCGATTCTGATTTATAGTGACCCTGCTGTACAAAAGTAGAACTGCCCCATAGGGTTCCAAGACTAGTCTCGATGGGAGCAATAGCCTCATCTTTCTCTGGAGGAGCAACCAGTAGGTTTGAACTGTGGATCGTGCGATTAGCAGCCCAACGCATAGCCCGTAGCATCACCAGGGCTCTTTGGAAATGGGGAAAGTTGGGTCAATTTACTCTAGTCTTTGACATGAATTAACTAGTTATGTTTAGAGTGCAGGGATAAGTACACTTGGAAAAGCCAAAACACAAGTCAATTTTACACGTACATAGTAAAATGCTCAGCTTTGTTCGTTTATGTTTTTCTATCTAGGATCCAAATGAAGACACAGAATGGAATGACATTTTGAGAGACTTTGGCATTCTTCCTCCAAAAGAAGAACCACAAGATGAAATTGAAGAAATGGTTTTACGTCTACAGAAAGAAGCACTGGGTATGGCTGTGCATTTGGTGGGCTGGATGCAGAGGAGACTACAGCTATGGTAACTCGGTACCCTCGAAACAAAGCAAAAACACTCACAGGCTTCCTGAGCTCTTCATGAGAGCAGATAGCTGGTCTTTCTGGGGCAGAGCAGCCGGTGGGTCTGAATCTCTGCATTGTAGCGAGCAGTCCAATGCTTCCCTGACTCCGTGGCAGCCCGTTTGGTTGTGTTTGAAAACATTTGTCAATATTTCCAAGTATGTGGAAAAAAACAAACTTATGGGGTCTAGTTGATTCTCAAAATGAAACTTACTGTCATTGAGTTGATTCTGACTCATAGCAACCCTCCAGGATGCAGTAGAGCTGCCCCTGTGCGGTTGATTGTGTAACCAACTCTGTATCAGCAGAAAGCCTCTTCTTTCTCCTGAGGAGGAGCTCGTGTGTTTGAATTGCCTACCTTAAGGTTAGCATTCCAATGAGTCACCCACTATATCACCAGCGCTCATTCCATATTACTTCAAAAAATTTGGGAAACAGCTTCCTGACCAACCACCTGGAGGAGATCCATATTTGTGCTAACTCCAAAGAAAGATGACCCAACAGAGTGTGGAAATTTTCAAACAATATCATTAATATAACATGCAAGCGCCATTTTGCTGAAGGTCATTCAAAACTGGTTGTAACTGTACATCGTCTAGAGCTGCCAGAATGTCAAGCTGGATTTAGAAATGGACATGGTATGGGGGATATCAGCACTGACAGTAGTCAGGGGATCTTGGTGAAAGCAGAGAATACCAGAAATATGTGTACTTATGGTGGGGTGGTTTTTTTTTTGACTATGTAAAGAGTTCAACTGTGGGCATCAAAACAAACTATGGACAAAATTAAGGAGAATGGAAATCCCAGGACACTTAATTTTACTCATGCAGAACCTGTTTATAGACCCAGAGGTAGTTGTTTGAACAGAACAAAGGAATACACTGTGGTTTAAAGTCAGGAAAAGTGTGCAGGGTCCCATCCCTTCACCTTACTTACTCAATTTGTATACTGAGCAAGTAATCAGAGAAGCTGTGCTATTTGAAGACGACCATGGATGGCATCAGGGATAGAGCAAGAGCCACTAACCATGAAAATGTAGATAATACAACTGTACTTGCTGAAAAAGAGCAGGACTTAAAGTACTTGCTGATGAAGATCAAGCCTTCAGTATTGATTACAACTCAATGTAAAGAAAGCTAAACTCCGCACAGCTGGACTAATAGTATCACGATCAACTGAGAAAACGTTGACGATGTGGAAGATTTCTTCTTGCTTGGACCCACAATCAATGCTCATGGAAGCAGCAGTCAAGGAAGCAAATGATGTATTGCATTTGACAAATCTGCTGCACAAGAGCTCTTCAAGGTGTTGAAGAGCAAGGATGGCACTTTGAAGATTAAAATGTGCCTGACCCAAGCCATGGTATTTTCAATCACTTCTTATGAATATGAAAGTTGGATAATGAATAAAGAAGTCTGAAGAAGAATTGAGGCATTTGAATTACGGTGTTGGTGAAGAATATTGAAAGTACTTTCGGAATACTGCCAGAAGAATAAGCAAATCTGTCTTGGAAGAAGTATAGCTAGAATGCTCCTTAGAAGTGAAGATGTGAAGATACTCAGCTCATGTGCTTTGGACATGTTGTCAAGAGTGATCAGTCCCTGGGAGGAAAAAAACAAAAAACGCCATACTTGGTAAAGTAGAGGGACCGTGAAAAAGAAGACCTGTGATGAATGGATTGACACCGTAGCTCTAACATGGGCTCAAACATAAAAACTGTGCTGATGGCGCAAGAGCGGGCATTGTCTCATTCTGAGTTGGCGCTCACTCTGGGACACCGAATAAGAGCAGTTGATTCTCAAGGAGCCCTGGCGGTGCTTCCGATTGCTAAGAGTTGGATTATCCTGGTGGAGGCAACTTGATGACAGTGGAAATTGACTCTTACATGTAATTTTAAATGTCTTCTGGCAGTTCTCTAAACTTTAGAGGAGCGGTAGCAGTTTAATTTGCAGGTTTTTCTGGCATATAAAACTATTTTGTAGCTGACTGCTTAAAAGACATTGATCTCCACTTGTCTAAGATATTGTTATTTTCCAATATGTGTCTTAAACAAGAATAGTTTTTTATATATAAATAATTTTATTGGGGGATCTTACAACTCTTTATAACAATCCATACGTCAATTTTATCAAGCACATTTGTACATATGTTGCCATCATCATTTTCAAAACATTTTCCTTCTGTTTGAGTCATTGGTACCAGCTCCTCTTTCCCCACCCCTCCCCTGCCCTCCAGCCCTTGTGAATCCTTGATAAATTATAAATCATTATTATTTTCATATCTTACACCAACCGCTGTCTCCCTTAACCCACGTTTCTTTTATTCATCCCCCTGGGAGGGGGAAGTAAGAATCATTTTAAAGCAATATTATTACCTTCCATTTTGTGTTGTTCCAGTTAAACCATATGAAAAGATGACGCTTGCACAGTTGAAAGAAGCTGAAGATGAATTTGATGATGAAGATATGCAAGCAATTGAAATATATAGGTACAGTGATTTGTTTGGATTACTTAGAGTTTTTAATTTTTATGATTGTTATTTGGGTGAAAGTTTACAGGGCAAAATGTACGCACATTTTGATTCATGACGTCGATTGCAATCCCACAATTTAATGAGGCTCTTCCTATTTCCTCCTTGTGCTTGCTATTTCCCGGTGTCTTTCTTTCCTCTTGGTTCCTGCCTCCTGCGCTTCATGCCTGAGCAGGGGCTTGCCATTAGATCCCATGCGCTTGGCTGTTTAAGGAATGCTGATGACCTTGGTGCTGTCGTTGACTTCGTAGACCAGTCTCTTTGGCTAAAAGTTGAGCTCTGGAAGTAAGTTTAATTCCAGGTCTACAGAATAACTAAGGGCCGTGGTCTCCGAATTCTACCAGTCTCTATCAAAATAATAAGCCTGAAGTTTTATTATTTTGAGTTTTGTGTCACCTTTTTCTCCCACTCTCTCCATGACCCCTTCTTGCCATCTCTCTTAGTACGGTCATCAGTAGTAGCTATGCACCACCTCAGGCTTCTGCTCTCATCATTGCGGAGGGTGAGGTGGGTGTACTCGATTTGTCCTTTGGCCTAATTGTTTCCATGTGTCTTGGATTTCATTCAGTCATCTTGGTTCTGGACAAAGAGAGACTAATAGTTACAACTTAGATGGCTGTTCTACGTCTGAGTTTTGAGTGGAGAAAGTATTTTAAGGAACTAAGCACAAATCTTGTTTTGTCTATAAAACAGAACAAAGCAGAATAATTTTAAATGGCATTTAAAAGTCACCTAACTTTACATAAATGAGTTCATTATTTTTCTTAAAATTTAAGTAAAATACAACAGAACTTTCCCAAACTATATATGAGTAAAACAAAATATCAATAAAAGATCAGTGAGAAGAAGGCTGCGATTGTTTCTCTAGCATGTCTTTTGTTAGATTCTATAGGAAAATTATTATATTCTTCATTGAGGTATTACTGGTCTCACCAAGATAAAGGAGCTTGTTAAAAACCCAACAAACCCACTACCATCGAGTCTATTCTGACTCATAGCAACCCCCTAGGACAGAGCAGAACTGCTCCTCAGTGTTTCTAAGACTTTAAATCTGTACAGACGCAGGCAGTCTCTTCTTTGTCCTGTGGAGCGGCTTGTGGGTTTGAACTGCTGACGTTGCAATCAACAACCCCAATGCGTATCCCACAGCACCACCAAGGCACGTTGAAGCTTGCTAACTCACAAGGGTTAGCTGAAGTAGGGTTGTTGTGAGGACGGTTGCTATTGGCAACACTGTGTTCAGGATTTTGGGTCATGGTTTTGTAGAGAAGTAAGGACACTGAGCCAAGAACCCTAAATTAAGCCAACATCGTTAGAAGGCATGAGGTTTGAAGTCCTGGTTCCCTGAAAAGACAGAAGCAAATCTTCTGGGTCTGGTTCCTTGGAGATGTAGAAGACAACCTCCCTGGAGGAGGGCTTTCCACTTAAGCCCAACAATGTCTACTGATAAAGATCATGCACTGGATGCAACAATTAAAGACTTAGCACCCTCTGAGGCAATTTACCAAGGGTGAGAACAGAAAAAAATTTAGTTCTCCAAGGATTATACACAGTGCAGTTACGGGGGTTAGGGGGACTGTATTAAATGTTAAAGACATATGAGATGCAACAACAGAGATGAGCATGTATTGAAAGATTGAGGAATAAGCAGACATAATTGAAAAGTGGTGTGGGATACAGAACCTCATTGTACCCTAATTAAAGTGGCTATTTTCCTTGGCCTGGGTCACTGAAGCCACATCTGAGGATTTATATTGGTGAATAGAGGCTTGGGCAGACTGGAAAAACAAGTCGCCTGGGAGGAAATAACTAGAAGTAAACTAGACTTAGCAGCGATGGTTTAGCCTATCATGGAAAACAGACTTCTAACACCCCTGAACATTAGAGGCTCAAAGCATGTCCTCCTTGGAGAGAACATCTGCTTTGGGGAGGGAGCATGTTCCCAGGATGTGGAAGCTCTCCATTGGAAACCCTCCCAAACCTCGCCCTGTGCAGCACTTCAGTTATATGCCTTTGGGCCAAAATAAATCTGTAGTCAGAATTATGATATACGCTCTGTGAATTCACTGGGTTCTGGTGAATTATTGAGCCCAAAGGGGCAGTGGGCACTAGCAGGTCAGAATACAGAGTGTCACAGGGACTTCTGAGCGTGTAGCAGGCATTCTGCAGAGGTGATGAGAAACCAGCCCCCCATTTTTGTGGCCACCAAGTCATGAAGTTGGGCCATTGTGTGGACTCCCAAACTTGTGGCTGGTATCTGCTAATTTCACAATCCGACAAACAGTGCCTTTTAACTCGGGAGCTCTGATTGTGCCCTCAGTGGTTAGAGTCACAGGAGGGGGCAGCTGGCAAGGAGGATGAATCCATGGGAATCTGAGAACTGACTTGATTGAATTATGCTCTTCTTTACCATGCCACTGGCAACAATAATAAGATTTGGCCCTTGCTTGGTACAAAGGAATAATCCTCTAAATGGAAGCTATGAAGTTGAAATAAAATCCACAGTTTAAATAGCTTATTAGGTAAATATGAAGAAACAGTTTACCAACTGGAAACTAAACACAAAGAAAATTATTCACAATGTAAACATAGAGATAGAACGCATAAAGGAGATATTCAGATATGTAGAAGATAAATTAAGAAATATATCTGATTTGAGTTCCAAGAAGAACAGAATGGAGGAGAGGCAATATTTGAATAAATGATGATGGTTATGATTAAAATTCCTGAATTTACTAATTCTGGTAGAAGAAATGTGTTCTAAATAGGAAAGATGAAAATAAATTCATACCTGGGTACATTTTAGTGGGCATCTCTAGTGCCAGAGACAGAGGGGAAAGGCTTAGAAGAAGCCCAAGATCAGGAACTCATCACTTTCAATGGGACAAACTGAACAATGGAAGCCAGAAGACAATGGAATAACATTAGAACAATAGCTGCTGCTTGATCACTTTGGGCTTCTCTTGCCAATAAAGAGCAGGCAAAAAAAGTGTTACCGTACTGGCAGGAATAATTAACCATAATCATCAAGAGGAGTCCTGGTGTTGTAAAAAATTCCTAGTTGGAGGGGTGCCAGTGGAGGGGCCTGAGGACTTGGCCCCCATACCAGCTACGTGGACAACTGCCCCTCCCCCCAGAATAATTTACTTTAGAGGACAGCACTGAAGCTGCAGCTAGGGGAGAGGAACATCTCTGATCAGAGCACATGGGAGCAAATGAATGGGGAGGAAGAGAGAGTGGAGCACATCCTGGCCACCAGGCCTGGAGGACGATATCCCCGCTCCGAACAGCCAATGCACAGAGTGGACCATATGGCTGATCCCACTATGAGACACAATGTCCCTTGCTGACACATGGCACTATGGGAGACAACACTAGAGACTCAGGGGTGGGATTGGCCCAGACTGACCCTGTGACACCGAGGCAAAGCACTAAAGGCAGAGCAACAGGGAGAGCAGAGCAGGGAAATCCCTAGGGAGTGCAAAGGATAGACTCTGGGGCCAGAGCATGGCACCTCATCAAACTTGACTAGAGAAATCAAACCTTGATCTATTTACAGGTTTTGGGGTGTTTTTTTTTTTTAATTTTTAAAAGTAAACAGAATTTACTAGTTGGGCTGCTATCACAAGGTCAGGAGCTCTAAATCACTAGCGATGAGAAATAGATGAGGCTTTCTTCTCCCATAAAGATTAACAGTCTCAGAAACATAGGGCAGTTCTACTTTGCCCTGTAGCATTGCTAAGAATCAGAATTGACTCCCTGGCAGTTAAGTTCAGACATCAAGAGAAGATAGGGCTGATGCTACAAAATGGGAAGCGAGTGATTTGTTTAACACTTAGAAGATGCAGTGACACCACTTTTGGTATTCCTATGCCCAGTTCTAAGTCTCAGTGAGTAAAGTAACTGTTATCTGATGAGGATATAATACTAGGATCTCAGATCCTGAAGGGATAAGAATTTAGGTTAGCCCGCCAGGCAGGACATTGAGGTCAGTAGAAATTCTAAGATAGGGTGAGGGTACATCTCTAATGGTTGATGCATTGAAAGAATGACTAGCAACTAATATATCTGGCCATCTATCTACAGCACTGGAAACTATAATTTTTACCAATATTCCTTTTTTAAGTATTTCCAGAAATATGACCATCTACATATGAAGAAACTGCTTGGGTGGAATGAACTTCTTGTGAGAAATCAATGGATCTCATCTTCACATGGGAAGTTGCACTTCCCGCTTCTACCGACCTCCTATAGTCAGTGATTAATAAAGGGGCCAAAACAGCAGACCCCCCCTTCCACCCGCCAGCGTCAAAGATGGACCCGTTTTGTCATGCAATTCACAGACCAGAGATTCCCATGGGCTCTGAAGCTGAGTCCACCCTGGTTTAGCACCTGCCGCTATAGTAGGCGTCTTCAACCTACAGCTTGCAGACCAAATTCAGCCCATTGTCTATTTCTGTAGGCAAACTCTTGTAGGAACACAGTCGTCCGTATTCATTTTGTATTGTATATGGTTGCTTTCCTGCTACAATGACAAAGTTAAATAGTAGTGACAGAAGCCATAAAATGTTTGCTGGTTGGCTCTTTACAGAAAAAACGTTAGCAACCCTTGCCCTACATTCTATCTCTTCTGAAAGCACCCTTCAATGAAACACGTGCACATGAATCCTTGTGTCAGATTCAGCTTTTAGAAAACACCGTGCAATGCAAGACGTTAAATTCTCATCAACCAGATAATGTTTAAAGTTGAAAAATGATGAAATTGTATGATTCTTGTTCCATAGTCTGAATTTATAACCAGCAGAGGAACTAAGCATAAAAAGTGCTTTCCTTTAGTTAATGAATATTATAATGGCTATAGTAATATCAGATAAAATGGAATAGAGATAAATAGGAAAATTTCATAGTGTTAGCATTATATCAAAAGATATAGCAATCCTAAATGTGCATTCACTAAGTGACAGAACTTCAAAATATATACAGCAAAATCTGATGTAATGGAAATAAGTAGACAAAGTCCCATTCATAATTAGATATCTCAATATTGCTCTCTTAGCAATTGATAGAACAATTAGAAAATCATGAAGGAGCTGGAGAATTTAACACTGTCAACGTGGCCTCCTTAGCAGATAGCACTCCAAGTAATAATAGCAGGAGTCACTTTCTTTTATGGGCTCATGGAACATTTACTACAACATACATACAAGTAGTCTTCAATAAAATCAAGGGAAAATTCCATTGTCCTTTAATTCTTTCTTAAGAGCTTTTTGAAGCTTCCTTGCAGACTAAAATACAAATTTCAATAAAGTTAAAGGATTGGAGTTCTCTTACTACAAATCAGAAAGCAACAACAAAAGATATTCTGACAATCCCCAAGTATTCTGAATGACTCAACTCATTTTTAAATAATTCATGGATTTAAGTAAGAAGAGCATAAGATAAAATTTTTTAATTGTTTTAAATAACTGTATATGAAAAAATTATCTAAATCTGTAGAGTACAAGCAATGTAATCCTTGAGGACAAGTACTAAAAAGTAAGAATAATCATAAAAATATTTTAAAACAGTGAAGTAGTTATCTGAGTCCAGACTGATATAAACAAGTAACTGAATACACACAAATTTGGAAAAAATAGAAACCCTTTCCTTACAGAAAAATTAGAATTAATAAATGTAGATGGAATGAGAAAAATAGAAAATTATAGTAGTAATTGATATGGACAAAATAATCAATGGATGCTTTAGTGAGTAGATGTTGCACTAAGCAGCAACAGGGTATAAATAATCTCAAAATATTTCTTGCCATACATTGTAATTATAAAGGGGAAAATTGTAGTTTACAGTGAAAAAATTTGGCATTCACCACCTTCAGCAAGTGATCAGCAATAATTACCCCCGCTAATTTATTCACAAGTATATCCAGTAACCCCTTGGTATGACCCACTGAGAAAGACCCATAACCTCCGGGCTTTTCATCTCAATGGTGTATAAATTTAATACATTCATGAAAAACAGACAAATCCAGAATCTGGGATTTTCAACAAATTCAAGTAACTGTTACTCTTCAGAAAGATCAAAGTTGTGGAAAACCAAAAACGACTGAGGTACTTGACGAATTGAAAATCACCCAAATACAATGTGAGAGCCTGAATTGGATCGAGGGGAAAAAAGAACCTTGGTAGGAAAATTGGTGGACTCTGGATAAGTTCTATCCTATTAAAGTTAATTTCTTAGTTTGGGTGACAGCGTTATAAGATATTAAGGGATGAAGCTGGGCAAAGGGCATACCGATTTTCCTTGCCTTATTTTTTGGAATTCTTTTCTAAGTTCAAAATCATGTGATATTCCCTTGTTCTGTTCTCACATCTGCCTCTTTACCCACTTACAAGTTCCATATCAGTACAAACACGTGTTCTGGAATTCCCATTTTCTCAAGGTTATCCATGGTTTGTTAAGATCCACACAGTCGAATGCCTTGGCATAGTCAATAAGGCGCAAATATACATTTTTCTCGTATTCTCTGCTTTTAGCCAAGCTCCATCTCGTATCTCTTGTTCCATGCCCTCTTCTGAATCAGGCCTAAGCCTCTCACGGCTCCTTGTCCATGGACTACTGCAACCATTGTTGAATGATCTTCAGTAAAATTTTACTGGCACGTGACATGTATTGTATTATTTTATAGTTTGGACAGCCTGTGGGGTCTCCTGTCTTTGATACGGGCACAAGCACGGAGCTCGTCCAGTCAGTTGTCTAGGTAGTTGTCTTCCAAATTTCTTGGCACAGGTGAGTGAGTGTTTCCAGTGTTTCATCAACTTGTCGAAACATTCCAATTTGTATTCCATCAATTCCTGGAGCATTGTTTTTTGCATTGACCCTTTCAGTGCAGCTTGACCTTCTGTCAGCACCATTGTATTGTTTGTCTTCATATGCTGTTTCATGAAATGGTAGAATATTGACGACTTATTTTGGCATGACTGTATTCTTTCCATCTTCTTTTGATGCTTATTGCATCATTCAATATTTTGCCCGTAGAATCAGCATTGTAACTCCAAGCGCGGATGTTTTCTCCAGGTCTTTCAGTTTAGGATGTGCTGAGTGTGTTCTTCCTTTTGGGTTTTCTAACTGTAGGCCTTTGCACATTTCATTAACATGTTTTACTTTGTCTTATTGAGTTACCATTTGAAATTTTCTGTCAAGCTCTTTGACTCCATCATACCTTCCATTTTCCTTAGCTACTCTGCATACAATTAAGAGCAGGTTTCAGAGTCTCTTCTGACGGCCACTTTGCTCTTTCCTTTCTTTCCGTAAAGACGTTCACCTTCTGCTTGTATGGTTGTCTAGATAGCCTCCCACAGCTTATCAGATCTTCGGTCATTAGTGTTCAGTGCATCAAATCTGTTCTTGAAATGGAAGAAATAGGCATGTCATTTCATCACCAACAATTCCATGCTAATCGATATTAGTGTTAATCTCAGTTACAGGTGGGGAAAACTGAAGCGAGACAGATTGAGTAACTTGCCTGTCGTCATACTGCTAGTAGAGAGGTAGAGCTGGCATTTGGAGTCTGTTTAGTCTGACCACAGAGTTTAAGCTCCTATTCATTCTCCTGTACTAGCCACTTGTTTCTATCCAGTAATTGCATTATTTACAAAGACTTTGGACTGAAGATCAGTTTACTTTGGCCCTTAAAAGCAAGTAAAATTGACAAGAGTATCACATTTATTTTTGCGAGGATTAAATTAATTAATGTAATGCACTAAAAGATACCTTGGTGGCACAGTTAGCACTCAGTGATGTTAGCTATTGGATGAGTCAGAGTTGATTTGATGGCAATGAGAAAAAAACCTGGGTAAGCATCGGACCAATAACCTCAAGATTGCTGGAATAAATTCACTAGCTGCTCCATAGGAGAAAGATGAAACTATTTGTTCCCATAAAGATTTACAGCCTCAGAAACCTTATCTTTATGATTTGCTTCTCTAATACCCCACTCCTGGTTCTGATAATGTGTTAGTCTGGGATGAATAAAGAAACAAATCCAAAGACATTCATATATATATAAGAAAGAACTTTATATACAAGAGCAATTGAATATTGAGAAAACATCCCAGCCCAGTCCAGATCAAGTCCATAAGTCCGATATTAGCCCATACATCCAACACAAATCTATAAAGTCCTCTTCAGACTCACGAAACACATGCAATGACACTGAATGCAGGAAGATCACAGGCCAGTGGGTGGAAAATCTTGTAGATCCAGTGGTGGTGGAAACATCTTAGTGGTGGCAGGGATCTTCATGTGGCTCCTTCAGCTCCAGGGCTCTAGTGTAGCTCCATGTGCCTTCTCAACAGGAATGTCTCCAAGGGAGTGAGCATGTGTCTCGCCACCAGCGAGCTATTTATCTCCTTAGCACCTCCAAATGAGATCATAAAACTGCTACCTGATTAAGGCTAAACTCCACCCCTTCATTCTTAATGACAACCATTGTCTTAATGAGACAACAGTCTCAAATTGACATCAGATTATGTAACTACCACACCCTATATAAGGTCACTATGAGTCAGAATTGATGCAATAACAGTAAGATGAATAAACTCCATGTTGACGATTCAAAGAAGCCCTGGTGGCACAGGGGTTAAAATATTTGACTGCTAAGAAAAAGTCATTCATTTGAACCCACCAGGCACTCTGTCAGACAAAGATGTGGCAGTCTGCTCTTTAAAATTTACAACCAGAGGAGCATTTCTTTGTCCTAGAAGGTTGCGGGTTTGGCATTTTACTTAGTAATGATCAAAAGCCTTAGATAAAATAAATTTATAATAGTCCATTGCGAATTTATACTTTGTGTAATACTTATGATAGCACAGATATTGATTAAAAAATGGTTGTTATAAGGTCATTCTATCATTCTTTACAGTATTTGATGCATATTATCTGACATTACAGGATGCTGTAACTGTTTATATGGAAAGTACATTAAGAATATAAACATTTTAAAATTTAACTTAATTTTTTAATTAGAGAAAAGCGGTTGCAGGAATGGAAAGCTCTTAAGAAAAAACAAAATTTTGGGGAATTAAGAGAAATATCTGGAAATCAATATGTGAAGGAAGTCACAAACGCAGAAGAAGATGTGTGGGTTATAATACATCTATACAGATCAAGGTAATTAACAACATTTTCTCAAAATGTTAATAATAATGCTATTAATAGAAATTTATGGCTGTAAGATTTTGTAAAGCATATAATATATATAATTATAATGCTTATATATATATAAGCATATAAAGCATATAATTCAAGAAGTGTATACTCATATATATAATTATATATCTTGAGTTTTTTATATTCATTGGTTTTAATAATTAAATTATGTATTTTAAATTATTTCTATTTCTAATTTTAAAAATATCCTACTCTTAAAAAATAAGCACTCTGGCAGTAAATTAAAATAACTTGTGTATGTGAGAGAGATCTATCAATATCTGTATCCACTAGAGAACAAATTTTTTATTGATTAATTCAAAAATAATGTGTCATAGCGTTATTAGTGAAATAGATGTGTTAAATTGTTCATTTGTATTGCATTTACTAGATAGCAACAATACTATACTTAAAGTCATGTTATAGCACTGGAAAAATAATATTCATCAAAAGCCATGTAGGGGCACACTGACTAAGGCTCCAAAATATTTGAACCTCAGCTAAGGAGGCATTCCCTGTATGGCCCCAACTCACGCAGAGGACACTTCTGCCATCCACCCATGATTCCCTTGTCCCCCATGTCTCCAGGCCAGACTACAACCTGACATATTACACAGACTGGTGCACATGATAGCAGGAACCTACCAGTGAGTTTCAAGTACTAATGTCATATATGAACAGACCTGGTAACATAGTGGGTTATGCCTTGGGCTGCTAACCTCACGGTTAGCTATTTAAAACCACCAGCTCCTCTGTGGGGGAAAGATGAGGCTTTCTACTTCCGAAAAGAGTGAGGGTCTTGGAAACCTAAGGGGGCAGGCAGTTCAGCCCTGTCGTATAGGGTCGCTACGAGTAGGAATTGACACATGACAACGAGTCAGAAGTTTTAAGCACAAATAGTTTCAGTCACCTACCTCACTCAAAGTTGTTTGTAAAAGAAAAACCCAAACACCTTCTCATATGAAAGGTCTCAGACATACAGAAGACAAAATGATAAAAGGAGGGCCTTAAATACCTAACATCTAGATTCAACAATATTTTATAGCATTTATGTATGTGTTTACATATTTGCAGAACAAGTTCAAAGTAAATTGCACACAGCATGATACTTAATCCTGTATACTTCTATATGCATCTTCAAAAATAAGGACATGTTTCTATGTAGACACAGTGACATTCCTACACCTAACAAATTAAGAATAATTCCCTAATTACATCTAATACTTAGTTCTTACTCAAATTTCTCAACTAACTTCAAAATAGCTTGCCCTCATTTCATTTGATGTGTGTTAATCTGGTTGGTGTGGTTCTGCCATTGTTAATGAATATTACTGAAAGGTTTTCATTCTTTGTGTAAATAGTGTCCAGTCACTGAAGAGTCCACATCAAAAATTCATGTCATTCGACTTGTAGCTGGCCTATACTTGTAAAATTCTTTTCTCAACAGTATTTTAAATTCTATACCATTGGCTAAATCAATAACCCAATCAATAAAATTACCTTATGCCCCTGGGACATGATTGATAATGTTCTCTAACATAGAATGACAATGATGTCTCTAAGGTGAGCCAGAGACATACATAAACCATAATTATATGGATGGATTTGGGGCTCACACTTAATTCTAGGTCCAATATAAGAACAATTAGTTCTTATATGACATGGCCCTCATTAATGCTTCCCCTCATGAAGAGATCTCTGAAGTTATGAGTGTTAGTGTTATAGCAAAGTGTGGGGCAGAAACTAGATGGTGACCAGCTATAACCAGTAGCATCTGGGGTCTTACAGGGTTGTCTTCAAATGAGCAGCCATCTAAATGAAGGGTCAACCAAGTCCACATGGAAGGAGCACACCTGTGTGATCCAAGGATTGTAAACAATAACATCCAAATCTGAAGGAAGGCATGGTATCCGAGCTTAATTGTGAACACCTGGTTTGGAGAAGGGGATGGATGACAGTCCTCATCAGGTCTCCTGTCATTAGGCGGGCAGAGAGGAGGCACTTAAAATTCAGCTGTTGTTGGATGATCTTCAGCAACATTTTACTAGGATTTGATATTAATGATATTGTTCTATAATTTGAGCAGCACGTTGGGTCACCTTTCTTTGGACTGGGTCTCTTCCAGTCAATTGGCCAGGTAGCTGTCTTCCAAATTTCCTGGCATAGATGAGTAAATACTTCCAGTGCTTCATCAGCTTGTTGAAACATTTCAATTGGGATTCTTTCAATTCCTGAAGCTTTGTTTTGGGTAATGCTTTCAATGCAGTTTGAACTTCTTCCTTCAATAGCATTGGTTCTTGCTCATATGCTATCTCCAGAAATTGTGGAATTTCAATGGGTTCTTTTTGAGATGGTGACTGTGTATTCTTTCCATCTTCTTTTGATGTTTCCTGCATCATTCAATGTTTTTCTCTAAGAATCTTTCAATATTTCAATTCAATGCTTGAAGGTTTTTTTTTTAGTTCTTTCAGTTTAAGATATGCTGAGAATGTTCTTTCTTTTTGGTTTTCTAACTTTAGCTCTTTGAACATTTTATTATATTTTACTTTGTCTTATGGAGGTGCCATTTGAAAGTTCTTATTCAGATCTTTGGCTGCATCATGTCTTCCATTTGCCTTAGTTACTCTAAAACTAAGAGAACATTTCAGAGTCTCTTCTGACATTCCCTTTGGTCTTTTCTTTCTTTCCTGTCTTCTGTATGATCTTTTGCTTCTATGAACGATGTTCCTGATGTCCTTCCATAGCTCTTCGGGTCTTCTATCATCAGTGTTCAATGTGCCAAATATTTTCTTGAGATGTTCTCTAAATTAAGATGGCAGAGACTAAATGCAGGGGTCCTCAAACTTTTTACACAGGGGGCCAGTTCACTGTCCCTCAGACCCATTGGAGGGCCTGACTATAGTTTAAAAAAAACTATGAAAAAATTCCTATGCACACTTCACATATTTTATTTTGAAGTGAAAAAACAAAAGGGGCAAAAACACCCAGCGGGCCAGATAATTGTCCTCGGAGGGCCACATGTGGCCCACGGGTCGTAGTTTGAGGACGCCTGAACTAAAGGTTGTATTTTGGCTCTTGTGGACTTGTTTTGATTTTCTTCAACTTAAATTTGAACTTACATATGAGCAATTGATGATAAGTTCCACAGTCAGCCACTGGCCTGATTTTAGCTGTTGATATTGAACTTCTCCATGGTCTCTCCCCACAATTGTAGTCAGTGTGATTTCTGTGTACTCCATAAGGAGAAGTACACGTTTACAGTTGGCTTTTGTGTTTTACAAAGGCAATTGTGATGACCAACTCATTGGTCTTGCAAATTTTATCATGTGATTTCTAGCTTCATCTCCATCACCAAGACCACATTTTCCAACTATTGTTCCTTCATTCTTTGTTTCCAACTTTTGCATTACAATGGCCAATAATTATCAATACATCTTGATTGCAAGTTTGACCAGTTTCAGATTGAAGATGTTGGTAGAATTCTTCAATTTCTGCATCACTATCTTTAGTGGTTGGTGCATAAATCTGATTAATGGCTGTATTGATTGGATTTCCTTGTATGCGGATAGACATTATTTACTACAGACAGCATTATGCTTCAAGATAGATCTTGAAATGTCCTATTTGATGATGAATGCAGTGCCATTCCTCTTGATTACATCATCCCCAGCATAGTAAACCACATGATTTTCTGATTCAAAATGGTCAATACCAATCCATTTCAGCTCACTGAAATCTATAAAGCCTTTATGTATTCCATTTCATTTTTAATGACTTCCAATTTTACTAGATTCATACTTTGTACATTTCAGGTTCCAATTATTAATGGATGTTTACACTTGTTTCTCCTTATTTTGAGTCATGCCTCATCAGCAAATGTAGGTCCTAAAGGCTTAATCTCTTGCAGGCTTTCCTCCAGCCATTTTGTTGACTCTACTTTGAGAAGGCAGCTCTTCCTCAGTCATCTTTTGTTGTGTCTTCCAAACTTAGGGGCTCATCTTCTGGCATTATCTCTGACAATGCTCTGTTTCTACTCGTTAGGTTTTCAGTAGCTGAATACTGAATATTCAAAGATATCCATATAATGCTATCCATGTGATTTTCAGTGGCTGATTTCTCTGAAGTCCTCCCTTT
>NW_022111369.1:67827594-67829425 GCF_000313985.2 Echinops telfairi | reverse complement strand
AACGTAACTAACATCGTTGATCAATTTGCGTCAAAATTGTCAAAGGGGAACCTTTGTAAACTTTCACCAAAAGCACAATAAAATATTATTTTTAAAAATCCACAAAAACATAATTAAAAATGAAATGAGTAGTTTATGCTCCTCTCTGAGAAGCAGAGGAAGAACCTCATTACTAGAAAGAGCCAGGAGAGGAGCATACTAGGGGTTCCAAAAAGAAAACAGAAATTTTTTTTCACAGCTATGCATTAAAAAAAAAATTTTTTTTTTACAAAACATCCTTATCACCTTCAAAGTACTGTCCATTGCACTTCATATGTTTGTCAAATCTGTGATTCCATTCTTAGAAACATTTTTCAAAGGTGGCTGACAGGACCTCCCTCGTTTTTTGCTTCATCTTTTCTATGTTGTCAAATCACTGTCCTTTCATGTCCCTCTGCATGTGCAGAAACAAAAAGAGTGAGGTCAGGTGAGTCAGGTGTGTGGGGAAAGAGAGTCATGCTGTTTTTGCCAAAAACTGGCACACTGAGATGGCTGTGTGAGTCATGATGGTAAAACCAGTACCCCCACCCACCCCGACTGACTGCCACAAACCCTACCCACCCACCCCCACTGTCTGCCTTTTGGTCGCACATTGTTATGCATCGTTTTCAGAATCTCTAAATAGAAAGCTTGATTAAAAGTCTGACCTGGTGGAATGAACTCTAAATGCACTCTGAGTCGACATTTTCATTTGTCCGGGAAGTTGATGGATGTCCAGAATGAGGTTTGTCATTAATCAACATTTCACTTTTTTGAAAGGAGAAAATGACTCATACACTTGCATTTTCCCCATAGTGCTGTCCTTATAAGCTGTGTTCAGCATCTCAACCGTTTCTGTGACATTTTTCTGAGCAGGAATCAGAATTTCACCACTGCATGCTGTTCTCTTAAATTGGCCATCACACACAAAAAAATGAGGTTTGAGCAAAACTGTTTTTGTGAAAAAATTCACTGTGACCAGAGACCCTTCCCAGGTGATGCTACTGGGTGCACTAACTCAAAGCGAGTTGCTACATACTCCCCTAGCGGGAAATGGGTACTACAAAAGTTCTGCTCTAACCAGCATAATTCCAGACTTTTTTTGAGGGGGAGGGGTAACCACTCATAACCTCTGGACCCAAGACAATGAACCTCCTGGATTCAGAAAACAGCTGTAACATCAAAGGAGCAGCTGCAGAACCAGGAGCCAGAGCCTGGAACAGAGTGGTGGACTTCCCAACCTACAGAGCAAGTAAACAGTGCTTTTATGCAGGAGGAACTGAATGTCTTTAAGCTGATGCTTGCTGGAGAGGGGTGCATTTGGACACTAATTCAGGGAGCAGGTTTGATAACTCATGGAACTTGAGCTGAATGATTTTGGCTTGAGGTTTACAGCAGAGTGGTATGCCCCGTTGACATTTATCAGTAGACCTGAGAGGACTTTGGAATGTGTATTGATGAATAACTGTATCCTGAGCAAATCTCACTTGCCTTATAATAAACCCTTTAAGGACCAGTATAGTCTGTGAGTCCTGTAGAGCCATTGCAATGGGTTTATGAACTAGAGGTAAAACAGAGAATGCCGGTGAAAACCACACCGATACAAGGGAGAGAAGAGCAAACAACAGGCTAGCAGGCAGACAGGTGTTAAGTTGGATGAAGGGAAGGACAGTATTCTTCAAGAGGGAAAGGGGAAAAAAGGAAGGGCAGAACAAGCTATTTGGAGGTTTGATAGGTGGTTTATGTGGTTGTGTACAAAAAATGATCATCTGAAATGCAAACTCCTATGTAATTCACAATGAAGTATTTTTTT
>NW_022111369.1:67810166-67826542 GCF_000313985.2 Echinops telfairi | reverse complement strand
TATGGAATGTACATAGTATGAATCTAAGAATATTAGAAGTTGTCAGAAATAAAATGATCACTTGAAGACAGATCTCCTAGGCTTGTAGGCATTAATGAGCAGAAATAGACTGGCATTGTCCATTTTTAATTGGACAAGTATATGATGAATTTAGGCAGAAAGCCGAGATACCAGAAAGATCTTTGCTGGGTTTATTGACTATGAAAAGACATCCAACTGTGTGGATCCTGGCAAATTATGAATAACATTGCAGAAATAGAAATTTTAAACATTTATTTATGTTAATGCGGAACCTGTATATGGAGCAAGAGACTGTTCAGGAAAGTTTTGTGTCAGGGCTGCATTCTTTCACCATACTTATTCAATCACTCTGTTGAGCAAATAATCTGAGAAGCTGGAGTATCTGAAAAATAATATAACCTTGGGATTAGAGGACGGTTTTGTTCACAACCTGAGATGTGCAGAAGGCATAACCTTGATTGCTGAAAGCAAGAACATTTGAAGTATTTACTTATAAACATCAAAGACTACAGCCTTTAGTATGGATTACACCTCAACATCTAAACACACACACACACACACACACACACACACACACACACACAGAAATCTTCACAACTGGACCAATAGCAGCATCATGGTAATGGAGAAATAATCAAAGAGCCTCTTTACTTGAAGGTGGAGTCCAGATTCCTGGAAGCTATTGTTGTTGTTCGGTGCCTCCAGTTAGCTCTGACTCATGGCGACCCTGTGCACAACAGAACGAAACACCGCCGGGTCTTGTACCATCCTCACAACTGTTCCTGTGCCTGAGCCCATTGAGGCAGCCACTGGGTCAGTTCTCGTTGAGGGACTTCCTCTTTTTCACTGCCCCTCCACGTTACCAAATACGATGTCTTTCTCGAGGGACTGGTTTCTCCTGATAATATGTCCAACGTATGAAAAACAAAGTCCTGCCCTCCTTGCTTCTAAGGGGCACTTTGGCCTTACTTCTTCCAATTCAGATTGATTGGTCCTTTTAGCAGTCCTTGGTACTTTCAATATTCTTCTCCAGCGCCACAAGAAATCAAAGAATACAGTGCATCAGGCAAATCTGCTGCAAAAGACCTCATTAAAGTGTTAAAAAAAAAAGGCAAAGATGTCACTCTGAGGACTAGGATGAACCGAGGTCTCAAGCCTTCTTATTTTCAGTCCCCGCATATGCAGGCAAGGGCCGAACCAGAGGATGACCAGTGCCTTTGAATAATGGTGTTGGCAAAGAACATTGAACATACCATTCACTGCCAGAAGAATGACTAATCTGTCTGAAAGAAGCTTTGTTAATGTACTTGTTAGAGGGGAGGATGGACAGGTGTTATCGCATGTACTTTGGCCACATTTTCAGGAAGGGCCAGGCCTCGGAGAAGGATTTATGCTTGACAAAGGAAAAGTTCAGGGAAAAGAGGAAGGCCCTCCAAGAGCTGGATTGACGCAGTAGCTGCGACAGTGACTCAAACATAGCTGTGCTTCTTTCTTCGGTACATAGGGTCGCCACGAGCTGAACCGAGCTCCATTGTACCTGACAACAAACGTCTTCACAGCAGCAGATTGCCACGTCTCCCTTTTGCAGAGCAGCTGAGTGTATTCCAACGGTCAGCAGTTCAGTTAGCAGCTGACCACTTAGCCATTGTGCCACCAGGGCTCCTCTGTAGATTAGTATGTTGTAATTATCAAAAGAAATGGGATAGATACATTAAATGTGCCTAAACACACGTATAAATACATTTTGTTTATTCTTCACTTTTCTGTACAATCACCCAGGATTACAAGGCTTTGTCAATGGGGATACAAAGGCAGACAAAGCATCTGCTCTGCCATTAAGAAACATTCAGTGTAGTGCAGGACACAGAGAAATGTGACACAATCGTTTAGCTACTGTGGTGGAAGTCTACATAATGAATGAAATGGAGCGAATACGTAGGTCTGCCTGTGGAGAAGGGAAGTAAGCTATTTTTGGTCTTGTACTTAAAACGTAAGAAAATATTTTTCAAGTTTACTGGGTTGTAGGAAATAGACAGGATGGATGGAGCATTTTAAGTGGGAAATGTGGCTTAAACAAAGGTACAGAAATAAGAGGAATCTCACTTTAAGTAGTTTATTCTAGCTGACACATATATTAAGTAGTTTATTCTAGCTGAAACATACACGATGCAAACAGGTAACGTTACCGGGGTGGTAGGGAAGGACCAGACCATGGAGAACCTTGAGGAGTCTGGCCTTTGTCTTGAAAGCAGTGAAGAAACGCTGAAGTATCTGAAGTTTGGGAAGCGTGGGTTGTTCCACAATGAGACTTTTGTGCTGAAGTCCCATTATCGAAAGGTCAAGGATAAATTGAGAGACCCAAGACCGGAAACAGAGAGACTAGAGGAATATGGTGAAGCTTGGATAAGACCAGGAGTAAGGAATTCAGGAAAGAGAGGAGAGGACAAATGATAAAGAGGCTGAATTAATATGACTTAATCATTGATTTAATGGGGTGAGGAAAAGGGAGATTTTGGGTCAAACTAAGGATACAAGTAAAAAATATGATTTCTACTTGGGGAAAGAGGTGGGGTGGTAGGGGAAGAAGTTGATCAGCTATTGATATCATCAGACTGAATAAGATTGCTCAATTAATGTGTCTAAAATGAGAAGATGGTCCAGGACATAATAAGAAACATCTGCATTTCGGGCATAAACAGATGAAGGAAAGCAGATAGATAGAAAATGTTTTCAGAGAAGCCAAAAAAAAAAAATAGAGAATTTCAAGAAGGATGATGAATAGAAATAGCAACTTTTATTTTTTTAATCTGGCTATGAACAGGAAAAGAGAAGGTTCTTATTAAAAGGATCCATAAAGTTGTAAAGGAACATTATTTTAAGGATTTAGTCACTTGACTATGTTATGTCAAGTGGAGAAGGGAGCCCTCGGAGAAGGAAAGGTCAGGAAACGATGACCGAGAGAGGGAGGATAACCCATAGAGAAAGGGCTCCCACGAAGTGGAAGGCACGGGGGATGAAATAGAGGTGAAGGGATTCACGACCAGACTGGGAACAGTTTAACAAAGCGGTGCGGGGGTGGTGAGCCGGGAGGAAAGGTTGGGTTCCTCCCAAATTTGGGTTCCTCCCAATTTGAAGAATGGGTATAATGGGAGTAATGTAATAGAATGCAAAGAATTAGAAATTGGGCCGTAGTTCCAATCAATTTCAAAATTTTGAAGAGGAATATAGTTCTGGATAATGGGGGGAATCTTAAAAAATAAAAAATAAATCTTAAATCTTAAGATTTAAGAATCTTAAAAAAATAAATTTATTGGGGTCAAGAAAGTCAAGAAGGATTCAGAAGAAACATCAGTCCATTCATGTGGAAATAAGCCCATGCAACCCCTGTGAAAGGGTTGTTTGACCCCCAAAGGTGTCAAGATCCCGGGTGGAAAATGCTGTTAGGAGGTTGCGTTCAGAAATAAGTCCTAAAATAAATAAAAATAAACACTGTCTACACTCACATAAAAAAAAAAAGAAGCCCATGATAGTGATAAGATTTGGGATCCCCTTGTTATCATTAAAACTTCCGGGAATTCCCTCGAAGTTTCCTTTTTTAAATTTTCCCTCTAAGTGGCCTACAAACTGGGGACTAATTTAATTAAGCATCAAATTCCATCAAATAGTAACAAATTTCATTCTCAGGTTATAATGTTGTTTGCAATACACACCAGAGGACTTTCTGATTCAGCATTAGGTAAAAATGATAATGTTAAAAACTAAAGATAATTTTTTTGCTATAGAGATGTTTGAATTTATTTTATTAGACTGAGATAAATAGTCTGCCATAAAGTTATCATAGCCACTGTTTCTCTTTTTAGCATCCCAATGTGTTTGTTGGTTAACCAACATCTTAATCTCCTTGCAAGAAAGTTTCCAGAAACGAAATTTGTTAAAGCCATTGTGAATAGCTGTATTCAACATTACCATGACAACTGCTTACCAACAATTTTTGTTTATAAAAATGGTCAGATAGAAGGCAAATTCATTGGAATTATGGAATGTGGAGGGATAAATCTCAAACTAGAAGGTAATATTATTTTTAATTGTTTATGAAAATAACATGGGAAAGCTTCTACAAATTATATCATGTATACAGATATTATGAAAGTTTATTTCCTTAAAATATTAAGTTGTCTTCTTATACTTTGTCTTTTTGTATACACTCACAAATTAATTTTCCTATAATAGTACTCTTCTATAAAAATCCTAATGGCTTCCTATTTCTAATAAGGTAAAAATTGTCTTCTGCTTCGGAGTTTGATCCAACCTATGCAACAATATTTCTCAATATTTCCTGGTCTTCAGCCACGACCTCCAAATGCTCTTTCCTTATTTGGACCATTCAACTTTATGTGTGTCTTTCTTAGTACCTACACTACCCTCCTCTCTTTTATTCTCTCTGTCCACACTATATTTTGAGGGGGGAGGTGGTTATCCTCAATTCCTTTATGTTCCATTATGTAATCCTGGCCCAACTGTGTTCTTCTCTATTGAATTCCAATAGTACATATATTTTGTCTAGACTTTATTATTTACTCACTTGC
The DNA here is from genome assembly GCF_000313985.2 of Echinops telfairi. Classification (NCBI taxonomy): domain Eukaryota; kingdom Metazoa; phylum Chordata; class Mammalia; order Afrosoricida; family Tenrecidae; genus Echinops; species Echinops telfairi. The sequence continues at coordinate 67,821,935 of NW_022111369.1, read as the reverse complement.
TATCTAATGCTATTGATTAATCAATTCCCTTTGAGCCTTATCTCCCTAACAAGTAGAAGGACCATGTATCTTACCATTTTCTTTCATAGCATTTGGAACAGGACTTTATACTTATTCCTAACTGCAAACCAGAGCAAAACCAAATTCATTGTCACTAAGTTAATCTTGCCTCAGAGTGACCTTGTGGGACAGAGTCGAATTGGCCTGGAGGGCTCACCATCTGTGAAAGCAAAATGCCACATCTTTCTCCCACAAAGTGGCGATTGGTTTTGAACCTCCAATTACTCAGTTACTAGCCAAGCATTTTAGCCACTGCACCACTACAGCTCCTCTGTCCCTAACCAGGTAGCAACTTCCTCCTAAATTCACCGTTGATTCATTTGATTGAGTTTTAGGAAAGAATGGTTGTTATCAAAGATATTTTTGACACTCTTATTCTTCCAACCTGTTTTTGGACTTCCTGAGACTTCTCGTACTTTCGTTGTCCCAGAATACTGTCCTCTTTCCCTTTCAGTCTCCTAATGCCCCTCCTGTTTCCAGCACCTGATTTTCCCATCTTGGGTCTCATCCTTTTATTTAAAAGTTAATGCATGAATGTGAAGAAAAATATAGCAAAAAAATAACAAGTGTGAAAAAACTGGATACATTTACTCACTGTGGCTTCTGCTCTTTGTTTGCTGCTTTTGAAATAAACTGTATAGATAGGATTGAAGTTATTTATATTTTTGTTCCTAACCTCATCTCCAACCCCACTTCCCTAGAGGCAATTATGACCATTAATTTAGTGCATTTCTGCTCCATATTTTTATGCTTTAGCAACACATAATATACTTAAAATAAATGTATTGTACATTGGAAGCTAATCAATAAATGGGATGATAGTGTATCCCATTGAAACCTGTTTAACAACATTGTTTTCACGTAAATCATACTGTTATTCTAAAAGCTATCTAGTATTTTCTCATCCGCAAGTTATATCACAATTTGTTTGCGTTTTTCCTACTGATAGAAATTTGAGTTGTTTCCAGTTTTCAAATTATAAGATAATTGCCTTTGAACATCTTTGTGTCTATTTCTGAAATTTCATTCAGAAAATATAGGGACTTGTGAAATCATACAGATATGCTTTCAGTGTCCCTAGATATTGCCAAATTGCTCTCTAAATTGACCATACATTTATTCTTCCCACCAGCAGTCTATAAGAATTCCACTGACCCACATCCTCACCCAATATCCATATTGTTAAACTCTTTCTTTTCTTGTGCCAATCTGATGATATGAAATGGTACCTTGTGGTTGTTTAAATTTGCATCTCCATGATTACTTTTTTTCTTCTATACTAGTTTTTCTGATTGCCTCTAATTGTTCATAAACTTTGCCCATTTTCAGTTGTTTTGTTTTTGATTTATTAGAGAGTATGCATGCTATGAATTGAATTGTATCCTCCCTGCCCCTCCCAAATGTGTCAGTGTAGCTAGGCCATGATTCTCAGTGTTATGTGATTATCTTCCATGTTGTTATCTGATGTGATTATCCTATGCATTGTGAATCCTCACCTATATGATGTTAATGAGGCAAGATGTGAGGCAATTATATTAATGAGGCAGGATGCAATCCACAAAATTGGGTTGTATCTTGAGTCAATGTCTTTTGAGATTAAAAAAAGAGATTGAGATTAAAAAGTGAACCGCGATCAGAAGGAGCTACCACCACCAAAAAGAAGAGCCTGGAGTGGAATGCATCCTTGGACCTGGGCGGTCCCTGTGCTGAGAAACTCCAGACACAGAGGACCGCAGTTGACAAGGTCCTTTCCCAGACCTAACAGAGAGGGAAAGCCTCTCCCTAGAGCTAGTACCCTGAATTGGAACTGCTAGTCTCTTGAACTATGATAGAATAAATTTGTTTAAGTTATTCACTGGTAGAATTTCTGTTACAATTAGATAAGAATGTATTTTTTTAATTCTAGATATTAATCTTATATGTATTGCTAATCTGTTCTCACCCACTGTGACTTAGTTTCAGTTGTCACATGGTTTAAAAATTGGCCCAGTTAAATGTTGTATTACTTTTAGTTTATTTTGTACTTTCTTGAAAATTGGAAGGAGAAAAAAAAACTGTCTCTGTTCCCAAGGTGAAAAAGATCTTCTTCTAGATATGTCTATTTTGAAGTTTCCCCCCAACCCCAACTTGGTCTTGAATGACATTGGGTTGACTTTTGTGTGTGATATTGTGTGTGAGATATGTATATCATTGAGGTTTTACTTGTTTCTTGTATTTGTTGACCATATGAATATCCTCCATGGTAAAATGTCTATGCAGTCCTTTGCCCATTTTTTTTTTAAACTGGGACTGTTGTTTTTTGTTTAGTTATAGAAGTTTGGGCTCTATTTTAGATAATATACTCTTATTGAATATATGGTTCCTCGAAATGTTCTTTTATCTGTGGGTTGTTTTTTCACTTTTTTATTATAAATCCTTTGAGGAATGAAAGCATTTAGTTTTTGCGAACACCCCATGAAATTCTTTATGCTGGTTAATTTCTTTGTCTTGTAGCCAGTTTTGCATGAGATGTGTCTATTGGGCTCTTCAGAGAGCCATCTTTCTGTTCTCTTCTGTCAGCCCTACTGGCCTTGCATGGTGGCACTGTGCGTAAGACACTGGACTCCTAACCAAAAGATTGGCAGTTCAAATCCAGCAGGCATTCCATGGATGAAAGATGAAGCTATCTGCTCCCAGAAAGAGCTACAGTCTCAGAAACCCTAAATTGGGCTGGAATCAACTCAGTGGCAGTGGGCTTGGGTTGTTGGTTCTTTAGCTTTGTTAGTTTTCTCTTCGCTAAAATCCTTGTGCTTTCCTTGGTTTTACTTTGTTTTTTTCCTAGCTTCTTGACATACACTTTCAGATCATTTAAATGTAATCATTTACAAGTAAGTTTAGCCATATTTTCCCCTTTAGCTACACTCCATGTGTATTTTATTATATACTACTATGGTTATCCTCCAGTACTAACTATGTCATTAACTTCCACATTCATTTATGCATCAGTTTCCATTTCACATAGATAAGAAAATCTTTTAAAATTCTTCCAATATTTTGTCCAATTTAACAATTGGTTATTTATTTCAGAACTTGAATGGAAGCTAGCAGAAGTTGGAGCAATACAGACTGATTTGGAAGAAAACCCCAAAAAATGCATTGTAGATGTGATGGTATCTTCAATTAGAAACACCTCTATTTATGATGATAGTAACAGTTCAAACAGTGATAACGATACACTATAGAAACCATTAATAAATGACTTTAAAGAACTTATATGCTGTTTTGTTTGCCTTCATATTCACAGATCAGAAAGTGTTTAAATTGGTGTGTTTTCATTTTTATTTTGGAATTATAGCTTACGTCATTTCAAAAGCTTTCAAGTATTTCAGAATATTCATGGCCACCAACAAAATCAGAATTTGTACTTAATATTTTTTTCTGATCCATATTATGCTAAAATAAAATATTATGGATCCATGAGTTGCTTAGTCATTTCCAAAGAAACTTGTGAATGAAAGTAACACAGAACCATGAAGTTTTAGTTTATATAAATCTACCAATTGTTGTGTAAAAATATGTTAAATTAAATGTATGACCACAATATGCTTTTTCTTTGAAGCCTCTTACCTATTAAAATTTAACTGCTCAATAAAAATGTAATTAAAAGCATGTGAAAAGTACAAAAGAAACGTCTTTCATTAATCATTATTCTTAGTTATTAAATTAGGAAACTATTAAGTAGTCTCACACCTAACTTCCAAATCATGGGAGGAAAATATAGTATTTTGGAGTGTATCTTAGTCCCTGGTAATGCAAATGGCTAACACTCTGCTAATTGAACAGTTAGAGGCTTGCATTTCCCCAGAGGTATCTTGTAAGCAAGGTCTGGGGTTCTGCTTCTGAAAAATCCACCATTGAAAACTCAATGGAACACAATTTTACTCTGCTACACATTGAGTCAGCTTTGACTCAATGGCACGGACACTGGTATGTCTTAACAGTAATCACAGAAGCATGCAGAATGAAGAAACAAAATATTAGGGTGCTGCACAAGACTTGCATGGTGCCTTATCTTGGCTTAGTAATGGACATTACTTGTAGAGAAAAGGATTTGGTGGCAAATCTAACACATGGTAGTTCATTTACAGATTTTATTCTCATACTTTGTCTCTATTGACTACCCATAATTCTGAATATGATTAATCTGTGTTTGTGTGAATATCAGGGTGAGTAAAAAAATATTGCTATTCTGCTTGATGTGCTTGAACTATGGAATGATATGATATATATGTCAATTTTTTTAAAGTATTGCCACTAGAGTTCCACTTCATAGATGCACAGGTTTAATCCAAATAAAATGTGTCTAATCATGTCTCTTTGATTAGTGGATGACTGCAGGCCAGTTCTCATAATCCACTTATCTTAGTCTTGTTGTGGTGCCTTGAAAAAAAAGGTCCAATTAAAATAGTATCTTCTGGGGGAATTTCCTGGGACAGTAAATTAATTCAAGGCAGAAAGCTCAGCTCAGAAGGTTATGGTGGCTGAGGGGACTCCACAGGGGAATTCTTGATGGGTTTTCTCAAAGCATGCAGTACAATCATGAAGGATTACTAGGAAGAAGTTCGTTATAAGGAAATTAAAACTGCATTTGTTATGAAAAAAAAAAGTCCTGTAAAGTTGCACTGAGGCGTTTTTCCTCAGCATGACAATGCATCTGCTTATGCTTCAAGGGCAACAAGAGCTGTCCTGTGAGGATTGCATTGAGAATTTTATCCATTCTCCCTACAACCCTGATCTTGCCCCTTTAGATTTCTTTTTGTTTCAAACATCGAAGTACTTTTAAAAGGAAAACAATTTGAGCCCATCAAGGATGACAAAATTAGTTTTGATGTGGTGTAAGGTAAAGAATGCACAATTTTCAGAAAAGGGTTAGATAGAAAGAAAACCAGCATTCATAAGAACAATGATTCAGTACATCAATGGAAATTTGAAGATATTATCATATTTTGCTTCAGTATTTACTACAGTTTTAAGAGTATTTTACTTTAAATTAATTGCCTTTTCTGTATATGACAGAAAGTGCATTATATAGATTTTTCAGAATGCTCATAGGTTAGTTATATTACCTAAAAATTCCATTTCATGATAAAAGTGGATGTAATGTCCTATTGTAATGCAATATGTGCTATTGAAAAGAAGCAATGAGGCTAATAGAAAAAAGAAAGAAAAGAAAACCGGCATTCAGAAATGCACAGCCCTAAATGGAGAATATGTCTAGAAATACTAACTCCACATTTTGATATTTTTGTGTGATGAAGGTTTCTATGACTTTATAGCAATATTTTTCAACTTGAACTTATATTCAGCTTAAATGGTAGTATTTCTGTGTTAGGCAGTGTTCTCTAGAGAAACAAAATCAGGAGGGCACTTATGATTAGATAGATAGATACATTTATATAGTGAGAAGGAATATAACAGCTAATTAGTCCACTTAATAGTACAGAGGGCAAAGTTCAACTCACTTTTGTGAAACAGTTAATATACTAAAGGTCCTTCAAGTCCAAGGTCAAGGAAGCAGACAGCAGGATCTGCCCTCAGGCCGGACAAGCAGCTTCTGCGCAGGCAGATGTGCAAGCAGATGGCAGGGTGGGGCAGCAACAGTCAGTAGCTCCGGAGCATAGGAAAGCAGGCTCAGATAGCGTCTCAAGCTCTAGGAGTCAGGGCAAGGAGATATGATCCATGGGTTGGCTCGGCCCACAGATAAGTGCAGCACCTGGTTGAAGCAAAGGACTAGCTCAAGCAGCAGCACGCTGGTCCAAGCACCAGGAATAGAGACAGGAGGCTCAGAAAGCATTTATCTCGGGAGCCCTCCAGTCAAGCTGCAACCTGGTTAAACTCCACCCACATGTTCCTATGAAGGCCTTGGCAGAATTAACCTAACTATCACTTATTAAAAATAAGTTCAAAAGAATAAGGTAGTTTAGCATGGAGTCGAAAAAGGCTCTTTGTTATTATGGAGTAGGAATGTTAGTGGTCATATTAGGCTGTAGAGAAGGAGGGTGTGACAGAAAGCTAAAGGCTTGAGTGAAGTAATGATAAAAATTTAAGGCCAACAATGATAATTTATCATACCATAGAATATACAATCAAATACTCTAACATTGGAAAGAATTAGAAAGACTCCATCCTCCAGAAATAGTAAAGAAGGATTTGTAAACACATAAATTTTAGAACTGTTATTGTTAGGTGCCATCTCATTGATTTCTCACCCATCACAAACTTGTGCACAACAGAATGAAACACTGCCTGGTCCTGCACCATCCTCACAAATGCTCCTGTGCTTGAGCCCACTGTTGGAACCACTGTGTCAATCCAACATGCTGAGGGTCTTCTTTTTTGAAGTCCTGCTACTTTACCAAGCATGATGGGATTGGTCACTCCTTATAACATGTCCAAAGTATGTGAGATGAAATCTTGCCATCCTTGCTTCTAAGGAACATTCTGGTCATACTTCATCCAAGATAGATGTGTTTGTGCTTCTGGCTGTCCATGGTACTTTCAGTATTCTTCACTAGTACCACAATTCAAAATCATCAGCTCTTCTTTGGTCTTCCTTTTTCAATGTTCAACTTCTACCTGCATTTAAGACAAATGAAAAATACTGTGGGTTAGGTGCACCTTAGTCTGCAAAGTAACATGTTTGCTTTTCGACACCTTGTGAAGCATATTTACCTAAAGCAGCCCATCCTTTGATCTCTTGACTTACTTCCATAAGCACTGATGGTGAATCCAAACAAGCTGAAATCCTTGACTTCAATCTTTTCTCCATTTAGCATGTTACTTACTGGTCCAGTTGTGAGGATTTAAGTTTTCTTTACATTGAATTGTAATCCACATTGAAGGTTGCAATCCTAGATCTTCATCAGCAAGCGCTTCCAGTCTTCCTCACTTTCAGCAAACAAGGTTGAGTCATCTGCATAATTCAGGTTGTTAATAACCTTCCTCCACTCCTAATCCCACATTCTTTTTCATATAATTCAGTTTCTCTGATGATTTGCTCAGCGTACAAATTGAATAAGAATGCAATCCTGATGCATACCTTTTCTGATTTCAAACCATGCAGTATTCTCTTGTTCTGTTCACACAACTGCCTCTTGATCCACATATAGATTCTGCATGAGCACAATGAAGTGTTCTGGGATTCACATTCTTCCTATGGACATCCTTAGATTGTTACAGTCCACACAGTCGAATCCTTGGCAGAGTCAATAAAATACAAGTAAACATCTTTCTTTTATTTTCTATTTTAAGCCAAGCTCCATTTGACAATAGAAATTAGATCCTTTGTTCCAAATCCTCTTCTGAATCCAGCCTGGATGTCAGGCAGCTCCCTGTCAATGGACTGCTCCAGCCATTGTTGGTTAATTCTCAGCAAAATTTTACTTGCTTGTTTTATTGATGATCTTGTTCTATAATTTCAGCATTCTGATGAGTCACCTTTCTTTGAAATGGGTACAAATATGGATCTCTTCCAGTCATTGGTCAGGTAGCTGTGTCCCAAATTTCTTGGCATAGACAAGTGAGTGCTTCCATTGCTTCATCAACTGGTTGAAATATTTCGATTGTTATTCCATCAATTCCTGGAACCTTGTGTTGGCTAATGCCTCCAATGCAGCTTGAACTTCCTCCTTCAGTATCATTAGTTCTTAATCATATGCTACCTCTTGAAATGGTTGCCTGTAGACCAGTTCTCTTTGGTACAGTAACTTTATGTATTATTTTTATCATCTTTGTATGCTTCCTACATTATTCACTATTTGGGCTATAGAACTGGCCATCTTCCAATATTGCAACTTGAGGCTTGATTTTTTTCCAAGTTCCAATCATTAATAGATATTTGTGGCTGTTTTTTTTCATTTTAAGTTATGACCCATCAGCAAATGAAGGCCCCAAAGGCTATACTGTATCCACATCATTATGGTCAACTCTATTTGAGAAGGCAGATCTTCCTTGGTCATCTTTTAAGTGCCTTCTGACCTGAGGGCCTCCTCTTCTGACATTATCTCTGACAATGTTCTGCTTCCATCCATTAGATTTTTCAGTATCTGACAATGTTTCGATGCTATCCATAAGTTTTTCAGTGGCTAATTCTTCTAAATTTGGACAACTTATTCCTTCTGTTGATACTCTGAAAGCTCTGTTGAAACCTGTTTACTTTGGGTAGCCCTGCTGGTGAAAATACCAGTGACATAGCTTCCAGCATCACAGCAACATGCAAGCTGCAACAATATAACACACTGGCAGAGAAGAAGACTAGAGGGAAGGAAAACTGGCAGGCGTAAGAGAAGTGTTTACCTAGTCATATGTATGCAGATCCTGAATTCCACTTAACAAATGTGCAGATAATCTGTCTTCAGGATAAAACAGTTGTAGAAGTGAAAGAAGGAGCATATTATCAAATTCAATGCAATTCTAATGCTTTCTAATACATATAAATTAAAAAAACAATCTCATTGTCATTGAGTCAATTCTGATTTACAGCAGCTTTTTAGGGCAGAGTATAACTGCCCCTGTGAGTCACTAAAACTTTGTCTTTACCAGAGTAGAAAGCTTCATCTTTCTCCTGCAGAGCGGCTGGGTTTTTTGAACTGCTGACCTTGGTATACCACCAGGGCTACTATGTATGCACGCATGCTCTCTCTCTCATATATATATAAACATACATACACACACACTTATATACATATACATATGTATACATACACATTTATATACATATATATATAATTTTCTCCTCCAATTTAAACCAAATTCAAAAGGTCCCCCTAATCACTTAAAAAAACACTTAGCTATTTTCTCTCTCAAGTTAAAATTAAAAGAAGCAATATCAATATTATTTAAGAACATGGAATAAAAAAGATTATTTCCTTCATAACTCTGCTCTGATCCACCAGGTGGCAGTAAGCTTTTATACATAATCACAGCTCGTGAAGATGTTCATATTTGTAAAATTCACCTAACTAGCTGTTAGAGCTGGAGGCTTAGATTATAGCTCCCTTACCCATAACACACACACACACACACACACATATTCTAGCATGGAGTCATAGGCAACACAAGTCAGGACTATTTCTATATCCTGTTTTATTTATAACTTCACTCAAGTAGCATATAAAGATTTCTTAGAATATGGGAAATTAATGCCTAATAGCAAAGAAACATTTAAATTGAAATTATGAGATGGGACCATGAAGTTTTATTTAATATAAATTTATGTATTTAATATTTAATATAAATTAATATGCTTTTATTGAACAGTCTTAGTTCAGTAGGGTCAACTTAAAGGATTTTTAAATTGCCAATATTCAACTTTTTTACCTATAAAATGTACATTTTATATATGGAACACAACATTTTTCTATATTCCCTGCTGCCAATAGTACTGAGTTGAAACTTCCCTTCAGTTTACCCATTGCTGCTGAGCAGATTCTGACTCAGAGTAACACAGTAGGACATAGTAGAACTGTACCATAGGATCCCTACCTACTTAATGTTACCTTTTTGTCGAAGTAGAGTCCTAGAGTCATCAGCATCACCAGGTTCTTGTTAGAAATACAGAACTCAGGACCTGTTCTAAACTAAGTGGAATTTATGAGGTCAAATTTAAGAAGCATGGACTAGAATTGTGCAGTAATGACCAAACACCAGGCAACCTGTTCAAAGACATCAAGAACATCTCATGGAAAGAAAGCAAAAGATTAAGAAGACAGGAAAGAGAAAAAACAAAATGTCTGACAGAAGAGACTCTGAAACTTGTTGTAGAATGTAGAGAAGTGGAAGCAAATGGAGGAAATGATGTAGTACATAAACAGATTTGGAAGGGTACTGAGGTAGTTTATTGTGCCAACCTGGCCGATAAATACATGTGGGGTTAATTGAAGGGCAGAGGGATAAATGGCTCGGTGAGCCTCGCCTTTCGAGTTCTCAGGTCTCTGGCTTTCTGATGGTCAGACCAGTGTGAAGCTGCCTTGGTCAGCTCCCTGCTTTAGCAGGCGGGGCTCACTTCCTACAAGACGTCCCTGAGGAGAAGCCACATGGACCTGCCCCGATGCAGCCCTGGGTGCTGGAGCAGCCATGTGGAGACCCCTGCCAGCGTTGAGATGTTTACACGTTTACTGACTCAGCTTTCCTCCCACAGTCGGCATTATTGTGTCTATTTTGCGAGATGGAGGAGGACTTTGTGGATTGGTGTTGGACATATGGGTTAATGGGTTAATGTTGGACTTGTGGGCTTGGGCAGCACTGGGTTGGGCTGTTTTCTTGATGCACACTTAACCTTTATGTAAAACTCTCTCTTATGCATGAGTTTCTGTGGATTTGTTTCTCTAAAGTACCCAGACTAAGAAAAGAAAGAAAAGGAAGGCAAATACTACAATGGACCTGGGGGAAATGATGTGGAATGAAATTAGTCAATCACAATATTATATGAGACCACTATTATAAAAAGTCAAGAAGAGGTTTTCGAACTTGAAGAAACATTATTTGATGGTCACTAGGGGCGGGAGGGGAGGAGAGGAAGGAGAAGTCATGAGCTAGAGAGTAGTCAAGTGTGTGGGTAAAGGAGAGGTAATATACAATATAATGGAGGTTGTTAAAATACGGAGGCCGGGGAAGACACTGGGAGGTATGCAGGAGTTAAAAACAAACAAGCTAATACTGCTAAATACACAATCCCATAATAGTAGTGATCTATGAGTAGATGCTCACACACGCTCAACAGATGTGAGGGGAGAATTCAAGTACATATACAAGTTGCGTGTGTGTGTGCGCGCGCGCGCGCTTGCTTGTGTGTTTTCTATATATGTATGTATTTTTAATACCATGCATCCATGACTGTGTTCAAGCATAAAGGTAGCAGAGTTAGGAAAACCTCTTAGACATAATCATATACCTTGAGGGAGTAAATTGCTGGGTTTAGGGGATTGGGACCTTAGTCTTGGGGACACCAAGTCAACAGCCATAATACAGTTCACAAAGAGAACATTCCACATCCTACTCAGGTGAGCTGGGACTGGGGTTTGACAAGCTTTCCAGCAGCAATCTAAGGTGCAAGCTATTGGTCTCTCCATTGAGAGGGAAGAAGACAGGAAAATTGAGAGACGCCTGGAAACAATCCAATAGACTAGAGTACCACAGAAACATCAATCTCCACAATCAGAGACCAGAAGAAGGAGATGCTACCCAGCTACCATTACCAACTACTCTGGAAATGACCACATTGGAAGGTCTTGGATAGAGCAGGCAAACCCATCAGCTGCTCGTTGGAAGAAAGACAAGGTTTTCTGCACTCATAAACAATTTGCAGCCTCATAAACCCACAGGGGCAGCTCTATCCTGCCCTATAGCTGCTGTGAGTCAGAATTGACTGGACATCAGTGAGTATAGAGCAGGATAAAAGTGTAGAACAAAACTAAAAATCAGAAAGAGATTAAGCTTACTCATTGGCTAGAGACTGGTGGGACCCTCAGGAATATGAACCTTAGTTACCCTTCAGGTCTGGGATTGAACTCATCTTGTGTTAGAATCATCAACATTTAAGATCAAAAGGGGACAGGACTGAAGCTACAGCTCAGGGAGTGGGACATTCTGATCAGAGCACACAGGAGCAAATGAAGGGGGAGGAAGAGAAAGAGGAGCACATCCTGGCCCACCAAGCCTTGAGGACGATAT
>NW_022111369.1:67807293-67808185 GCF_000313985.2 Echinops telfairi | reverse complement strand
GAAATACACAACTTTCCTCTAGTTCCTTAATGCTTCATGGCCAAACTTGTGACTCAGAGAAGTCTGATGAGGGAAGGTGGGATATGTTGTTGGCTCATTCTTTCTCTCTTTCAGGCCGCATCCTATTTGGGGGACTAGTGGGGAGAGCAATGGAGAGAGGGTTAGCTTTTCTTTAATCGTATGAGTATAATCCATATTACATATAAATGTTCATTTCTAATGAGTTAGAAGTCACTCTCTCATTGCATAATTCTTTAACATAGGAGATGTAATAGACAAATCTACCTCAAGCAGACACTTCTGGGTAGAGGTGGAGTCAAACCTGTCAATCAGGTCACATCTTGATCTTGAGTCCTTAGGGGTGTGGCTTTCTCACACCTCTTCTCATAAGGAGGACCCTGGAGCCCTCCCTCTCTCTCTGCCACTGACCCTGAGAGTTGCTAGAGCCCTGTCAGGTTTCCACCGACCTTGGATCTACATGACTCTAACCTTGGCCTAAGATCTTTCTGCATTTTGCATCATTGTGTGTGGCTGTGTGAGCCGGAAAAGGGACTTATGGACCAGTATTGGACTTAGGGACTTGAGTTGGATGGGGCTGAGACGCTTTCTTAATATGCAATTACTTCTTGCTATAAAGCTCTTTGCTATGCATAAATGAGTGTTAATGGATCTGTTTCTTTAGTCAACCCGTTCTAACACAGATCACCTTGCCATTCTGAATCTCTTCCAATCTCTCTCAGATTCCATTCCCAGAAGTATAGCCAGTCTCTTGCTGCTAGGATTTCCAGATGGTTCAAACCGGACAGCACTTTCTACACCACATCAATCAACATTTAAGACACATCCTTATCATAATTCAGCCCATTTCCTGCAAGCTCTTTCTCTAAGTTTT
>NW_022111369.1:67800323-67807034 GCF_000313985.2 Echinops telfairi | reverse complement strand
GAGTGGTTGGTAGGCTGGAACCTCTAACCTTTCAGCAGCCCCCCAATGTTTAAATTAACCTTCTGCACCACCAGAACTCCTTAAGGGGGTAAATAGGATGGAAAACACTATATTACTCCTTAGTAAATGTAAGCGATTAATCTTCCTCTTTCCAAGATTTTTAGATATATGGCCTGAGAGTAGGGAGTTGAAGGCTTTGATTGAGGTGGTACTGACTGCAAGATCAGAGGTTCAAACTTTATAGTTGTTCTGTGGGAGAAAGTTGAGGCTGTCTGCTTCCATAAAGTTGCATAGCGTCAGAACACTATATAGGGTCGCTGTGAGTTGGAATTGACTTGATGGCAGTGGGTTGGGTAGGACATGTTTTGTCTAGCTTTCAGACTGATGCAGGATTAGGGTTGAAAATGTTGTGGTGGATGTGTCTGACCTTCTCTCCAACCTTTTTACCAATTCTGACACCAAGAATTCCTCCCTCAATATTCTCTACTTCTCTGCTGGATTTGATTTTAATTCATTGCAATGGCCACATAGAACTTACAAACCATACTTATGGGATTATGGGGTTTCCTAAGGAAGTAATAAGTTACAATTCAGGTTCAGAAACACTCAGAATGCAGTTTTTCAATCAGGATAACCTCTTCTTAACCATATCAGCAGGCTCCTTGGCCTGGCCTCTGCTCTGTTCTGGCAAGTACTACAAAGCTGTGTTGTTGCTGTTGTAGTTAGGTGACACTGACTTGATTCCCACTCAGCAATCCTATGCACACAACAGAAACATTGCCCTGCCCTGTGCCATCCTCATAATTAGTCCTATATCTGAGCCCGTTATTACAGCCACAGTGTTAATCCATCTCTGTGAGGGCCTTTCTCTTTTTCACTGGCCTCCACTTTCCCAAGCATGATGTCCTTCTCCATGTTGTCTCTCCTGACATGCCCAAAGTATGTAAGATGAAGTCTCACCATCCCTGCCTCTCACACTCTGGCGGTACTTCTTCCAAGACAGACTTGCTTATTCTTTTAGCAGTCCATGGTACTTCTAATATTCTTCTGTAGCACCATAACTCAAATTCATCAATTCTTCCTCAGTCTTCCTTATTCTGTGTCCAAACTTTATATATCTATATATATATATCTCCGGAGATCACTAATCTATATATATGGAATAGAAGTACCATGGCTTAGGTCAGGTGTACTTTAGTCTTTAAGTGCCATCTTGCTTTTCAAGATTCTAAAGAAGTTTTGTGCAGCACGCATGCAATGCATGATGTGATTTCTTCACTACTGCTTTCATGAACATTGATTGTGGATCCAAGCAAAACAAAATCATTGATGGCTTCAAAGTGTTCTCCACTTATCATGATGTTACCCAGTGGTCCAGTTGTGAGGATTTTGGTTTCCTTTACATTGAGTTTTAATCCATACCGAAGGCTGAACTCCCTGATCTTCATCAGCAAGAACTTCAAGTCCTCCTCACTTTCAGCAAGCAAGGTTATTTGCATATTGCAAGTTTTTAATAAATCTTCCTCCAATCCTAATACCAAATTCTTCTTCATATAGTTTCTCTGATTATTTGCTCGGCATACAGATTAAGTATACAGTACAACCTTGATGCACACCTTTCCTGATTTTAAACCATGAAGTAATGCCTTTTCTGTTTGCACAATTGCCTCTTGATCCATGTGTAATTCCTTATGAGCAAATTAAGTATTCTGGAATTCTCATGCTTCTCAAAGTTATCCATCACTTGTTATGGTCCACACAGTCCAATGCCTTGGCATATTCAATAAAACGCACATAAGCATCTTGCTGGTGTTCTCTGCTTTCAGCCAAGATTCCTCGGACATCAGCAATAATATCCCTTGTTCCAAGCCCACTTCTGAATCTAGTTGGACCTCTGGAAGCTCCCCGTCAATGTATTGCTGCAACCGTTGTTAGATGCCCTTGGTAACATTTGACTTGTGTGCGATATTTATAATATTGCTCTATAATTTAAGCATGTCATTAGATCACCTTTCTTTGGAACGGGCACGCATATGGATCTCTTCCAGTTGGCTGGCCAAAAAGCTGTCTTCCAAATTTCCTGGCATAGATGAGTAAGTGCTTCCAGTGCTTTATTAGCTTGTTGAAACATTTCATTTGGTATTCCATCAATTCCTGGAGCCTTGTTTTTGGCTAATGCTTTCAGTGCAGCTTGAGCTTCTTCCTTCAGCATCATTGGCTCTTGCTCATATGCTCCCTCCTGAAATGGTAGAATTTCAACTAGTTCTTTATGGTATAGTGACTCTGTGTATACTTTCCATCTTCTTTTAATGCTTCTTGCATTATTCAGAATTTTGCCCATAGACTATTTCAATATTGCTATTCAAGGCTTTTCCCCCCTTTAGTTCCTTCAGTTTAATATCTGCTGAACGTGTTCTTCCTTTTTGGTTCCCTCTCGGTCTTTTCACATCCCATTATAATATTTGACTTTGTTTTCCCAAGCTACCCTTTGAAATTTTCTGTTCAGCTCTTTGACTACATCATTTGTTTCATTTGCTTTAGCTACTTTACAATTAGGAGCCAGTTTCAGAGTCCCATCTGACATCCACTTTGATGTTTTCTTTCCTGTCTTTTTAATGACCTTTTACTTTCTTCACAGTTCTTCCACCAAAAAAAAAAAGCTGAGCTGGGCCTGCTGAAAAGTACCTAGAGGCAACCCTGCCCCTCCAGCAAGTCTTCTGCCTAAAGCCATTCAAATGTCTCACTCTGGAGGCTAGGACGCTTCCCCTCCCCTTTCCTTCTGGTCTTCTGATACTGGTTCTGCTGTCTCTTGATATCTCTGATGCTAAAAACTATATCCTGGATGTAAGAGGTTCTCAGTGCAGCAACCCCATTCCACTTCCATCTCTTCTTGGTGGTCATAAGGCTCTCCTTTCTGCCTCTAGGACTAGTTTTAACCTAGTGAGATGGCAAAACTGCCCAGTGCCCTCATTGACTTTCTATATGGTGGCAAAACTGCCCAGTGCCCTCATTGACTTTCTATATGGTACCACTCCCACAAGTGTTATGTCTCTTATTTACATTATTAGCAAGTTAAATAATGCCCTTGGTGGGGCACCAGCATCTAATTTGCAAAGATACACCTCATCAGTTGGTGGGGAGTTACCAAGCCTATTAAGTAATTCACTGCAGTGCAAGGAGGTATGGGGCCCTAAATACTGGTAGTTCTTTTTAGAAGTTGTGATTCTACATGATCTTCATTCTCTATTTTTGGCCTCACTTAACATCCCCCTTATATAGGTTGTTAGCTGTTTACAGAGTTTAAGCAATAGAGACATGAGAACTATACAATCAGAGACTTCAATGGTAATTGCCAACAGTGATATTGGATTTCATAGATGCTTTGTGGTTATTGTTAGGTGGGTTCTAACTCATAGCAACCCTATCCACAACAGAATGAAAACCTGCCTGGTCCTGATGCTTATCCTTCCTATGCTTGAGCCCATTGTTGCAGCCACTGTGTCCATCCACTTTCCACTTCTTTTCACTGCCTTACTATTACATATGTACTAGGGGACTTCAAAAGGCTTGTGGAAAATAATCCATTATCTTTTCCTCCATTGTCCAAGAATTGTTGAAGGCCCATTCTACATTCATAAATATTATATAATTAACTTTAATAATCCTTTCAATTGCTCTGTGAGATGAGATGATTTCTTTTTATAGATGACCAAACTAATGAATAGAGAAGTAACCTGCCCAAGGTCATGAAGATACTAAATGATGGGACTCTGACTTAAAACGATGTAGGTTATATCTGTACAATTCTGTACTCTTAACCACTATATTGACTCAATCATATATAACAGTGGTTACGAATACAAGACATCAACTGGGGAGATCAATTGGAAAGGGAGTTGGAAATGCTTATTATAAGTGATATCAAGGCAAACAAGAAAGAATGATCAGAATATTTGAATTACATACACTCTTTTTAAGGAAAGAATTTAGTGTGGGGATGTAAACAGCTTTATTAAACTGAAGCAGGATTTTTTTTAATCAATGGATATGGGGATCGGAATGTTGGAAAGATTATTTTTTTTGGAAAGATTATTATAAATATCCAATACAATTTTCTTCTTAGAGAAAATATGGGGTGGGGGGAGAGGTTGTGAACTGAACTGTGGGTAATGTTTCCGCAGTGCTAGCAGCCTTGGCAGAAACACCGGGGATTACCAACAGGACTTGGTAAATGATTACATATAGGAAATGGAAGAGGGAGGAGTCAAAGATGAATATAGTTTAATCCTGGTGACTAAGAGGACAATGGAACCATTAAAAAGGGCAAAGGTACTTTTGAAGTTGTAGTCTAGATTATATGGAGTCAAATCTGATTACTGTCCCTAGGACAAAATTTATTCTGCATCCTTGGAAAATCTATCTGGTTACAACTACACTGTCAGTATTACCTCGTCTCTGCTCTCAGGATACCATCCGGATGCTGGTTTATGCAACAAAATAAATACATAGAAGTATTGACTGGTTCTACTGAAATTTCCTGAGTTATCTAATCCACATTGGATTCAGGGGCATCAAACATGTCTCCAAGCCAAATCTCCATGCTGAATTTGCTCCACGCCATTTCTCAGAATTCATGGTGGCCCGGGCCTCCATCACTTCAACCTTCCAGATTTAAAGTACCTACCAAAGAAAGTTTTTTTGGTAACTCTTAAGGGATGCCTGTTGGGTTGCTAACCATGAAGTCAGCTGTTTGAAACCCCAGCCACTCTGCAGAAGAAAGATGAGACTATCGACCCCTGTGAAGACTTACAATCTCCAAAATGGTATATAGTCGCTGTGAGTCACAATTGACTCAATGGCAGTGAGTGGGTATACTTTTTGAAGAACAAAAACTCACTGCCTTCGAGGGGATACTAACTCATAGGGACCCTATAGGGCAGGGTAGAAATGCCCCTGCATTTTCCCAGACTGTAACTCTTTACTGGGGTGTAAAGCCCCATCTTTCTCCCACTGAGTGGCTTCAAACTGCTATCCGTGGTTACAAGCCCAACACATAATCACTGTGCCACCAGGGCTCCTTTAGGAGTAACTCACATGTTCTCTCTCTGGAGCCTTGCTCCAGATGGGTTGAGAGTGGGGAAAGGATAGTTCTCCAAAGGAAATGACCAGAGTGGGGAATGAATGCTGACGACAAAAAAAATCTACAATTCCTCATATATGATGGAATAAATTAATAAACCATGCTCTCCCACTGCTGAGAGGAAAATAAGTCCTCAGTTGAACAATCAAGGATCTGAAAAGAATTCCTCAAGTTGATGTTCTTCCCTGAGGTTATAGTGAGAGTTTGAAATATTTACTGAAATGAATATGATCTTGGGAGGATTTCATAACCCAAGTTGTAAGGATTTTTTTTTTTTTAGTAAGACGCTGGCTCAGATTTCAAATGCAAAGCGCATTCATGTAAAAGATGGAAATTCCCAGGAATGAACACGTTTCCAGTTATTTTTAAGCGCTGGAAAGTGCTTTCCCAAGTGGACCTAGTGTGTCTGATGCACTAACGGAAGTAAATTTCCCAAGATAAACAGGAAGTGTTCCCGGTCCAAGGGGGACCCATGCAAATCAGGATTCTGGTTTATCATCATCAACGCACCCACCTATCTTCCATTATATCATTTACAAAAGAGCAAACCGCAAACAAGCAAGCACATCTTGGCTTTCTAGTGCCTCCCTCCTCAGGCACAGGTCCAGGCCCGAGGCCCACCCACCAATTAGAAGCCACTACATCCAGGAGGTGGGGACAGAATTCGGTCCCGTTACACTGCGACTTTGCCGCCTACTCCTGGTGGGGAAACAAGTGGTGCCGGCTCAGGAAAGAAAACACGGGGTGGGGGGGCAGGGAGGAGGGGGTCCAGCTATGAATAACACCCGAAAATCCGTCCCAAGGGCCAGCAATGTGTTGTGCTTTCCAAGGCGAGAGGCTCTCCATTCTGGCCTCCGCCGGGTCCCTCACTCAGCAGGTGTCTTCCGTCTCCTCCGGCACCCCGCTTCCAGGGTGAAAGCCCACGTCGCCCGGTCCCAACGCTCCCGCCACCGGCCGCACCCTCCACTGGCCGGCCCCGCCTCCCCGGCTTTCCAGTAACTAGCGCCCTCCTGGCCGCTGAGGGCCAGGGCGCACCGGGAGAGCCCGGTTTCCTCAGCACCGGCGCCGGGCGCGGCGAGTGCGGCCGCGGCCTCGGACGCGCGGACGCAGGGCCCAAGGGAGCAGGAGTCGCCCCGCGGGGCCCGGGATCCCGGCTCGCAGCTCCACGGCGCCTAACGGGGCAAGTCGCATGCGCGCCGAGACGCGCCGAGGAAAGGGAGAGTGAGGGGCGGGGCGGAGGGCAGCCGGCGGAGCCCGCGGGGGTCACGGACGACGCATGCGCCGGGAGGGGGCGCAATCACAGACTCGGCTCGCGGCGACCGGTTTCAAAAAGGAAACCCCGGAGAGCGCCAGCGAAATCTGGCTGTGGACGCGTGCGCTCCCGATAGGGTCACGATGGATCGGAACCAACTCCATGACGCGGGCGCGCTCCCGGTGAGTGGCGCCCCGCCGGGTGGGCCCGGGGCCTGTCTTACCCCGGCAGACGCGTCTCGGCGGCGCATGCGTGCTCCCAGGACCGTGGAGGAGGGGAAGGGAAGGGAGCGGGGAGGCGGGGCGGGCGGCCGCAGCGG
>NW_022111369.1:67771203-67800065 GCF_000313985.2 Echinops telfairi | reverse complement strand
CGGCTGAGGGGCCCTCCTGGGCAGCTGGGGTTACCTGCGGGGCAGGGGCGGGATTGGGGTGCCCGGCCGGGCCGGCGTAGCTTGAGGGCGCCCCGGGGCTGCGGCTGATGCCAGCGGCAGGGCCGCTGAGCCAGCCAGGGGCCCGGCGCAGTGGGGGCTTTCGCCGGGGACCCGCTAGGCCTTGTGACCCACTTTATTTCTGTCACAACTCGGGCACGTTTGGAGCGGCGCCCAATGGGACGCCGGGGCTGCCAGCTCCTCCGGGGAACCCCCGCCCTCCCGGCGCCCAGCCCGCGCGCCGCGGTCCGCAGTCCGAGCAGCCGCCGCCGCCCGTGGGCTGGTTCCGTTAGTAGTCCAGGTTCCGGGGCTCGGTTCTAGGGACCCCAGGGGCTGGGCCGCCGGCTCGGGAGCTCGCGGTGCCACCCTGGATTTCCCCGCTCGCACCGTCGACGCCTCCCGCGCCCTGTCACCGCCGTGGCTGGCTTCTCTAGAGCCCCTTCCACCTGCGATGCTTGACTCTCTGCAGATGGTCCTGGAGCTTTGGTGTGTCATTCTGACATGTAGAGCCCAGAGTGCGTACCCCCATTCTTAAGCATGCTTTTCCATGGTGTAGAAGGATCCTGTGGATGATAGTGATCGGAATCCGGAAAGATAAAAAGCGTCACCTCCCTGACCTGGTAGTTGGAAAATCCAATCAGAATGTGGGGTGGCGGTTTGTTTTCTGTTAGAATGCCGTGCCATTTGAATTAAAGGCTTTCTAGCAAATTTCTCTTTGGGGGGGACAATGTTTTCTGGTATAGTGAAAGAAAAGCACAAGAAGCCAAGAAACTTAACAGTCGTTGTTGACTATTACTTGGATCCCCCAAATTAAAGGAAAGGTAATTTATCTTGAAATTTTTTCATTTGTAGTTTTTATTCTAGTGATCAGAGGAGATTATTGTGGAATATTTTCCCTCGACCTTTTTGGAAGTAAACATTCCCCCCAAAGATAATTCAGATATTGAGCTGCTTTCTCTCAAAAGCATCCCTTTGGGGCATCTCAGCTCTGATCTGTTTTAAAATCTTGTTAGAGGTAGCAAATAGAGAGAGTGGAATGTTAACAAAGTCATTAAAAGCTAGCTTGAAGAAGATAGACTGAAAATTGTGGTGGTAGAACTAGTCCTGGTAAGTTGTAAAAAATATAAATGAGGATGCTTTCTATGTATTAACACGAAAATGATCATATATATATATATGATGGGGAAAAGTGGGGAAAAGTCAGGTATAGAACAGTGTGAAAGTATGCTACTTTTTGTGTTAAAAAAGGGGGGGGATATGAGCATAAATTTGTGACTGCTCTTCTGTGTACAGAAGGACTTCAAAAAGTTGGTAAAGATGGAATTAAAAGATAAAGGATAAAGTTTCATGAACTTTTGAATCCCTTTTGTATAAAAATACTCTGGGAGGATATTCCAAAATTCATAACTAGTTTGATGAGAAAAGAGTGGGAAATGAGTTGTTATCCATTGTGTACGTCGTTGAGGAACCCTGGTGGCATAGTGCTTATGTGTTGGGCTGCTACCCGAAAAGTCAGCAGTGGAAACCACCAGCCTGCTGTATCGAGAGAAAAATGAGGCTTTCTAATCCCAAGAAGAATTACAGTCTTGGAATCCCACAGGGGGCAAGTTCTGCTCTTGGCTCCCACAAAGCAAAGATTATTTAACTTGAAATGTTTTAATTTGTAGTTTTTATTCTAGTGATCAGAGAAGGGAACCTGTAGGGTAACTATGAGTTAGAATTGACTTTTTGGTTTTGGTGAACATTTTTATATTCTATCTCTGCTCCTATATCATGAATTCCAAAACTTAGATTCAACAATAACCCCTTGACCCCAAATACTTTCTTTACATGGTTTTTATCTGCCTTATCTAATTTATGGGGATTTGTGCCATTTTCAATATGAATTCTCTTAATTTTCAGAAATATGGAAAACATTTAAGATACACTTGATGGATGTTTATCCTTGAAACATTAAGATTAGTTGAAGTCATAAGCTGATCATTTTTTTAGTCGTATTTTGCCTTGCTAAAATATATAACATCTGCATATAGTGTCAAGACTACAATGTGTTGTTTTCAGAGTATAGTTTATGTTGTCCCTTCATTCCATTTTTAGGAATCATGATTGTATAAAATTATACTTTTACCATTTTTGTGTTTCTTTACCTCTAGAGTAGTCATGTTAAAAGGTGGTGTGTTGGATTAAGCATTGGATTGCAAACTGCATAGTCCATGGTTCAAGCTCTCCAGCTACTCCACATGGAGAAAGAGAAGGTCCCAGCTCCTGCAGAGATTTAGTTTGGGAAACCACTCTGCCCTGTAGGGTCCTTATGGTTCAGAATCAATTGAACAGCAGTGGGTTTGGGTTAGGGTAAAAAATTCAAACTGCCGTTATGTCTATTACAACTCACAGCAACCCTGTAGGACAGGGTAGAACTGCCCCTATGACTTTCTGAGAGAGAGTAGAAGGCTGTCTTTCTCCCTTGGAGAAACTCGCAGTTTCAAATATAATGAAAAGCTGATGGAAGTTTCCCATAAACTTTTAAAGCTCCCTGATAGGAACAATCCATTAAAATGATGATAAATATTTCCAGGTAGTTTTCATTTCAAGTTGGGTAACTTTTCTCATGAAGAATTACAGGAACTTTCCCCTTCATATAATGAATAACACAAGAAGACATTAAAAAGTGAAACATTTTCTAATGATATGATAGTTATGAACATTTTATTGGACTTTTTTAGCTCTGTATTAACCTATTTTAATGATCTGGCCACAACTCATGGAGTAAACTTTCATAAAGATTGAAAAAGACAAAAAAAAAAAAAGATTGAAAAAGACTTGTTAGTTATAATTTGGGGAGGGTTATTACTTAAACTCCCTCTGGTGGCTAATCGCATTTAATCAGAGTAGTGGGTGACAGATGCTGCTGCTGTTAATAATGTTAACTACTCGATGTTTTGTAAGATAAGATGACTGCATTATAAATTTCTTTGATGCCCAAACTTCTGTAAACGGCATTTATTTGTCATTTGACTGCATGTTGACCCTTTTTTCTTTAGGAGTCACATTTTAAATTTTTATTTAAAGTTACAGTAGTAGTTCATGCTCATAAAAAAGATAATACAATGTGCATTGGGTAAATGAAAAGCATCTTCATTCATTCCCACCTCCATCTCACATCCCTTCCCAGAGGTTTCCACTGTTAACTTTGCTAACTAAACATTCATCACTTTTTTGTGGATTAACTTTTTTCCCCTAGTCTTGACAGTGGATTGTTCTGTTTGAGCCTTTGCTCTGCCTCTGCTGTTAGCCTTGTCTCTACCCACTCAACCAAACCCACTGTCATCAAGTATACTCTCACTCACAGCGACCCGGGTGGGGTTTCTGAGACTGTAAACCTTTCGGGGAGCAGATAGCCTCATTTTTCTCCCATAAGCAGCTGGTGGGTTTTAACTGTCAACCTTGTAGTTAGCAACTCAACACCTCACCAACCCACAGTGCTAGCAGACTTTTTTAATCATAGGACAAGGAAATGGCAAGTATGTAAGAAGAAAGTTTGGCATGTGGTATATAACTTAGGGGATGTCCATCTTTTCCCTCTTGGGGCCCGGTGGTTTGGAGACTTAAAGAGCTTGCAGGAAGGTCATACTGGCATGATCTTTCAATATCTGGTATAGATTGAATTCAGCATAAAAATTTGGCTTTGGCTTCTGTAGGATTCTTTGGAGTCCAAGTTCTGGTGCACTCTGTGGGAGATGACCCAGTCACAGGCTCATGGATTAAAATATCATGTTATTCTCCTGTACTTGCAGCCCACTAGGAAAGTCCCTAGATTACATCAGCCTCTTGAGATCTCTGAAGTGAATTTAGGTAGATTCTGCCCTTAAATAAAGCACATTCATTGACTTGGGTGGAATCCAGTCTTTGATCGGGCTTGTACCTGACAGCAGTCCCTCTCCACACCCCTCTAGCAGAGAGACCACTCTCATAGTTCTAGAGGTCTTTATTTCTTTTTTCCTTTTTAAACTACTGTTCCTGCTGTGCTGATTATACTTACCTCAGGAGACTCATGTTATATTTGTCCTTTTGAGATTGGCTTAATGCAATTCCTTTCAACTCTTCCCATGAAAGGATGTGTTTCATGTGATCATCCATGCTTTTTAGTGCTGCATAGTACTCCATTGTGTGTGTGTGCCAGAGTTTACTAATCCACTTGTCTGTTGATGGAAATTTAGGTTGTTTCCAACTCTTTGCAATTGTAAATTGCACTGCAGTAAGCATTGGAGCACAGATGACTGGTCGTGTTTATTTGTTACCTCCTCTGGGTATATGCCCAGTAGAGGGATGGCTGGGTCATAAGGTAGATCAATTTCCATTTTCTTTTAAGTATCGCCAGATCACTTTCCACAGTGGCAATTGATGTATGGATTATAACAAGAGTTGTAAGAGCCCCCAATAAAATGATTAAAAATAAACAACTATGAAGAATTACTGATCCTTAAATTCTTTTTAGGTGATAGACTCTATAGAAAGTTCCAAATATTACTGAGGATTTGTTACTAGAGTGATTTGACTCTGCCCTCTTTGGGTTTGAAACCTCTATCGTTAAGTGTGTGTATAATAGCTGTGACACCAGGTCGGAACTGACAGATTCGAGAAGAAAGGTCTATGTGCACACAAGCCTCATTTTATTATGCCTTGTAGGCACTACATTTTGCAAATGGAAGGTTTGTGCCAACCCAGTGTCAAACAAGTCTCTCGATGCATGTGTTCACTTCATCTTGCTGTGTCACATTTGGTCATTCATTCTCAGGATTACAATAACCAGAAACCAAACTCACTGCCATCAAATTGATGCCTACTCATAGAGACCCTGTATGACAGGGTAGAACTGCCCCTATGAGTTTTTGAGACTAACTCTTTACAGGAATAGGAAGCCCTGTCTTTCTCCCTTGAAAAGCATAACTTTTATGGGCACGGGGAAGCCAATGAATAAACGAAAAATGGTGTAGCTCTTTTGCTGTGGTGGTCTGGAACTGAATCTACAGTATCTCCAAGGTATTCTTGTGTATATGAAAACTAAGTTAATATGTCCACAATTTCCAGTCCCCACCCCTGGCAGGAGATATTTCCTTATAGGTTTAGTAGTTTCTGTTTTTAAGTTTTTCCACTGAAAAGAGCCTATTGATGTTTTATTTGGTAATTATGGTACAGCCTCTCTTAGGTTTTAGAATTGTTAGAAATGTTAAATTAGGAAATTTAACTCTGTCATTTAATTACTGCCTACCATTTAATATGCGGAAGAAAGATGAGGCTTTCTATTCCTATAAAGAGTTACAGTCCCAGAAACTGACAGGGATAGTTCTACCCTGCTCTACTGGGTTGCTATGAGTCAGAATTGACTCAGTGGCAGTGAATTTGGGTTTTTTTTGACCATCTGATCTGTAAGACAGTGTTAGCAATTAAGAGTAAATTGTTTCCTCAAATTATACATTTAATGTCCCATCCCACCAACCCCTGGCTACGTTTTTTATTTTGAGGTGCTGTCAAAAAGTAAGTTTTTTGCTATAAATATTTTAAACTATGGACACTATAGAAAGGAGAGCATGGGTGTACCTGGCCACCTCTGACTACACAATGGGGAATAGAGAATCAGCATCGGCCCAAATTTGATTCTTGTGAAGCAGGGGTCAGGCATACTTCTGCTCCAAATTTTGACCACTTCTGACACCAGTCATTTCTTTCATGGTACTCTGCTTCTCTACTGGGTTCGATAAGCCATTGCAACAGCCACACAACTCTGAGACAATAAGAGGTTTATTAGGGTAATAACAAGTTACAATTCAAGATCAGGGATGACACAGGATGCTTTTTTCCCCCTTTTTTCTTTTTCTTAAATCAGAACAGCTTCTCAGCTCTGCCTGCAGGAACACCTCTTTCTGGTCTTGGCCTCTGGGTCCCCAGGGGCTTGGCCCTTGACCAGGCCTCTGTCCTTGCTCAAGTAAGTGTTAAAAAGCTCTTAAGCTCCATCAATAAGTGTTAGAGGGCACCCCACTCCACCAGAAAGCTGCCTGTACAAAGATGCTGAGCTCTCTACTAAGTTGCCTTGCTCCTGGCCTGGGGACCACACTGTGCTGTCTTGTTCCAGTCTTCTGTTTCTATTGCTGCCATTTCACTACTGCTGCTTCTCGATGTCTTGTGCCTTCTACAGTGTTCCAGCTCTCTCTGTCTCCTAGGCCTAGGAAATGCATCAGTGCAGAGATCCTGGGCCAAAAAGATGCCCTTTGCTACCATCTCCTCCTCCTGGTGGTAGTGTCTCTGGGATGGCTCATTTTAAGTCTAGCAAGATGGCAAAACTGACCAACTCTCTTCATAGGGTCCCATATATCTCATGAGTGTCATAGACCTTATTTGCATTTTTAGTGAGTAGCCCAGTTCCCTTGGTGGGCCATAAGCACCTCATTTGCACTCTCATCCAATAATTTTGTGGGAGCTATTAAGACCATAGTGAGAAAGGACATATTACAGGAAAACTACCTTTTATTGTTTGTTTCTATTTCCTTTCAGTTCTTTGCAAATGCATTTTGTTTTTGTTTTTTAAGTGTTTCCTTGAGCATTTTATAGGCAAACACTCTTTCTTGAGTGTTTCTTCTTTCTTCAGTCTAAAATTCTAGAGTTGTATGAATTGTTTATAGAACACTTTTAAGTGTGAGAGCAATTTAATTCTTATTAATTGACTATAATTTAATTCTTATTAATTGACTATAATTATTACAATGGCATTTGCAGTTGCTTAACATCTCTTATTAGTCATTTTTATAGCCTTGTTAGATCTACTTTGAGTGAATTTAGTGGATAAAGAAATTCCTATTTTAAATCTTAATCTACAAAAAGAAATCACTTGTAAAATAGGAATTTCTATGAATTACATTTGACTTCTATAGTATGCTCTTTAGGGTGTGGTTTTTATTTCTCAGGATTGTTTATTTGCATTTCTACATTAATAATATCTGCGCAGTGTTTCGTTCTATTGTGCATAGATAGGGTCACGCTGGATCGGAACCAACTCCATGACACCTAACAGCAACTCTCACTCACTGCCATCAAGTTGATGCCAGCCCATAGTGACCCTGTAGGACAGGCTAGAACTGCCCTGGTGAGTTTTTGAGACTGTAACTCTTTATGATAGTAGAAAGCCCTGCCTTCTCCTGAGGAGTAGCTGATAATTCAGTTAGCAGCCCAATTCATAGCCGCTATGCTACCAGGGCTCTTGGTAAGAACAACAGTGAAACAAAAATTTCCATCTTCCACAGTTCACATTTAATAAAGTACATAAAATTTTCCTTCTCATCCACAGTAGTAGAAAATTAAAATAAAGACTGATTCATGTTCAAAACATTTTTTAAATTGGGGTGGGGGAAGCCTTTTTCATTTGTTTTAAAACAATGTGAATACAGTGGACAAAGTTATGAAAATATCTTAGATATAGCCAAACATCTCAAGGGAATGAGTCTGTGGACCTGGGAGAGTGGGACTGTAGTCCCAAGGGACACCAAGTTCATTTGGCATAACAGAATCCACACAAGCAGTGTTCTGCACCCTACTTTGGCAAGTAGTCACTGGGGTGGTACAAACTTAGGAGCAGCTATCTGAGGTGCTCCCTCTCCGTTCAGAGGGAGGAAGAGTGAAAATTGAAGACACATGGTGGCAATTAGTCCCATAAATAGACTAAGAGAACGTCAGTCGCCATGACCCAGAGACCAGAAGGACTAGATGCTGTCCAGCTACCATGACCAACTGCTCTGAAAGAGATTACGCTCCAAAGACTTGCATAGAATGAGAGGAAAATGTGGCATAGAACTCACACTATCATAAAAGATTGGGCTTACTGTCATACAGAGACTGGTGGAACCCCTAAATCTGTGGACCTTGATTATCCTTCAGGTCAGGAAGTAAACTCATCCCTTGACTCAATTTAAGCCAAACAATAGGCAGGTTTATAAGGGAAACAATAGCATTAGTGAGGTATGCACATCTTAGAATAATCAACTCTTTGAGATTAAAGAGATAACGTTTGCACATCGTTCATAAGGGACAGGAGAAGGGAAGTGGAAGCAGGAAATGGAGGAGATGGGCTGAATAGTGTTGCATTGAGAACATTGAAATGGATGAGTGGAAGCAAAATATGTCTCAGTTGTTGAATGTAAAACTGATGATCTGCCCTGTAAACCTTCATTCAATTCATGATAAAAAGTGAAATACAAGAACAAAAATAAAACCAGTAATTCCCTTAGCCAGATTCTATGTTTTCTTATGAGTGTTTTTGGTTTTCATGATTTTTTCGTGAGGTGCCATGGATCCTTAGTTATACTTTGTGTCTAAGTCCAAATTTCCCGCATCATTTATTAGAGAAACTCTGGATTTAGCTTTTTTTTTTTTTCTCCCTGAAAATCAGTTGGCTTAAATGTATGGGTTTAGTTCTTAAATTTTAATTATTTTTTGTCTCTCTATGCTTGTTATGCCAGTGCCAGCCTAGTTTAATTCCTATGGCTTTATAGTATGCTGTGGAATTAGGAAATGTGAGCACTCCTACATATGCCTTTTCAAGATTGCTTAACTCTTTGGTTACCCCCATCCCTTCCATATAAATTTGAAATTTGGATTTTTATTTCTATAACCAAAAACAGTTGGGATTTCGATGCATATTGCTTTGAGTAGTATTACTGTCTTAACTATATTAAGCCTTCTGATCCACAAACACAGAATGTCCTTCCATTTACACCTTTTAAATGTTCTTTTAGTAGTACTTTATATAATATTCTGTGTACATATCATTTACTTTCCTGGTTAAATTTATTCCTAAGTACTTAATTCTTGTAGATGCTATTATAAATAGCAATATGTACTTAATTTCATTTTCCACTTGCTCATTCTTTATACACAGAAACCCTATTGATTATTGTGTGTTGACCTTGTATTCTGCCACTTGGCTGAATTAATTTATTACCTCTAATAGCTTTTTTGTGGATTCTCTGGTGTTTCTATGTAGGATTATGTCATTCATGAAAAGTAAGGATTTTACTTCCTCTTTTCCAATTTGGATATTTATTATTTCCCTACCCAAATTCCTTTGGCTAGTTTTCCCATAATGATGTTGAATACCAAATTCAAACTCACTGCGATTGAGTCGTCTCATTTACAAATACCCTGTAAGACAGGGTAGAATTGCCCGGTGAGTTTGCGAGACTGTAACACTTTACAGGAATAGAAAGCCTCATCTTTCTCCTATGGAGCACCTAGTGGTTTCATACTTCCGACCCTGAGGTTAGCAGCCCAAGGCATAATAACCACCACCTGACCAGGGCTCCTTCATGTTCCATTTATGTCAAGGATTCTTTGTAAAGCATTATGACTTCATGCTGATGGTCTCCTTCAGCCACATGATGTGCCTTTGTCCTGTTTAGAACTTAGAAAATTTTCTCCTAAAATTATATGAGATTTGGGCTCACTTTTGTCCCCTAAGGAGCCCTGGTAAAAGGAGCACCCTTGTCTTGTTGCTTATTTTAATTAAACGTTTCTTTCTCTGAAGTGTTATAGGTTTTCTTAAATGCCATTGGTTCTCAACCTTCCTAATGCTGCGACCCTTTAATACAGTTGTGGTGACACCCCCCCCCCCACCATAAAATTATTTTCGTTGCTACTTCATAACTGTAATTTTGCTGTGATGAATCGGGCGACCCCTGTGAAAGAATCAGTCATTCCACCCCCAAAGAGGTCGCAGCCCACAGATTGAGAACTGCTGTGTTAAGGAATTTCCATTCCATTACTCTTTTACTGAGTTTTTCTCATGAAAGGATAGTGTTGTCAGTTGTCTTTTTGTGTGTTGATTGAGATGACCATGTGGTTCTTTTTATTTGGCCAGCTAGTCTCAAGTGTTACATTGCTTGTTTTTCTAATGTTGACCTACCCTTGAATTCTTGTCAATCCCACCTGATCATGCTGTTTTCTGATTTAATTTGCTAGGTGTTTTTGACTATCTCACTTGCCTAATATTCTTCAAGAATATTGACCTGTAATTTCCTTGTACTGCCTTTGTCTGGTGTTTTGGTATCAGAGTAATGCTTACATCACATCTTAAAATGAGCTGCCTATTCTCTCTTTTATTTTCTATTGGAATCACTTTTATAAATGCTGGTCCTATTCTAGGATATTGTGGGGGTGGGGAAGGAAAGGCACCAAATTCAAATATCTTTTATAGAGACCCTTTATTAAGTTTTAAGTGGGACAAAGGTAAGACCAAGACATCATCTGCCTGAAGGAGACCATCAACATGAGGCCACAGTATTGTTTGGATGTTTTATAGCCATATGGTTTCCCTAACCTGCCATGGAAAGCAGAAAGTCTCATTTTTCTGAGGTTAGTTGGATGGCTCATGAAAAACAAAGGAAATTGTCACAAAATCATCATTGGCAGCAAATCAATTCAACACTGCTAGGGAAAGAGTACATGATTGGTTCAGGGGCCCTCTGACCACCTTAGTCAGGGTATGACTAATGACCTGGTACCCCAGTTTCCATTAAAGACAGGCCCAGACAAACTAAGAGTAAGACTGTCCCTCCCAGGGCTAGGGGAGTTAGGAGTAATCCACGTTCAGATATACTCGGCTGTAGTAGGAGACAAAAACTCAAAAACCAGACTTGCTATCATCTAGTCGATTCCGATTCACAGAGATCCTATAGGGCAGAGTAGAACTGCCTCCATGGGTCCAAGGCTGTAAATCTTTACTACAGCAAAAAGCCTCATCTTTCTCCCATGTAGTACCTGGTGGGTTTAAACTGCTGACCTTGTGATTAGCAGCCGAGTGTCTTACCACATATGCAACCAGGCTTCTTAGGGGACAAAAATGACTTCAAATCTTAAATATGATTTAAGGAGAAAATGTATTAAGTCCTAAATGGGACAAAGACACATCGGATGGAGTGGCTATCACAAAATTCATCATGGCATCCAAAGGTTTATGATGAATCCTTGGCTTAAATAGGACACGAGAGGACAAAAAAAAACTGCCACGGGTGGGACTGCAGAAGCTGGAATGGGACTGAGGTTGAGGTGGACATAGCTAATCTCTGGCTTCCCTCTTGCCACGAGGCAGGGCTCAGACAAGCCTCCATGATGCATCTTTCTTTACCTATTCTGACCCCAACCATTCCTCTGACGTCACTCTATGTTTATGCTGGATTTGATAATTTGTTGCAGTGGCCACACAACTCAATGAATTTCATAATTAACGGTATTTATTAGAAAAGTCAATAGGTTTCCCAAGTCAAGATCGCAAACAATAAAGATATAGTCATTGGTCTCCTCAGCCAGCAGCCAAATCTTTCTCTGGTTCTCAGCCACGAGGTAGCCAAATCTTTCTCCTGTTCTTAGTTTCTCAGCCATGTGGTCCCTTGGCCTTTGCCTCCGTGGGCCAGGAAGCCAGCTCGCCTGTCTTTCTGTCCTACTCAATCATTTGGTAGGAGTGATACTTAGAAGAGTCATACTAAGAAATGTCACTCTACCACAGGTACCGTGATTGAGACACATACATTATCCTAGACAGAAGAGCTTACAAGGTTGGTTTGGGTCCTCCAACAAAGGAGTCAGGATGTACCTCAGGACCATGCAATTCTAGTACCCCAAAGTTCTCCCTAGGATAATCCCAGGCAACTCCTTAAGGGCTACACACCACTCCCCAGCCCCCACTCACCCACACACAATGGGTAAAGGAGGAGTTGTAATCCACTCTCTAATGCACTTTGACAGTTAGTTTTAAAAACTCCAAACATACTGCCATCTAGTGGATTCCACCTCTTAGTGAACCATAGGACAGAGTAGAGCTGCCCCTGTAGGTTTCCTTGATTATTAATCTTTACTGGAGTAGAAAGCCTCATCTTTCTCGCAGTGAGTGACTGCTGACCTTATGGTTAGTAGCCAACTTGTAACTATGCCATCGAGTTCCCTGCCAATTGATGCTCTGATGGACTTCAATACAGGCTTAATCCACATGGAGACTAAAAAAATAGATTTGGAACTTTCACTTTTAGGCCATAGCTTCCTGCAAATTGAAACTCTTAAACACAGGGAAAAGCTTTTCACATTGCTCATTAATGGTCAGAAAGAACTCAGTGGAGGCTGAATTTATGTCAAAACTCAAAATGGATTTAGGGCTTCTGCTGTAAACTAGCTTTCAGAAAACCAAGCTCTGATACATTTCCCCACGGAGACCATCTGGTCCAGGACTTTTTTTGGTTTTGATTATTGATTAAATCTCTTCACTAGTTATGAGCCTGTTGAGATACGCTGTTTCTTAAGTGTAGGGAGCTTGTGTGTTGCAAGAGATTTGGCCATTTTCTCTAAGTTACCTCATTTGTTGGACATAAAACCGTTTATAGTATTCCTTTATACTCGTTTCATTTTTATTGATTCTTTTGAATAGCCTCATCCCCCCCCCCAGCAGTTTTATTGGCATTTAATTTACACAACATACCATTCAATATATTGATCAAGCACTTCAAGAAGAGTTGTACATCCTCGCAGTCAGTTATAGGACATTTTCTTCATTCTTGCATTCATTGTTATTAGCTCCCCATTTCTCCCCAACCTCCCCTGCCATAACACCAAGGAATCATTAATCCAGTTCCTATCTCTGTAGATTTACCTATCCTGGATTCCATATACAAAAAACAAAACAAAAAAACTAACAAGACTAAAAAAATAAAACAGATTAAAACCTCAATCTAAATCAGTGGTTCTAAACCTTCCTAATGCCACGTGACCCTTTAATACAGCTCCTCAGGTTGTGGTGACTCCCTCCCCCTAGCCATAAAATTATTTTCATTGCTACTTCATAACTGTAATTTTGCTACTGTTATGAATTGGGCGACCCCTGTGAAAGAGTCATTCGACCCTCAAAGGGGTCATGACCCACAGGTTAAGAACCACTGATCTAAAAGAAAGCATAACATATTAAAACTAGAACAAGCTTGAATGGATAATAAGGAAGATCAAATGGTAGGGTGCTAATTTTTAACTTAACTGCATCTGGAACGATCCACTTTCCAAATGCATTTTGCATGTTAGCAAGGGAATAGCTTCATTTTCATTTCTAAAAAATGTGTTGATTTTACCAATCAATAAAAAAAATCTCTGGTGATGTTGATTCTCCCTATTCTGTATTTTATTTACATCTTTATTACTTCCTTGTCTTTAGTAGTTTTGTTCTTAGTTGGTTAGGCTCGGTTGTCTAGAGAAACAAGACATATATGTCTACGAAATAACTTATCAGGAAGTAATTTTACTTGGTTTTTCCCCTGGATTCAGTGCTAATCATAGCCTTCTTCAGACTCATATAGTTAAAGCCCAACGATGTTGGATATTCAGTGCTAATCATAGCCCTCTTCAGACTCATATAGTTAAAGGCCAATGATGGATACAGAATCACGTAGATCCAAGTTGTGTAGAAAACGTGGCAGGACGCTGACAGCTCCCAGGTTAGCTCCCAGGGTCAGCAGCCCATATGGGGCTATCACTGGAGTCAGACACAGTCCTAGCAAGCAGGGAGGGCTAAGGGACAAAGAGAGAAGTTCCCAATGTGTCTCATAAAATGGCCACACCCATAAGTAGGTATCATCAGGCTGTGACCTCATTGGCAGGTTGGACCCCTACTTACAAAGTATATATGTATACTTGATCCTATTCATTCAGCAAGTTCTTAGCATCTGCAGTGTTCTGGGCATTGCTTTAGTTGCTGGTGTTACATTGTTGAATAAAATAAAATGAAACCCACTGCCATTGAATCAATTCTTACTCTTAGTGAACCCACGCAGGGTTTCTGTGACTGTAATCTTCATAGGAGCAGGCTGCCTTATCTTTCTCTCACAGAGTGGCTAGTAAGTTTGAACCTCCAGCCTTGGAGTTATGAACCCAGTGTGTAAAACCCTGCACTCAGAGAGTTTACATTCCACTTGGGGAAGTAGATGAGAAACTATTAAGTTAAATGTATTTTGGTTGATCATTAAGTACTATTAAGAAAAAAAGTCAACCGAGGTGTCAGGAGTTGTATGTGTGACGAATGGGGGTGGTGGTCTGCAAGGGCAGTGAATTATTTAATGTGGCTCTTTTATCCAAAGTCACTAACTCCCACCAAACCATCCTTTGCTGCATAGATCTAGGAAGAAGGTATGGGAAGATGATAGGATTCACAAGTGAGTGATTGTCCACATGACTTCCTGGAATGCCATCCTGCTGTATCTAAAATGAGCTATCCGAGAAGCAGGAGGGAGATCTCAATTCCAGCAAAAGCCTAGAGTGGAGAACATTCTCTGGGCCCAAAATCCATGACAGCGAACCACCTAGATTCAGAAGACAGCTACGGCATCAGAGCAGCAGCAGAACCAGGAGACAGAGCATGAACATGGACTTAGTAGCCCCAGAGCAATTAAAACCAAGTGCCTTGGACTGACACTGCAACGGGGTGCTTGGGGGCACGTAATTCAGGTATCTGCGTGTGCTGACCCACAGATCTTGAGTTTAAAGCCTTTGAGTTGAGGCCTACAGCAGAGTGGTATGTCCTTTAGGCATCTATTAGCAGCCCGTAAAGAACTTGAATATGTTCTCACTTGCATTACAACCTGTTAACTTCCTCAGTAAGCCCCTTAATCTTGATTTTTGTCTTTGAGTTCCTGGTAGCCATTTCAATGGATAGTAGAACCTACAGATAAAATAGAGAATACTAGTTAACACAAAGGAGCCCTGGTGGCGTAGTGGTTACAAGGTCAGCAGTTGGAAACCATCAACCACTAGTGGGTGAAGGGAGACATCGGGCAGTGTAAGATATGATAAAATAATAATAATTTATAAATTATCAAGAATTCATGAGTGAGGAGGGAACGGGCAAGAAGGGGGAAAATGAGCTGATTCCAAGGGCTCAAGTGGAAAGCAAATGTTTTGAGAATGATGAGGGCAACAAATATACAAATGTGCTTGACACATGTATGTATATATGGATTGTGATAAGAGTTGTATGAGCCCACAATAAAATGATTTAAATAATAAAAAAAAAGAAAGGTGGAGCTTTCTATTAAAGAGTTACAGTCTAAGAAACCCACAGGGGCAGTCTCTA
Source organism: Echinops telfairi (assembly GCF_000313985.2). Taxonomy (NCBI): domain Eukaryota; kingdom Metazoa; phylum Chordata; class Mammalia; order Afrosoricida; family Tenrecidae; genus Echinops; species Echinops telfairi. Next base: position 67,784,863 of record NW_022111369.1, on the reverse strand, counting down.
TTAGTTGGAATAGACTAAAGGCATTGAGAATTAACACTGTTTTCATTGAGATGATATGGGAGTAGGCCTTAAGTTTCCTCTGTACCTTAACAATGTTGAAATGGCAATTTCAAAAGAGAAAGGATGACGCTTTGGAGTTCAAGAAATATGCCAACATTAAAACTGATTAATATAATTTAAATTAACTTAAATTTTAGTTTCTCAGCATATTAGCCCATTTCAAATGCTCAACAGCATTGCTTTTTGAATGAGTAGGGAAGATTAGCTGATAATGAAAAATGAACTCAAACCTAATTTTTCATAGTAAGGGTTAGTAAACAGAATTTGACTTTGACTAGTCAAGAAATAGAGGCAGAAGAATGTAATTTTGGAGACGAAATCAGAAAAACCTCAAACAGCTGGATAAAAGTGATTGCTTCTAGGTAGTATGACTGGGGGGAGGGAGGGATGGGCATGCTGACTCCATTATAATGCTTCTTTTTGAAAACCTTGTGCATATATTAGTAACATGTAAATTTAAGAAAATCAATAAACTATATAAAAACCAGTCTAGAAACTACACAGTAATTTTATTCAGTGAATCAGGATAATTTTATTCCTTTCCAGAAAATGAAATATCTTCCTGTTCTCTTTAGATTTGATTATAAGGCATTTATACATAATTATAAGAAATACATTTTTAGGCACCAATAGCTAAGTCTTTTCAACTTATAAATGAAAATAGGTAGTTTTCTGTGTCCTTGGGCATATGCTACCTATCTTTTCATTGATGAAAATATTAGTTTGATTTTCTGTCAATAAAAGATTTCACATAAAATATTGGGCACATCTTAAAATTTTGATCTAAATAAACATAACAAAAATGGGTCAGAAAATAAAACCTATGTCCACTACCTCTATAGACTTAGGAAACATTTCAAAGGCAGTTTCTTTTTTGGAATTCCTAAGGACTATTTTAAATCTAAAGAGCGACATCCTCAACAAGAATCTCGGACAGATAAATCCACAAAACGTTTCCTGCTTTGCTTATTTAGTGAAGCTGCTGGTTATTATGTAAGATGCCATTTGTGCTGTTACCACACTCAGCTTTTGTTTGATAATTCATTGCAGTGTTCACACACAACTCACAGACTTTATTCATGATTAAAGGATTTTATTAAGTTAGCAGGTTGCAATGCAGGTGGAGATGCTCAGGATATCGTTCAGTCAGGGCATGTTACAAAGTTCTTTCAGGCCTGTTAATAAGTGCCCAAAGGGCATGCCATGCCACTGCAAGCCTCCACCTGAAGGCATTCAAGTCCAGATCTTTGAGTAAAGTGAACCCAGCTCACTGAATTAAGTGCCCCAAAGCACCGCACTCCAGTAAATCACAGCCTGAAGGCGCTCAGCTCCACTTCTGGGTGAGCAAGCTCAGCTCCTTCAGTTACGTGCCCAGAGACACCCCACTCCACAAGCCAACCTCTTGCCCCAAAGCACTCAGCCTTACTTGCTCCATGGGATGGGAAGTCCAAGCTCAAGCTTCCGGAATCAGTGAAGCCAGCTTCCCCAACTAAGTGCCCACTCAGTAAGTTAGGTCAGTTTGTACAGATCAGTGTTCCAAATTGTCATTTTGTAGTCTGACTCAAGTAAGCTTTACGCATGAATAGTGAAATTAAACATATAGGGATTAAATCCAAAACTTAGCTGATAGAAATAGCACTATACATAAATCAAAAACAAACAACAAACATCTTCAATTAAATGATATATCCTCAGAATCTTAATTTTTGTAATAAACCTAGAAGTCTTGAGCTCTGAATATTTTCCAAGATATTTTTAATTAAGTACTTTAGAAATGTATTAGGATATTTTTCTGGATTAAATCTTGGTAATTACTAAAGAAGGAGTGCTGGTGGCACAGTGGTTAAGTGCTTGGCTGCCCAAAAGGTCAGTGGTTGCTGCTCCGTGGGAGAAAGCTGTCTAACGCTCCGTAATGACCAAAGGCTTGGGAACCCTCTGGGATAATGTGATTCTGTACCAGAAGATCGTTATAAGCTGCAGGTGCCTTGATGGCTGTGGGTTTGTTTCTTCTTGTTAATGACTGAAAGATATCGATTGATTATCCATAAGAATTGGGAGAAAGACAGGGTTTTCTACTGTTAATAATTAGTCTAGAAACTCACAGGGACCGTTCTGTCCTGTCCTGTAGGGTCTAAGTGAGTCAGCATCGACTCAGTGGCAGTGAGTCTTTGTTTTTTCTAAGTCAATAATAAACTGCTTATAGGAGTAAGACACACTCTAGAAGTTTGTTTTTCAACAAGCCCGTGATATTTCCTTGTTTGTTTGTATCCTAAAGCAATTAAATGCACGCTTAAAACTTTTTAATGGTAATTAAACATTTTATGCATTTGTTCTCCACATAATAGGAGTTGTACAACTCTTGGGTTACTAGCATAAAATAATTATTGCACTTTGTAATGTGCAGCAAGAGTCCACTAAAGTACAACTGGAGCAATGCCCAGTCTTAAGTAGTGACTATTCCACTTTTTTTTTTTTTTTTTGCTATTCCACTCTTAACAAGCCATCTGTCAATATAATTAGAGGGGGGTATCTCTTCTGCTTTAAGGTTATGACCCCTGCCCTTCACTACCCTTTATTGAAATCCTCAAGACTCAGAAACCCCTAAAAATATTAGTGTGTGCGTTTTCTAACCACTGTAAAAATCAAGCTAAAAAGTTAGGTTAGTCATACTCTTTTACGGCTGTGGATGGCCTCTTGGAGCAGGTCGCCAGGCTTGTCTTCTGAGGAGTCTCTGGGTCTGTTTGAATCGCCTGCCTTTTGGTTACTAGCTCAGGGACTTTTCAGCCATAGTATGAATGCACAAAATTTATGAGCATAATAAATGCAGAAACTACTGGTGCATCCATACTTATATGACTGTATATATTCATATACTCTATTTAGCTAATATTTTAACATTGCCACATATAATAAAAGTTTGACTCTCTAACTTCCCCTCTAAAAGACTAACTTTCTCTAATTTAGTTAGATTCGATATGAAAAGAAATCATGTGGGTACCACTCTGATCCCCTACAGGTACACAAGGGAGGAGGTAAGTTTCATCATCTACATTAGATAGTCACGGCCAATGTGACTTGAGGTCAAACATGCCTCCAGCCCCCACAACCATCCCACCCAAAGCACTCTGCCTCTCAACGGGGCTCAATAATTCATTGCAATGACCACACAGATCTCACAAACAGTACTTACAATTTGGGGATTATTTAGGAAGTTAACAAGTTGCAAAAGCTCAGGGTACAATTATTTGGACAAGACAGCCCCTTAGATGAGCTCACATGCAGTCCTCTCTAGTCTGGCCTCTCAGTCCCGTGGCGTAGTGACATTTTCTGTGATCATGCAGTGTTAAAAGTTTTTTTGGGAATGATGAGGGCAACAAATGTATAGATGTGCTTTACACAATTGATCTATGTATTGTGATGAATTGTATGAGCCCCAATAAATTGATTAATTTAAAAAAAAAAAGTTTTTTAGGGCTGCCAATAAATGTCCAAAGGCATACCGCTTCACCATAAGCTACTTGAAGGCACTAAATTCTAGCTCTAGGAGTTAGCAAACGTAGCTCCCTCAATTAACAGAAGAACCCCACTCTACAAGCTAGCCCCCTGCTTGAAGGTGCTCTGCTTTACCTGCTGTCTGGGCCATGATGTCCACTGTTCAGTCTCGCGATAGTTAAGATTTATTGTGCCAACCTGGCCAATAAACACATGTGGGATTAACTGAAGGGCGGAGAGATAAATGGCTCGGTGAGCCTCGCCTTTCTAGTTCTTGGGTCTCCTGCTTTCTGATGGTCAGAACAGGGTGCAGCTGCCTGAGCCAGTTCCCTGCTTCAGCTGGCAAGGCTCACTTCCTGTGAGACATCCCTGAGGAGAAGCCACATGGACTGACCCTTATACAGCCCTGGGTGCTGGAGAAGCTGTATGGAGACCCCTGTCAGCTCTGAGATGCTTACATGCTCACTGATTTAGCTTTCCTCCTGCAGTCGGTGTCATTGCGGGTGTATTGTGAGATTGAGGAGGACTTTGTAGATTGATGTCGGACATATGAGCTAATGTTGGACTTATGGGCTTGGACAGCACTGGGTTGGGATGCTTTCTTAGTGTACACTTACCCTTTATACAAAACTCTCTTTTAAAAAATCATTTTATTGGGGGCTCGTATAATTCTTATCACAATCCATCCATCCATTGTGTCAACAAATATGTACATTTATTGTCATCATCATTCTCAAAACATTTGCCTTCTACTTAAGCCCTTAATATCAGCTCCTCGTTTTCCCCCCTTCCTCCCCCCTCCCTCATGAACCCTTCATAATTCATAAATTATTATTATTTTGTCATATGTTACACTGTCCGACGTTTCCCCTCATCCCCTTCTCTGTTGTCCATCCCCCAGGGAGGAGGCTGTAGTAGATTATTGTAATTGGTTCCCCCTTTCCACCCCACATTCCCTCCATCCTCCAGGCATCGCCACTCTCACCACTGGTCCTGAAGGGGACATCTGTCCTGGATTCACCTCTGGTCTAGTCAGATTTGTAAGATAGAATTGGGATCATGATAGTGGGGGGGGGGGGGGGACAATGGCCACACAGAACTCAGACAATACTCATGATTAAAAGGCTATAATAGAGAAGTTCAACAGGTTACCACCATAAGCCAGGATCAGAAAACATTAAAGATAATGTCATTGGTCCACAGCAAGACCTCTTCTCAGCCAGCAAATAAGTATCTCTCCCTGCTCCTCAGCCTCTCATGCACGTGGTCCCTTGGCCCCTGTCTCCCTGTCACAGAAAGGCTGCTTGCCTCTTCATTGCACTGTGTTGAGGTCTCAGTTGCACAGTCCCTGTGCTGTCGTGATGTGGCTGGCTCCTTTGTTCTGTCCCATGGTCTCTAATGCAGCAGCCTCTGGTGCCTCTGGTCTCAGCCACCAGCACTTCAGGTAGGGATCTTGAACATGCTCTGTGGTTGCTCTTCTTAATGGTCTTGGAAATTCTCTCTGTGCCTGCTTATGAGATAGCTCTCTTATACCCAGAGAAATGACAACCAAAATTGACCAGTCTCCCCCTTTTTTTTCAGTGTTTCACAGATCCTATTTGTATAGTCCCACCTAATCATTTGGTAGGATTTACCAAATTAATGTACAGGCAGTTCCTAGGCTACAAATAATTCAATTTATGGTCAACACCTCCTTGCCCTTAATCAGGAGTTTGATCTGATTTGAACCAGTTCTGACTTGGCTGACAAAATGAAACAGGAACAGAGCAGAATTTTTACAATTTGAGCCATTTGTCACAATAACCAGATCAGGGAGAAAAAGTGCCTATATAATAAGATGTTGTGAAGATTGAATTAGTTAATATATATAAAGCACTTAGAACAGGACTTTACACAGTGCTGATTAATTAGTAATTGAGGATGTTACTGAGACCGATTTCTGCATCATTCTACAGCCTAGGCACCTGATGGTCAGTTCATCCTTCCATAGAGAGGTTGGTGACTGGTTCAGGGAAGTTTTCCTTCAGGCACTTGCAAAGAGCTTTCAGAAGGATCATTCTCTACAGGGAATTTGCCTCTGTCACATTCCCAAAGGCTTCGCTTCCAGGAGACCTTCAGAATGGCTATTACTTTTCAGTCAGGTGGTGAAGGTTCAAAAATGGGCTTACCCTTTTAGCTCTTTTTGACTTAGGGAAAATTGTGTCACTTCTCATTCACGAAAATTGTGTCACTTCTCATTCACCTTTTTTCCTGATGGTGGAAGAAAATAGTTCTAAGTACCAGCTACAACTACATGAGCAGTTACAGAAATGAGGACTGTAATTGTTTTAAGAGTATTTCCTCCTAGTATGTATTCATCACATACTTTTGTTTTCATTTATAAAATATAAGATGTAAATTGGGTAATGCATTTTCAGTTGTATGTTTTAGTTGTATTACGTTAGGTACAAGTATGACTTTATATTATTATCTTTATTTAGAGATTATGTATGTTTTAAGGAGATGCACCAGGTGCCAAGTTGACAAGAGGTAGGCTTTGATAGGGTTTCATCAAGTTGGCTGGGCCCGTATTCAAGTCTTTAATCACAATGGGAGCTGCCCAACACATTGTGAAGGTGCACATTCCCAAAGGGCATGATGGAATCTGACATGCTCATTTCTGCATTTTGAATTCATGACATATATGAGTCCACTAGTATATACTATGTACATGAAAGAGGGGAAATGTTGGAGGCAGTGTTATTGTGAATTTGGTTAACATTGTTTTCACAAATACTCTGTTTTACAAAATTATTATTTTGACTTTTTTTAAGTTGCTGAAACCCAGAAACTGAATCTCATACTGTAAGATGCCTTTGGAAAATTACTGAATTCTCTAAGATGAATCTTTAGAACATGGTGAGTTTCACTAGTACTTTTAATTTTGATAGCAAGGTATGCTATCTGGGAGTGAGAGGCATAATTATGGATGGGGTATGATTTACAATTTCTTGGCAAATATATATAGTATACATAGTAAAACATAAATATACAATATAAAAACATTAGGGCCATGATCTGTTATCTTCCTTTCCAGCTTTATCTTCAGAATTTTCATTCTTATGAAAAATGGGAAAAAAATTCTTTGGTAAATATAATTGAAATCCAAATGTTTTTTTCTTTCAGCAGTTCTTAAAGCTTCTCAGAGTTGCTGTTCAAAAGTTAAGAATTATGACCTTTTGCCTTTTTATGAGATAAAGGAAGGTGATTTGCAAATGCTATTGGAATGAGAATGATTTTTTAGTCCAATTCTAGCTTCAAAGAAGGGCTGGTTCCCTCCTGTGTACAAGCAGTTCTCTCCATCAAGTTTCCGCACACTACCACATCCCACCTTCTTTTGTATGACTCACAAACTAAGAGTGGTGGTCACATTTTTTAAATGGTAGAAAACATTCTCAAATACTATTTTTGGACACAGGAACATTTTATGAAAGTCCTAGTTCATTGTCCTTAAGCAAAGTTTTATTGGAACACAGCCACTTTTACTTCTTTATATTTGTACTTTGAGGCTATACTGGCAGGTTTAAGTGATTGCAACAGATATCTTAAGGCCCACAAAACCAAAATTATTTGCCATTTGGCCCTTTACAGAGTAAGCTAGCACACACCAGGTGAGGTTTGAACACTAAGGTTTACAAGCTGATGGGGAAAATAAAGTGTGAAGTGAGTTGGTGTCAACTCGTAATGGCTAAATTCTATGTTTTTCTGTCACATAGAAATGGAACTCATTCTAATTAAAGTAAGCTGTGTCACTTTTAATATAAAAATAAATCAAGAGAAATTGTTTCTCCAATGAATTTTTTCTTTAAAATGAATGTGGGGTCTGTAGAAAGATTAGTATGATATGCTCAAATTTTTTTAATATTATAGTACTTTAAGATTTAAATTATTTTTCTAATATAAGGATTATCTTTTTTAAGTGAAAAAATCAGAATAAGTATTTCACAACCAAAAATACCTTACATGTGCTCCTTCTACTGTCTCCGAGGCAAAATTGACTTGATACCAGTGAGTACTTTGCCAAAAGAGTGCCTTTAATAAAGAATAAAGCTGTTCTTTATTTTTGTCTTAATATTGGCCCCATTTTTGAATACAGTGATAATTTTTTCTTTTAGTAACTTTATTATGTCATTCCATTCCCTTCTTTACTCTGTGATTTTTTTAATTTTTATTGGTGCTTTGTTTTTTTTGTTGTTGTTTTTTTTTAAACATTTTATTAGGGGCTCATACAACTGTTATCCCAATCCATACACACATCAATTGTGTAAAGCGCATATGTACATCGTTTCTCAAAACATTTTCTCTCCACTTAAACCCCCGACATTAGGTCCTCATTTTGAGGAGAAAAAACATTTAATCTTATTGTTGATACTGTGTGTGAAAACGTATTAATTTTATAGCTTCAAAAAATTTTTTTGCCTTATTTTCCTCTGAAAGTTTAATTATAACGTGTCTTGGTATAGTGGCTCTCTGCATTTATCCTCTCTGGGCTTTCATTGAGCTTATTGGGTATGTAGGTTCATGTCATTCATCAGCTTTGGAAAGTTTAGCCACCCTCCTCTCCCCCAACTTTCTTCTGCCTCTTTTTTCTTTTTGGGACTCTGTCAGGGAGCTTCACAATGGTTATGGAAAAATAGAATTAAAAGATAATGGAATTTTTCCACACTTTTTGAAGCCCCCTTTCATTAGGCTGTATGGTAGTATCTCACAGGCTTCTTAGGTTTTACTTATTCTTTTTGCTCTTCAAATTTAATAATTTCAATTGATGTATTTCCAGTTGACTGATTTTTCTATCAGTTCAAATCTCCTGCTGAACTCCCTAATACATGTAGTTTTAATTGTACTTTTCAACTCATGTTTTTGCTTAGTTCTTTTTAAAATTTCTGTGTATCTTTGCAGAAATTTCTTTCATATTACATTTCTTCTTGGTTCCTTTTCCCATATTTTCCTTCAGCTCTTTGAGCATGCTTAGTGTGGTTGCTTTAATATTTTTATCTTGTAAGTCCCTTATCTGCCCTTTCTCTGCGACTGTTTCTGTCATAGGTTCTTTGGTCTTCTGCTTGGCCATCTTTTCCAGTTTCTTCTTACACTTTGTGATGTTTTTTGAAACTGAGAGACTTAAAATGATGGCTGATTCTTTTATTGCTGTTATTACTTTAAGTTATTGAGTGTTATAGTTCTCTGCTTCAGCACCAAACTCCCCATCTTAGTGTGCCTCTTAGACCATGAGTTGTTTCGAACAGTACTGTCCACTTTTCCATTTAGGTTCTAACGTTTGCTGCAATGCACAGCACTCACAGTCAATATTAATGATTGTGGGTTCATTAAGGAAGATAACAGGTTGTAATGCAAGTGTGAAATGCTCAGGATATAGTTGTTCATAAGAACATGATAGAAAGCTCTTTCAGGCTGCTAATTAATGCCCCAAAGGGATGGTACTCTGCTGTAAGCCTCAACAGCCATTCATCTCTGGTTCAGCAACCCAGCTCCCTGAGTTAAGTGCCAACGACACCCCCCCCCTCCACTCTAGTAACCATCAGCCTAAATGCACTCAGCCCCACCTGCAAGGGTCAGCAAATCCAAGTTCCCTGAATTTAGTGTCCAGGGGTTCCTCACTCTACAAGCCAGCTTCCTGCCCCCAAACACTCAGCTCTACTTGCTCTGTGGCTGGAAGTCCACCCTCTCTGTTTCATGCTCTGGTTCCTGTTCTGCTGCTTCTCCTCTAATGACAGCTGTCTTCTGGAGCCAGAGGTTCACTGTCTCAAATCTCAAGGTCCAGAGGATGGGTTCCATCCACTCTTGGCTCTTGCTGGTAATGAGATCCCCTCTCCCTCTTGGAGCGCTCATTTTATACCCATTCGAATGACATTCCAATGAATTTTGTTCATAATTATTCCCAGGTGAGTTGTATTGATATATTTGTCCATTTTATTACCCAGTCTCAGGCAAGAAAAGGTCATTATGTGGTGGGAGTTTGAGACTTGTTAGAAAGCTACATTAAATAATTTACTGCCCCTACTGGTCACTTCACTGCTGGGCTCCTTTCTTGGGGGAATTAGCTGTCAATGATTCACTTCTTGACTTCTCGAGTTGAGATGCTGACTGTTCAGCCTCAGCACTGGTCTCTCTGCCTTGGAGTACCTGTTGTGTCTATTTCTCCATTAGGCACCCTAATTGGGAATAATGACCTTGCACCTTTGCCCCCAGAGTACCCAGCTGGGATAGCCGGGAAACCTTAGCCCCAGGTTTTCTCAGCTGGGAATTCCAGCTGTCAGAGACTAACCAGGAGACTCCTTATATAGGAGGGTTGCTTGTGGAGCTCCAGCCCCAGACTTCCACCCTGGGCACAGTAGTGTGGTAGATTTACCACTGACTTCCTGACTTCCAACTCCAGTCTTGCCACCTGGGAATGGCCATACAACTTCCAGGCTGGGAGTGTCAGCTGTGCAGTTCGAAGCCTGGACCAGTGTTTCCCAAAGTGGGCAATATTCCTTCTTGTGGGACACTGGAATGATCAGGGGCTGCAAAAGCAGGTACCTATAGTTAGTCCTCAATTATGGGCTATAATACAAATGTTTTTAATTGCCAGAGGGGAGCTGAATTATTTTTTCTTGTTTCTGAGAAGGGGATGAGCAGTAGGCCAAATAAATTTGGGACTATGCCCTAGACTCTCCTAGAAAAACCAGCTGTTGCAGATTTACCGCCTGAGCCGCTCACTATGTTTCTCCAACATAGAAGATGCCCCTTCCCGAGTGCACTGGCTGAGGTGGTTTCACTGAGGTCCTGCATGGGGGCCTTGGCTGTGCCACTGACTGCAGCTGGAGGCTCTCCTCTCTCTGGCCCTCACATTTCTGGTGGTTATCCAGAATTCCGAGATTGTCCAGTTAGGTCGTTTTGTCTCCTTAGGAATTGCTTTGGGGATTAGGAAAACGCATGCCATCACCTTGCTTCACTTCTCCCTGTCTTAACTTCCCCTCCTTTTTCCTTTCAATTCCGGAGACTCCCTCGTTCTGTATATTAATTCACAGAAGTTCCCCCTTACCCATGAGCTCCACGTGCACGGTACAGAGCCAAAGAACCTGCAGTGTGGACTTAACAGAAAATAAGCTCTCCAGAGATATAGCTAGAACCCAGAGTCTAGATATTTTCAAATTGGTAAGCATGGCATTATAAAAGTGATTCTCAACTATTGGGCAGTTTTCCCCCCAGGGGCTAGCTGGCATTATCTGGGCACATTTTTGTCACAACAAGGAGAATGGCAAATTACTGGCATCTCCCCCACATTACAGGAACCACCCCCTGCGAGTAAAGTATCATCCAGCCCAAATGTCACTAATGCCATAGTTGAGAAGTCCTGCCATATGTTTTTGACTCTTCTGATTCAAGATTCCCTCATAACCTTTAAGGTATGAATCAAATTTTTGAATCAAATTATCAGTATTAACTTGTTTGACCACATATTTTTTCTAGATTTACTACTCATTCATGGGTTCTTGTAATCACCTTCTCTCTTGGGATCTGTATTATTATTTAACTCTCTTAATTAAAATATTTCTTTAAGTACACCATTTGGATGGTATTCCTTCTGAGCTCTCCTATGTGATTAGGAAGTAATTTCCTTTTACCAGGATTTAGGAGTCTTGGATTGCAAAATTCTCATTAAATCCTGAGTCTGCTGTCTCAAAGGTCTGTTTCTGTAGCATAATTTCTAAGTCTGTGTTGTATCCTGTGAAATCTGTCACAGACCTTCTGGCTGGTGAATTAGTGTGCCATCCACATGGCCTTGTTTGCCCTGTAATTACTTCTGCTTGCACCCTTCTGAGAAGATGTGTCTGTGCAGTTTGAGCCCATCTTCCTTGCTACTCCACAGATTCAGGGCTGTCATGTCTGGCACCATACCATTTAAAGGGATGGATTAAGAAATTGGTGTTAGTATTTTTTAAAAAAAACAGTAACTAAGCTGCTACTACATACACCCATTTGTTTGAGAGCTTTGAAAACAACTAGAGAGGCATGTGGAAATGGATAGACTATGTGTAAATCATATTGAAAATTCTTAACCATTAAAAGAAAGTAAATTTTATCTTCAGTAGTTTTAGATAAACTAATAGTTTTAGTAAAGAAGAAAGGCTTTATGGTAGTTGTTTCCTGAATAGTCCCTCGTTCAGGATGCTTCTAAACTTATTTGAACTTGTTTTCAGATGGGTTTTGAACTTAATTTGGCCTACTTGGCTGAACTAAGACTACCTGGCAGTTTACCCAAGTCTTAATAGCTCAAAACAACTGTCTTAATAAAGTGATTATACTGGAAAACATTAGAATACTTGTGGCCTTGAAACCGGATATATTTCTAGTAGTTTTGGAAGTGGGACCATTGAGCTCATTGATGAAGTATAATAAGTGAAAATATTTTCACTATATTTATGCATATTGGTTTTAAGTTATTAAATATCTGATAAGCCAGCCCTAAGCCTGTAGCAGTTAATATTTTATAATACTGCTTAATACTCAAATTCATAACAAGTCCATGGATGTTTAAAGCACAGACAAAATTTTGTACTTCTAGGTTGATATAAAAGTCTTCCATTTTCTGGGGACTTATTTCAGAAATTTACATATGCTTGGATCTTTTTTAAAAATAGACTATTATTTTTGGCATCTGCATTTCTAAAGTATGACCTTTTGTTGTATGTGGTGTCTACCACTATTAGAGTTCTGCATAAAGGAAACTATGTCCTTGTGTTCATTTGGGCATTACACTCACAAACTTTGCCCTTCACTGAAGCAGCCACAGAGCCTGTGGTTGCCAACTACACAGCCATGTTAGACTTGGAGCTGCAGCAGTTCATGCAGTTTGAATTGTCATTCCATAATGGTTTTAGTCTCTTGCAAAAGCATGAATGAAAAAGATAGTTAAATTTAGAACTTACTGAAGTGGTGGTAATAGTTTTTTGGTTTTGTTTTTTTAACATATTAATAGATCAAGTTATTCTCTAATTTTAAATTTTCACCAGAAGATATTTTGTTTTATTAAAAAGTGAGTTTTTTTTTTTTCAGTTGTGAAATGTAGTACCAGAATAAAAGTCCTTTAAATATATCTGTGTCCTATTACGGCACCTGTGACTTTGTTAAGGTACATGGCAAAGATGAAATAAAGTCACCAGTGAAATTAAAGTTGCTAATCAGATGGCCTTGAGATGGGAAAACTAGATTTTTTTGTGTGGGCTCAAGGTAAACAGGCCTGGCTAAGCAGAAAGGGAAACAATTGAGAGAGACTAAGAGAGATCAGATGGCATTCTAATAAAGAAGCCAGCCCACTGATAGCTTTGATGATGAAGCAGGGAAGTCAGGAACCAGGAAATGCATGTAACCTCTAGAAGCTGGAAAGGGCCTGGAAACGAATTCTCCCTGTGCCTCCAGAATGGAACTGCTGACATCCTGATTTTAGTCCAAGGAAACCCCATCTATTAGACTACTTAACTATCTGTGGAACTGTATGATTATATTTGCATTGTTTAACTCTATCAAGTTTATGGTAACTTTTACAGCATCCATAAAAACTAATACAAGGCACCTCTTTTAAAAAATGAATATGGCATTTATGTGGTTATTAATTAAATCCTGATATCAATAGCAAAATTATTTCCCTGAGAAGCTCAGGCTGAGTTTATTGTCATGTTGGTAATATGTTGGACACTGATTTACCCAGAGATGTTTATTAGATACCATATATATGCTTGTATAAGCAGAGTTTTCAGTTTTACATTTTTTATGCAGTTTTGGTGGTAAAATTAGGAACCTTAGCTGAAACTTGGATCTGCTTATACTCGAGTATATACGGTACTTCATAGAAATGGTGACAAATGTAATGTAGCTAGAAAATAGAGGGTAGATAATACAATCAGTATAGATTGGGAGGTAAAGCTAGAAAGGAAAATTGATGTCTTATAATGTGGCATTGGTGGCAACAGGACCTTTTTTTTTTTTAACATTTTATTAGGGGCTCATACAACTCTTATCACAATCCATACACACATCAATTGTGTAAAGCGCATTTGTACTTCATTCT
>NW_022111369.1:67764935-67768340 GCF_000313985.2 Echinops telfairi | reverse complement strand
AGATCTTCCTCTATTTATAGAGAGAGCTAGGCTATGTCAGCACAGCAGCCAATCAGAAGGCAGGTCACCAACTGCCAGTCCCCAGCTCCAGCAATGTCTTAAAGGGACCTCAACTTAACAGCGACACAGTCCACAGCTGTAAGTCCTCAACTTACAGCTACACAGGTAGTGTAGCCTTTAAATTGAGGCACAGGACGAGCAAGGCAGCCGCACACTGGTCCAATGATCAAAGAGCAAGAGACAAGAAAGGCGAGACTCACCAAGGCATTTATCTCTCTGCCCTTCAGTTAATCCCACTTGTGTTTATTGGCCAGGCTGGCACAAGAAACTATCTCAAGGATTTTTTTAATGTGATAAATAATTGTGGGAAGCCTTGGTGTCAGAAGCCAGAAATTCTATAATACTTGTGTATTTGTGCCTATATTGGTAAAAGCTGTAAATTAGAACAATTTGAAGTTTAAAAAATAAGAACAAGAATTAACTGTGTTAGAGCTGCAGACAGTCATGGCCTTTTTTGGTGGGGGGTGGGGGGCTGTGGAATACCTTATCTGTATGATAAAGACATAAAGGCTTCATTGGCAAACAGGAATGATAGAACTTGGACAAGACAAGTGCGAGAAAGAATTAAACAGTTCTGGTGAAGAATAACAGTTTGATCTTCACTAACTGATGTTTCCTGTTCATCTGAAATACATTAGTTTTGTTCCTTTGTACCTTTTCTGGGATAAGAAGCTTTAAGGTGCCAGCAGTTGGGAAGCTAGGTCAAGGAAAAGGACAAAAGCATAAATAAATGGATGCTGTATTACCAGTACTTGAAAACATTGCTAATGGTGATTTTGTTCTGACGATTTTTACATCCGCAGATCGCATGCTGCCCCAGTTTGTGAGAGATAGATGGGTAAGGTGTGAAATTGATAGTATGGAGGGCAATTTGATTATTGGTACTGGCAAGTTGTGAGGGCATTTGCCAGGGGAATGAGTGGAGAAGTAGGAGGAAGTGTAAGGTGTTTGGAAAAGAGGAAATTAAGGAATTGATGATCAAGGTGTGGATTTTTTAAATCACCAAAAGCTCTTTGAAAGTATTAGAGGGATACCACTGGGAAATGAGACTGTTTGTCCTGAGGATCGGTGACTGAAATAAGGAGGGACGATGAGTTGATAGACCATGTGGTAGTCAGATAAATTTACATCAACTTGAAGATGTATGGAAGTTTAGGGGTAGAGTCAAACCTGTCAGTCAAATTGCAACCTGATGAATCCTGGATGGTGTAAGAGTGTAAGACACTGGGAACCTCCCTCTCTCTCCCATCTCACCTCCCTGCTTGCTGGCCGTCCTGATAGCTGCTGGAGCCGTGCCATACTTCCACTGACCTTGGATTCACATGACTCTACACCCACCAGCCTGTAATCTCCCTGCGTTTGGCATCATTGTGTGTGGCTGCCTGAGTCTTAAGAGGGACTTAGGATAAGGTGACCAGACGTCCCGCTTTTGGCGGGACAGTCCCGATTTTTAACAATTTTTCCCACGTCCTGCGGCGTTTTTAAAAAGTCCCGATTTTTGGAAAGAATGCATGACACGCTAGGGTATACGGTTTTCAGCTGCCGTGTGGCTATTTTGCCAGGATATGAGTTTTATCAATGGTGTCCCGCTTTACCAATGTTAAAATCTGGTCACCTTAACTTAGGAACTAGTGTCAGACGTAAGGATTTGTTAGACTGGGCTGGGATGTATTCTTGTTATATAATTACTTCTTGTTACAAAGCTTTCTTACACATATATGAGATTTGTTTCTGTAATTAACTCAGCCTAACACAGAGCATGAGATTCAAAGCAGGAGACTTTAGGGAGAGAAGGGAAAATACTTTAAAAATGACACTGAGGACCATGGAAGACATTTACCCCACGTCCAAGACTCAGTGATGTGAGACTTATTTGAGAGAAGACACACTCATGTGAAAGAGCAGGAGCATGAACAAAGCTGCTAGGAGGAGGGAGGTTTCAGGTGGCCCAGAAAAGTGTTTAGAGAGAATATTGAGGATGTAGCACATTTCTCTGGTGGCACACCTTGAGTGAATGAAAATGAAGGACTGGAGCAAGGGGTCCATTAAAGGTCTAGGGATGAAATTTCAGGTGATGGGAAATAACCTGTCAGAACTCTTGAGATTTTCTCATGGTAGCTAATATAAAAAGGGATGATGGACATAGGGATCAATCTTGATGGTCTCCTAGGCAGATAGTTGTAAAAACTGAGGGGAAAGGGGTTGGTGAGACTGATTCATCAGAGAAATCAGAGCTTCAGAGCCTGTTTTAATTTTCTGTTGCTACTATAACGAATTACCACAAATTCAATGGCTTAAAACAACACAAACATATTATCTTACATGTCTGTCACTCTCCTGTTGAATAATCTCCCTGGGTTAAAATAAAGGTGTTTCAGGCTTGTGTTTGATTTTGGAAGCTCTGGGAGAGAATGCATTTCCTTGGCTCACTGGCACTTTTCCTCTGTTTTCAAAACCATCTGCCAAACATACTCGTGCTTAAGCTGAGTTTTTCAGCACATTTTTAATGCTGTTTTTGTGGTAAAATTAGGTGCCTTGGCTGATATTCGGGTTGGCTTATACTCGAGTATATACGGTATGTTGCATCTCCCTGACTCTTGTATTTCATGTGTCTGACCACAGGTCCAGAAGATCCGCTGCTTTTAAAGTTTCATGTGATTACCGTTTGGCCCACCCAGGTAATGTAGCATAATGTTCCATCTCAAGACCCTTCACCTCAGTCACATATGCAGAGTTCCATTTTGCCATTTAAGATAACATATACAGATTCCAGGGATTTGGCCATGGACACTTTTTTTTGAGAGGGTGTGTGTGCTATATTATTTGGCCTAACACAGGCCCTCCCCCTTCCTTTCTACTAGTGTGTGGAAGGCTAGGTACAGGCAGGGTTGTCTGAGTTCAGGGTTATGGTACCTGGCTCACTGTGGATTTCACTCCTAGGCTCAGATATACCTTGAGCTTTCATATACCTTTAGGTCTTGTTTATATGGGGCTCATTGGAACTAGGGTAAGACTTAGTACTCAGTCTGTCATACCTGAACAGATGATACAGTGCTGTGGCAGTCTGTGGACACCAGTCATGAATAGGGAGCTCAGAGATGAAACATTATTTGAAAACATGCTACTTGATTAATTGGAGATAGTTTCATGTCCCACTCAGAGAACTATAATGATTTTTTTTAGTCTTTTGTTTATTTAAAGAGGTTTCAAAAATATCTTATATCTTGACATTTGACAAGCATCAATTATAGTAATTAATATTGCCATATTCTCATGGCATTGGCTAAATTAAGAACTATTGTTTAATTTCATTTTTCAAAGTATCTGGGTCTTTTTTTTTTTTTT
>NW_022111369.1:67740917-67763722 GCF_000313985.2 Echinops telfairi | reverse complement strand
TTTTTGATAAGTTAAGATTTTTATCTTAAAAATTATTGTCATTTTAGTTATAACAGACTAACTCAGTATCCACAGAAGCAAATTGCAAAGGTTTTTTTTTTAAGTGGTGAAAAAAAAACTCAGTTGAAAGATAGTTGCTTGGATTTTGTATTATGCTAGCATTACTTTTAATTAATGTGCATGGATCCGCCAGTCCCAGAAACAACTGTGATATCAGATTTAACCTAAATTCTTAAGTAGGTCAGTGGGTCAATAGGTTATTAGGTTTTAAAAAAATTAAGCTTCCTAATTTTTTTACATCAGGTTCTTGAGTTAGCTGATAAAAAATAATTATTAATTTTGTAATCAGGAAAAATTGAAAGGTTTTATTGTCTTTAAATTAATGTGAACAGTAAATCCTCTGTTACGTTTTTGTCCTCTGGAGTGTTCTTTTTATGTGTAGCTTCTTTATGTATCCTAACCCCACTACCATTTAATCACTTCTGACTCAGAGACCCTGTGCAGGGTTTCCAAAGCTGTAAATCTGGACAGGAGCACATCACCTGTGTTTCTCTCTAGGGGACAGGTTTTTTACGTGTAGTCAAACCTCAAACAATTCAAACCCATTGCAAAGTTGAATTTTATTCACAGCATATAGGACAGAGTAGAACTGCCACATAGGGTTTCCACGGTTATACATCTTTAAGGAAGCACACTGCCGCAGCGTTCCTACCACCAGCCAACATTTTGCTTTGTAGCTGAGCATTTAACCACTAAGCTACCAGGACTCCTTTATGTGTACTCAGGGCTCTGGTACTGAACAGCTTAAAGAAAAATGAAATACTTTTTCTGATTATGAAAGTAATGCATGTTCATAGGGGACAGTTTAGAAAGGATAGTTTAAAAACATATATAAGCTTACTCATAACTATAGTTGAGAACTTTGGTTTATTTAAATTTGTGTTTGAAATATTTTGATGTTTGTTTCTGTAATAGGACAGTTAGCTTCTCTAGTTTTACTATTCTAAATAATCAGTAAATACGGACCTTAGGACATGCTACTGCTTCTCAGAGTGAAATTACTGGGTCAAGCAGCATAGATGTTTTCAAGCTATTGACACCTCTTACCAAATTTTAAGAAACTAAAGAAAAGAACTTACTGCCATTATGTCAGTTAATTTCAGCTTATATCTGCATGACAGAGTAGAACTGCCTTTATCTCTTCCCACACCCTCTTTCTGTGCTCCGTAGCTCCACAGATGTGTCCAAACCAGAATTTTGATGACACTCTTGATTGAGCCCTGCTCTTCACTTCTGGTCATTTATCAGTCACTAACCTCTATCCAGTCATCTTTTGTAGTATCACTTACATTCATGTATTTCTTAGTATTCTTTTATATTATTTTGCCTTAATTTTTATTGTAGCTTACTTAACACTAATCTCCCTGACTGAAGTCTTACTGCCCTTAATCCAGTCCATCAGAGCCACAGTGACCTTTCAAAAGAAGAAAGAAAAAATCTGTTGATGTGATATTCTGCCTAAAGCCCTTCAGTGCCTTCACATCCTCATTATGAAATAGAAATGGTCTTCTCACCTCACCATTCTCATCTCTTATCATCACCTCTATTAACCCACCCTAGTCCTAGTGTTTTGCTCTGGGTTTGCTAAACTGTGGAGTCTTAAAATCAGTTATTTCTTAAATCTCTAGGCCTTTGCAGATGCTGTTCTTAAGGCATAGTTCACATTTCTCCCATCTCTTCGTTGGTGACCTCCAGCCTTCAAATCTCAGCTTAGGTGTTGCTTCTTCCAAGAGGCTTTCTGAGCTTCCTGGTATTTCTCCTATGTGTTCAATAGCACCTTGTGCACACCTCTGGTAAGCACTGCTAGAGCAGTGTCTCCCCATTTAAAAATGAGCATTAGCACAATATTGGACACTTGTATGTGGCATTCAATATGTAATTTCTGGATAATATATGAAGTTTAAAAAAATAATTTATATTTACATAGCTCAGTATTTACCCAATGTTTTGTTGCTGTCTAGCTAGCAATCATTTATTAAAAAATAATTTTATTGGGGGCTCGTACAACTCTTATCATAATCCATCCATCCATCCATTGTGTCAAATACATTTGTACATTTGTTGCCATCATCATTCTCAAAACATTTGCTTTCTACCTCAGCCCTTGGTATCAGCTCCTCATTTCCCCCCTTCCTCCCTGTCCTCCCTCCCTCACAAACCCTTGATAATTTATAAATTATTATTATTTTTTCGTGTCTTACACTGTCCGATGTCTCCCTTCACCCACTTTTCTGTTGTGCATCCCCCAGGGAGGGATTATATGTAGATCCTTGTGATAAGTTCCCCCTTTCTACCCCACCTTCCCTCCACCCTCCCAGTTCCTTTCTCGCCACTCTCATCACTGGTCCTGAAGGGATCATCTGCCTTGGATTCCCTGTGTTTCCAGTTCCTATCTGTACCAGTGTACATCCTCTGGTCTAGCCAAATTTGTAAGGTAGAATTGGGATCATGATAGCGAGGGGAAGGAAGCATTAAAGAACTAGAGGAAAGTTGTATGTTTCATCATTGCTACACTGGCTTGTCTCCTCCCTGTGACCCTTCTGTGAGGGGATGTCCAGTTGCCTACAGATGGGCTTTGGGTCCCCACTCCACACTCCCCCTCATTCACAATGATATGATTTTTTTGTTCTTTGATGTCTGATACCTGATCCCATCAACACCTCATGATCACACAGGCTGGTGTGCTTCTTCCATGTGGGGTTTGTTGCTTCTGAGTTAGATGGCCACTTCTTTATCTTCAAGCATTTAAGACCTCAGACACTATATCTTTTGATAGATGGGCACCATCAGCTTTCGTCACTGCATTTGCTTATGCACCTGCTTTGTCTTTAGTGATCGTGTCAGGAAGGTGAGCATCATGGAATGCCAATGTAATAGAACAAAGTGTTCTTGCATTTAGGGAGTACTTGAGTGGAGGAGGCCCAATGCCCATCTGCTACTTAATACTAAACCTATAAATATATGCACATAGATCTACTTCCCCATCCTGATATATAAATATATTTACATATGCACATGCCTGTATTTAGACCTCTATAAATGTCCTTTACCTCCACTAGCCATCATTTTTATACTGACTAGACATATACTTTTCTCATAGCGCAGTTACAGTTTTTGCTTATTTTTGGCTTTGGTTTTAGCCTTTTAGATTAACTTTGAAAGAAAAGCCCTTGTATACAAAAGATAGTAACTTTTTGTCATGTTACAAATGTTTACATTTTATTGGTCTGTAAAAAGGGAGTTATCATTTGTGCTTACTATGTTAAATAATAGCTCTCACCACATATTATCTCCTTTATGGAGATCATGGCATCTGTATTAAGGGCTACTATAATAAAAGGCCCTACAAGTGCAATATTTCCAAGAGAAATTACTGAGAGCCAAATGGAGGGTGAGCATGACAGTGGGACAGGAGGAAGGTGAAAGGAACTAGAGAAAAGAACTAGGATGCAAAAGCTATCTATAGAGGTATAGCTATAGACATGTGTATATGTAAATATATTAATTTATAATGATAGAAATAGAGGTCAGTGTACATATATTTATGTACACTGAATTAAGATAGCAGGCGGCCTTTGGGCCTCTACTGAAGGTCTCCCTAAACGCAAGAACACTTTGTTCTAATAACCCGGCACTCTTTGATACTCACCTTTCTGACACAATCACTGAAGACAAAATGGATGCATAGGAAATGTGGTGAAGAAAGCTGATGGTGCCCCGATATCAAAAGATATAGCATCTGGGGTCTAAAAGGCTTAAAGTTAAACAAGTGGCCATCTAGCAGGGAAGCAAATAAGCCCACATGGAAGACACACACCAGCCTGTTTGATCATGAAGTGTTGTTGGGGTCAAGTATCGAAATATCCAAAACAAATAGTTAAATCGATGTAAATGAGAGGGGTCAGAGTGGAGACCCAAAGCCCATCTGTAGACAATTTTACATCCCTCCACAGAAGGGATGATTCAACAAGGGTGCAGTATAGCACCAATGAAACATTCCTCTAGTTCCTGAATGCTTCCTCTGCCCACCCCCACCCCCACCACCCACTACCATGACCCAGTTCTACGTTACAAATCCATCTAGACCAGAGTACACATGTTGGTACAGCTAAGAACTCTCGACACATGGAATTTAGGACAGATAAACTCCTCAGGGACAGTAGTGGGAGTAACAATATCATGAGGGTCGGGAGATTGGGGGCTTGGGGGGGAAGCCATCACATGGTTGGATATATAGATTCCCTCCACCCCCAGAAATGTGGGTGAAGGGAGACAATGAACAGTGTAAGATAAGAAATAACAATAATAATACATAATTCAAGGATTTATGTGGTGGGAGGGTAGGGGAGGGAGGGGAAAAAAGAGGAACTGATACCAAGGACTGAAGTAGAAGAAAATGTTTTGGAAATGTTGATAGCAAAATATGTATAAGTGTGCTTAATACAATTGAATGATAGATTGTTATAAGATTTGTGAGACCCCCCCCAATAAAATAATTAATAATAATAAATGCCTTAAGAAATTCTCTGCTGTTAATTAACTTCATTAATTTCTTAGTTGCATATTATTTCAGCCCTAAAAATTCATTTTGATTTTAAATACACATTGAGCTGAAAAATTTAATTACCATCCTTTAGTCTAATACATTGTACCTTTTCCTTACTTTATAAAAATGCACATTGAAAGCAATCAAGTCTGCCCTAAGCTTATATTTGCTTTAAACTTTTCAACTAAAAATACATTTATGACTTAAACATTGTAAAAATGTTTAATGAATTCAAAGTGCTACCAACTTACAATTTTAGTTTTATTTTTTTATTAATCAATTACTTTGTTGTTTTTTTTTAACAAAATCATTTTCTTGGAGCTCATACAATTCATCACAATACATAGATCAATTGTGTAAAGTGCACTTATACATTTGTTGCCCTTATAATTCTCAAAATTCGCTTTCCTCTTGGGTTCCTGGAATTAGCTCATTTTCCTTTTTTCCCCTCCCCCCCCTTCCCTACTTCCCCCTCCCTCATTAACCCTTAATAATTTATAAATTATCAATTTATAAATATCAAATTTATGTATACTTGACATAATTCTAAGTTTTATGATAAGCTTCTATATAAGTTGAATAAATGTAACCTTTTAAACATTTAAATAGAATTCTGAGATTAATGGTCAACCATGTAGAAGAATACATTGAACCTAGAGTTTTTTGAAGAGTAAGTTCAAAGATTCAAAATAGAAAAGGTAAAGAAAGAGTTACAAAAAAAAAAGAGTTTCATCATAAGAGAGACCATGAAATGGCATTTTTCCAGAAAAATGTAGAAAAGAATTAAAGAACTGTTTTTCCATGCTAATTTGAAGAACATTTTTATTTTAATGTTTTCTTTTATGTTGATTTGTTCATATGATTTGTTTATTGTATAGCAGCCATCTGTCTTTCAGGTACTATTTTAGATACTGGAGATACAGTGTTGAACAAGACAGGAGCATCCCAGTTCTCTTAAAGATTTCAGCCCAGAGGGAGGAAAGACAAATAAGAAACAAATGAGAAATGTGTGGTTAGTATTGTGCAGACAATTAAAATAGGTGATGCAATAGAAACCAGTGACTGCTTGTAGCAGGTTTAAAGAGGGTCTCATCAAAGAGGCAGTTCAGGTGAGATCCAAATGACAAGAAAGAGGAACTGTGAGAGAAGTGCATTATGGCTCATGGAAACAAGCATGACCATGGATGCTCAAGAAAGCGAGGGCAGGTACTGCTGGAGCCTAGTAAGTAATGGAAAGAGTAAATCAGGTTGACGAGAAAACAGAGAGACGCAATTTATCAAAGAGAATTAGGAGTTCTGTGTTGGCTATAATATATTTTAGACAACTATATATGACTTGAGTGGAGAATCTGGATTTGGAGCCATTGACATAAAGAGGTACTAGGAATCTTATGTCCACATGAAATATCTGGGAAGTGTGATAGATTCATAAGAAGAGGCCCAGGATTTCACCCTGAAACTCCTCAACCTATATCAGAGAAGCATGAACAGCCAGTGAGATGGATGGAAAAGCAAGAAAGTGTTCTTCCACAGAAGTGAAGAAACTTATTTAAGAATGCAGATGTGACCAGCTGTGCCACAGTCTGCTAAGAGGTTTTAAAAAGGGTAAGGCATTCACTAGATTCGGCAAAATGTATTAATTGATCTCAGAGGAGTGCTTCGGATGGAAGCCTGATTTAAGATGATGAAGAGAGTGCAGACTTCCTATTGAAAGATGGCAAACAGAATGCAATTCAGTTCCATTTCCTCTTGCAAATGAATTAAAACTAAAGTGAAAGTTTTTACCGAAGATATAATGGCACAAAAGCAAAGAATGGGAGAGGAAACAGTAGCAATAAAATTTTGGAACCTGAAAAGCAGATGGATGTGTAGTAACTGATTTACAGATCCTAGTATCCTAGACCAGCTGCAGGAAAGCTAAGAAACAAACTTTTTTGTGTGGCAAAGAACCTCTAAAATGTTTGGAAATTAAAACACCCTTTACTTATGAGACTGAAAACCAGTACAATTCAAGAGGTGATTGATTGTACTTCATAGTTCCTTGCCCTGATTTTGGAAACCCTGGCAACAACCTCTTCCTAATTCCAGCAGAAGACTGGAGATTTGATTTCTAAAGATGATAAAATAGAAGGGTACTTAGTGAAAACGTGTGGTACCAGACTGAAAAACTTTTAGGCATATTAGAACCCAGGCTAGAACCCAGGTTTTTTTTTAAACAAGCAAAAAAAACCCAAGTCTTCCGTATTATATACTAAACCCCAAAAAATCTGAAGATTCTGACATTGAACATTCTTCAAAGGAATTTTCAACCCTTAATGTCCCTCCTGTAAAGTTACCGTCAACAAACTTAGCACACCGTCCCTCTAGTGATCTTTCTAATGCCTGACCCATAATATGACAATGTGGTCAAAGATCACAAGACTTGAGGGAAGCCTTTGATGTGAGAAACAAGCCCAAACACTGTAAATTGAGACTATATAGGCAGGTAAAAATTCTAACAAATACTTTCAGAGAGATAAAATATTGTATCCATATGTATGGATTGTGATAAGAGTTGTATGAGCCCCCAATAAAATTATTTAAATAAATAAAGTTAAGAGAGGAAGTGATGAGAAATAGGAGGGAGGAAAAAACATTAGAGTAACTGTTAGTGTCTCCTGTAGTCCCAAAATCCAGAAAACGAAGCCCAAACCAACGTCATCAAATCAAGCCCAACTCTTTGCATCCCTATATAGGGTTTCTGTGGGGATCCATCTTTATAGGAACAAAGCCAGCATCTTTGCATCTTTCTCCCAAGCAGCAGGTGGGTTTGAACCACTGACTATGCAATTATCAGCTCAACGACTACCCTACAGCACCACCAGGGCTCCTTATTCAAATAAATAAGAGCTCTAGTGAAAGTAAATTGGAGATTCTAGAAAAATGAATTGGTTCAAGAAAATTCCTCTGAATTACAGAGTGCACATGTTCAGGTAGAAAGAGCCCATTGAGTGGCCAGTACAGACATGAAAGTATATCTGCAATAGGGCACACCACTGTTAAATTGTAGAACGTAGCAGAGCTTTCAGAGTGGAAAAATATTGGGCGCAAATACAGGATCAGAGCGCAAAATGATTCTGAATTTCTGAATACCAAACTGAAAACTGGAAAACTGTGGAACTTTTAAATTTTGAAGGAAAAATGTTTTCCAGTCTTGGTATTCAGTATCCAACTAAAGCGTTGATTAAGAATAAACTAATGACAGTTTCTGGAAGAAAGATGATCCCATAAGAATTTCTAATCCCATGAGAGTTAGTCTTGGAAACCACAGGGGCAGTTTTACTCTGTTCTGTAGGGTTGCTGTGAGTTAGAATCAACTTGAGGCAATGAGTTTGTTTTTTGTTTGTTCATTTGCATGACAGTTTCCGATTGGGGACACCTCAAAAAATTGTATACCTTCTATGTCCTCCATTTTTTGGAAAGTATTGTAGGAGGTAAAAAGCCAAAACTGTTACCATTGAGTCAATTCTGACTCATAGCAACCCCAAAAGATCACTGTACCCCTATATGGTTTTCTGGGCTCTAATCTTTACAAAAGGCAGATTGGCCACATCTTTTTTTCCCAGAAAGAGGCTGGTGAGTTTAAACTGCTAACCTGTGGGTCAGCAGCCCAATGCTTACAGCCATAATAATAGAACCCTTTAAAATTTAGCCACCTAATCAAAATTTTATTTGGAATTTGGAGAACTTTGTATGGCAAGGATGGAAAAGTGGAAGTAAGATGCCTGAGATACGGAGTTAAATATCCAGAGAGACAGATTAAAGTGCTTAACAGGGGCAAATGGCAGTCAGAGCATTTTTCATTTTTTTAAACAAGTTTTGTAAAACTGAACTATTTAAACTTCATACATGTATAGACTGCTGAAGCCATACATAAAAGTTTATGAGACAATAGAAAGAAGGATGCTGAAACAGCAGTTATATCCAACTAATAAGCAGTTTTTTCTGTAAAAAGGAGCTGGAAAATAGGACCGTACTTGAAGGGGGTTGACACATATGAAGGAGTTTAGGGAGAATCTTTGTCTAGCAATTGCTTTCAGGTACTCAGTCAGGCCTACTTTAGTTCTTTCTTTGCATTTTACATACAACCCCCCTGTGGGTTCCTCAGACTGACTTTTTACAGGAGTAAAAAGCCCAGTCTTTCTCCCAAGAAGCTGCTGGTGGTTTCAAACAGCCAACCATGCAGATCACAGCCCAACAGGTAACCACTATGCCACAGGGCTCCTTAGCACCACTCAAGGACTCCAGAAAATAGTTTAGTGGATGAATTAGGAGAGAATGCTTTCCTTGAGTATTGTGCTCTTTTAAAGCACTATCTTTATGTGCTCAAGTTAATAACTGCAACTCACAAGGTTAGATGAAAAGCTTATGAAGCAGTGAGTTTATGTTAATGGTAGGGGAATCATTTGGAAATGGTTACCAAGAAAAGTGACCCAAGTATGTAACCAATGTCACAGAGGTGTACATGTAGAAATCACTGAATTTATTTGTTTTGTGTGTTTTCACACATCTTCATACGTATGCATATATGTACTTATATACATACATATACATATGTATGCCTTCAAGTTGAACTGCCTCTGGATATCCAAGGCTGTAAATCTTTGCAGAAGCAAAAAGCCTTATCTTTCTCCCATGGAGCAGCTGTTGTATTTGAACTGCTGACCTCAAGGTAGCCCAATATATAACCCACCAAGGCCACCTGAGTCTCTTTAATTGGTTTGGAAAGAAGATATAGTCATGCTCAGTAATGGGATAATGAATACTTTTTGGAAGAATATTGTGAAAAACAATTTTAATTAGCCTAGTAAAGAATGCTGTTGAGACTATGTCTCATTTACATTGGACATGGTATCTAGAGAAACCAGTCCCTGGAAAATTACTTCATGCTTGTTAAATAGAGGGGCAGTGGGAAAGAAGAAGGCCCTTAACAAGATGGATCGACAGAGTGACTGTAGTAATGGGCTCAGACATAGCATCAGTTGTGAGGATAGTAGAGGACTAGGCAGTGTTTTGTCCTATTGTACATATGGTCACAGTGAAATGGAACTGGTTCAGTGCCTCTTAACAGTATCTTCTAATCCATTTTGGATTTACTCTTCTTAGAGTCAGCCACACCCGCATACATTTTTTCAAAATATGTTTGAAATGAACTTGTATGTCACTAAAGTCTCTAAATCCACTTCAGTTGTACTCTTCCTCCTTTTGAGCCAATCAGACCAATATGTTGATCCGAGGGGTAAGATATCTAGAGGGCTTTTTTGTTTTGTTTTACATGGAACTATTTTTATTTTATTTTATTTTTTCTTAAACCCAGACCACTTGAGTCTTTTTTTTCCTAGTTTGCTTTATTTCTACTTTTTGATAATTAAATACATTTATTGGGTGCCCTTAAGTCATCTTAACTTTGAACTCTTAAAATCTTAATACTGTAGCTAGTCCTTTTTATTTTTACTTTTAACTCATCCACCAGTTTTCTTTAAGAACTCCTAACCTTTCTCACATGGGCAAATATCAAGGGTTCTTGTTCTCTTCTACTCAGGTAAGTATATTTGAAAACGAAAGTTTTTAGAATCCACTGTTACTAACACACCTTTAATCTTGTTGAGTTGGAATTTTATATTAATTTATGTGTTAGTCTGAGTCTCAAGAAACAAATCCAG
Organism: Echinops telfairi; assembly: GCF_000313985.2. Taxonomy (NCBI): domain Eukaryota; kingdom Metazoa; phylum Chordata; class Mammalia; order Afrosoricida; family Tenrecidae; genus Echinops; species Echinops telfairi. The sequence goes on along the minus strand of NW_022111369.1, from coordinate 67,753,414 downwards.
AGACACTCGTGTGTATAAGAGCTTTATAGCAAAGAGTAATTGTACATTAAGAAAACATCCCAGCCCAGTCCAGATCAAGTCCATAAGTCCAATATTAGCCCACATGGCTGATAATAGTGTATAAATTACTCCTTCGACTCGTGCAACACATGCAATGACGCCAAATGCAGGAAGATCACAGACCAGTGGGTGGAAAGTCTTATGGATCCAGTGGTGGTGGAAGACTCTCAGCACTGGCGTGGGTCTCAACGTGGCTTCTCCAGCTCCAGGGCTCTGACTCCATCAGCATGTCTCCATGTGTCTTATCAGCAGGAAGACAAAGCAGAGAGAGTGTGTCTCCCCTCCAAGGATGACGATAGGAGTTCCCAAAATCCTCAGGAGCAGGCCACGCCCACACAGAGGCCTGACTGGCTATGACCTGATTAACAGACTAGACTCCACTCCTTTACTCAAATTGACAGGAGATTATGTAGCTGCCACAATTTACATTATTTTCTAAATTTTAGATTGAAAGATAATAAAGAATTTCTTTTGCCTCAAAATTTTAGGATACTTAGCAGAATTAAAAATTTGGGGTGATAGAAACAAGCTCCCGGAGCACCTGCTCACCTCTCACCACGAGAGGGACGCCGCATGGGTACCCCAAACTGGCCGCTGCCCACATGCAAGTCCCTGGAGACGAGCGCCCCTCACCTGGGAACGCTGGCTACAAGGAGCTCAGGTTGCAGGCGCTTCTCTGGCTTCACGTGCAGCGCACAGGGTGGTTCCATGTGGGCTGCCTGAGCCTGAGAGCTATTGGCACCCTCCCATACTACGACTGACCTTTGATCCATGTGATTCTGCATCCACTGGCCTGTTATCTTATGCATCCTTCTTCACCGTTATACTTCGTCAGCCTGCAGCTATGTGAATGTACAGAGGACCCTGCCCTGCATCAGACTTGTGACCTTGAGTTGGACTGGGGTAGGATGCCTTCTTGGTATAATGTTACTTCTTGATATAAAACTCTTCCTTATACATTAAAAAATTTGTTTTCAATATTTAATCCAGGATAATAGGGCATATCGTGCACATATTAAACCTGCCTTACTCTTTGGTGGCTTAGTGGTAACATGTTGGGCTGCTACTGGCCAGGTCAGCAGTCCAAAACTACTAGCCGCTCCTCAGAGACCTCCAGGGGCAGTTCTACCTTGTTCTGTAGGGTCACTACGAGTGACTCAATGACAATGAGCTGAGTGGTAGCGAGCACAGAGACAACTTTTAGGCTTCTGATTTTGTTGTAAAGCAGTTTAGTACTTCGCGTGAATGTAAGGCTCTTTATGATAACGTCTTCTCTACTTTTTCTTACCACCATCTCTGCCTCTCCTCTTCCCACTTTATGCTCCAATGACTAAAATGTTGAAACTATGGCTTGCATTTTTTCCCCTCTAAATGTAGTGCTCAACCACTTGAGTCTCTCAAATATGATGCTCTGGCATCTCATGAAAGTCTGTGCCATTTCCAAGGCTTAGAATCCTTTCAGTTACTACCTCTTCCTGTCTGCTAGTCTAATGGTTCTCAAATGAAATGTTCATATGCTTCATGTGGGGATCTTGTTAAAATGTCAGTTCTGGTGCAGTTGGGCTATGGCGGGGCACAGAATGTATCTTTTTTTTTTTTTTTTCAGAATGTATCTTTTTACAAGTTTTTAGATGATGCTAATTCTGCAGGTCTTTGGACCATACTTTCTACTTTCCGCAGCAAGGATCCAACCCACACACATTGTCATCAAGATTCTTTCCTCCCGTTCTCATGGGTGCCCTTAATCGTTCCTTTCCCAGTGTTGCTGTTTACACGGAATACTCATTATACCTCTTAACATTATTTAGATAGCTGTCTCCCTACTCAGTTGCAGAGTTTTGCCCACAAAGACCTTCCTTCTCTTTCATCTTTGTATTCCCAAATCCTAACACACTGTCTAGCAGAATATAGACTTTCAGCAAACATTTGTTGACACCTGCTGATTAGACAGTGTTGCTAGAGCCAATGTAGTGGTTAAAATGCCTGGCTGCTAACCTAAATGTTAGCAGTTCATTCCTCCCACCTGCCTCACCAAAGAAAAATGTGTCAGTCTGCTTCTGCAAAGATTTACGGTCTGGAAAACCCTATGGGGAAGTTGTTCTCTGCTCTATAAGGTGGAAGTGAGTCTAAATCGACTCAATAATGGGTTTAATCATAATGTATATAGTAGATATTAAGCGGTTGTTTTGTTTTTTTTATGCTTTCCCATTTTGATTATCTTGAATTACTGACCTGAATCCTTTTTCTCCTATTGTCCCTTTTTAGAAGGGGGAGAAAAAAACCTCAGTTTGGGATAGCAAAAGGTATTTGCTTGTATATTTTAGCCTTTTGAATAAAGGACAACGAAAAAGATTTTGAAGCCTGTGATGACAGAGTATTTCTCAAAGTCACTTTATTTGAAGAAGTCAATTATTTTAGAGAACTAATGGCCAATTATTTCTCTTTTCACCTAAGGAGAAGTACAAATGTCTACCACAAGACGAAAACGTAATATGTTATGTTGTTTACCGTAAGCTGTAGTAAAATGAGCTCAATTGTTGACAGGTAAGTTTTAGAAACTCACTTTTAATTATTTAAAGCTATTTTAAAATTCAGTAGTCGAATAATGGTCTCAATCAAAAGCTGGAAGAATGTTTATGTTTAGACATAATGACTTTAGCCTCATTTTCTGTATTAGACATAGTATTAGACTGTATTACACATGCAGTGCATCATTTTTACCTAGAGCCACGTTCTAAACTGGTTTTGTGCTCTAATTTTGTGTGGTTTGGTCAGAACTGCTCTGAAGAACAAACATTGTGACTATTCAAAATGCTTTCTGGGAATTTCCTCTCTTCTCTATCTTGATACCTTAACATAGCATTTGTAATGGGTAAGAGTTACTACAGTTAACGTTTCATTCCTTTAAATATTTATCTTTAAATCTTAATCATGAAGAAAGGGTAAGTAGCTGTATTTCTTTTATTTGAAAACCAATTTTTTATTGTTTTGCTAACATCTCTGGAAATGGGATGCATCCTACAATTTCCTATCTTGGTAGTTTGATTCTTTCTTGGTGACATATAAAATAATGGTTAATATATACCCCACTAAAGGAGCTTGGTGGCCTAGTAGGTTACCTGTTAGACTGCAAAACACAAGGTTAGCAGTTTAAACCCACCAGCAGCTATTTAGGAGAAAAGAGCCCCATAAAGATTTATAGCCTTGGAAACTGACAGAGGCAGTTCCACCCTGTCTTATAGGGTTGCTATGAGTCGGAACCGACTTAATGGCAGTGAGTGTGATTTTAGTTTTGTTTGTTAATATATATAATCACCATATCAAATATGACTTGATAAAATACAGTGATATTTTTTAAGCACCTACTCTTTAAAAAGTATTATTCAGTATGCTTTTTATAATGCTACTTGATTTAACCTTACAATAATTTCATGAGTTTTACAGATGAGAAAACTATAGATCAGAGAAGTTAAGTAATTTGTTTAAGGTCACACACTAATAAATGATAAGGATGACTTTGGACCTGTGTGATTCTTCTATAGGGGCTTTCTTAGGAGTTTTGCTGCTGGGATTGTATACAGAAGTAAATTTTGACATCTCTAAGCAGCTCTTGTTCTTTTTCTAATAGTTGAACAGTAAAGATATGTACTCTACTAGAGTCTTAGGCCTGCTTGGACCACTGCCCATCGCTTTGGGCTCTGCAATAGCTGTTGATTTCATTTGTTAAACGTGTTTTTTATCTAGATCTTCCCATGGCCAGCCCCTTCTGTCACTTAGATTTCAGCTCAAATGTCTCAACTTCATCAAGCCCTTCCTTGAGTCCCAGTAACATTACCCTCTCCCAAAAATAAGATGTAGCACACATTTTAGTTTTTGTTTTTTCTTTATTTTCACTAGAAAACAGCTGCCGGGAGCAGGGACAAAAGGTCTTGTTCACTGCTCTGTAACCACATCTAGAACAGAGCCTGGAACATGGGTTCTGATAAATATTTGTCAAACAAATTAGCAAATAAATATAAATATAGGTTAATGTGCCAGATGTATGTGCTGCTTATGGTCAAAATTCATGATTTTATAAAGTATATGTCTTAGTAAATATGTTTTTAAAACTATGCTATTACAATAAAAATAATTTCAAATGGTATGTATATGGCAAATACACTGACACTATAGTTTATCCCTTTATTTACACTTTGAAGCTAGATGTTTAACCTATGATTACAATAAATTTTTACCTGGAAAACTGTTTTACACATAATAGAACTGAGTAAATATGTTAAAAATTCATATATACAAATAAACTTATGACTAAACATAGCTAAATTTCTATCTACTTTTTTATTAGCAGACAAGTTAGTTTGATGCAGCCGCGTTTGAATCGGCGTAGTTGGATAACCTTACCGAACTCCTAGGGTATTCATAGATCATGTTAGCATTGCTGCTGCTTAATGAGTCCACACCTACATTCTCAGTCACTGTTTTTCTCTTTTAGAGATGATAGTATTTTTGATGGATTGGTGGAAGAAGATGACAAGGACAAGGCAAAAAGGTAGCTCTACTTCAGATGGAAAATAGTCAATAAATGGGTAACAAATACATGTAATAGTAAATAATAAATCAGTCATTCATACTGCCCTTAAGAATTCCAATATATTATTGAGAGGGGGGTGGTGCTCAAAGGGAGACGTTGCCAAGGAACCCAGGAAGAAATAGTATGTTTGGGGGCAGGGGTGGGGGGGCGAGCACTGGAGCTGGTCATGATTGCACAGCTCATTTTGGAGATGAATCAACCCTGCAGGGAGGGAATGCTCTCAGATGGATGTGATGGTGATTGTACAATTCCCCCTTGATAGGTTTGAATGATTAAAACTATTCAGTTCTATGAGATGTAAATTGTGTGTTAATAAAACTGTTGAAAAGAATTATGTTTGGAAACTGATTATGGAAGTGATGGTACAATTCTGCTTGATGGGATTGAACAATGTAATGACATGACATTTGTGTTAATGCCCAAGTGACCCCGCTCCCCCCCCCCCCCAAAAAAAAAACTATCCAGGAATAGTTTTGGGTTTACACTAAATCCTACCTCCAACCTAAGAACAGTTAGCTCTTATATCATGGCTCTGCTTGATACTCACCCTCAGGAAGAGAACACTGAAGAGATGGTACTGTAGCAAAATGTGGTGAAGAAATAAGATGGTGCCCAGCTATTAGATAAAATAGTGTCTGGGGTCTTAAAGGCTTGTCTCCAAACAAACAGCCATCTAAGTGAGATGTCAACTAAGTTCACACGGGAAAAGCACACTATCATCAGTCATGAAGATTGTGAGGCATATAATCCCTTCAGAGTCAAAGAAGGGATTAGTATCTGAGCTTAAAATGTAAGAATCTGGTTTGCAGAAGGCTATGGATGACAGTAGAAACCCAAGATCAGTTTGTGGAACTATATAGGAAATAAACTTCCGTGAACTCCCTTTATCCACAATTGGAGGGATATGAGGAAGTCGTTACTAAACAGAGTACATTAGAGAGTTGAGTATAGAAGATCAAAGGCATAAATTTGACTTGAACAGTTAAAACTTTGTCAGCAGATCACCCTATGATGCATGCTGGACCTGATCTGCTTTCAAAAATAATTTGTATTTTATATTGTTTGGTTTGGCTTTTGTTTGTACATATTAGGAGGTATCTTAGAGGAGTTAGGTCACTGGGGCCCACCCTCTTGAAGTTGTATTATATGCTTTTTCATTATCGGTATATGAAACCCAGGATTGATGAACCTATAGAGAGAGCAAGTAGAATAAGGGATTCGGGGTTGGGTGAGGGGGTATGGTGATGGTGGTAGGGGGAAGGGGAGACAGTGCCAAGGAGTCCATGTAGAAAAGAAATGTTTGAAAACTGATTGTGGTAGAAAATTTGTAAAATTCTGGACAGGATGAAACTTGGAATGATATATATTCCCAATTAATAATAAAGAATTTCCGTATATTAACAAGGTAGAAAGCACTTGGAATATCAGTATACAGTTCATAAATTAAAATTATCTTCTAACCTGTAAATATATGTTATGCTATACTTAAACAAATATTGAATTATAAATCTGACTTTGCAGAGTAGGTAATTAGAAGTGTTGCAAAATTTTCAGTGGATGTATAAATAATTGTACTCATTTAAGTCGCAAGAGTTTTCAGTATAAATGTTTGTTTACAGATTACTGCTTCATATTACATAAGGCAAGGAGGGAGAGCAAGAGGATTATAGAAACGCTTATAGCCAAAAGTAATGAACCAGAGCTATACTGAAATGTATCCAAAGTAGAGCTGATAAATGACTACGTTTTGTAAAAATCAATTAGAAAATACAGTTCAACAAAGAATTAAAAATGTTTGTTTATATCCATTTTCAGAAAGACATATTTTACAAAATGTAATATGCCTATTTTTTTATCTGTGCTTTTCCTAAGTTGCTTCCATAGCATGGCAGAGATTGTGCACTTAGCACATATATCTTGAGTCCTTCCTATTTGTGAAGTGTTGTGCTTATCCATGCCTTGATAAAGAATTTGAAGCTCTGTTCCATTGGAGCCCATTGCTTGGTTGAGAAACATACGCAAACAAGTGGGTTCAGCTTTGTGTTAGAGGCTGGCTGTAGGCGTACAGTGGCAGAAAAGGGGAGAGTGTGTGGGTAAGCTTGGGCACCAGGAAGGTTTCATTTTTAGGTTTCTATTTATGACTTAAAGTTATATTGGCTGGATGTTATTTAATAGTTTGTATCTTCACAAACAGTACCAGTAATACAATAACCTTTTTTGCAAAGAATAATCCTTGATAAATTCTAGATTAAATAGAATTTGAGATTTGAATGCAGTTTGTCCTCCTCCCATTTCATAAAAACATGTATGCCCAGATGCTTACTATATAAAATTCTCTTTCATGATCAATTGAGTTGAAAAATTAGTACCCAGATTAAAGTTATATTGTTTGTAATCTAAGAAACAAATATTAGCAGTTCTACTCTTGCCTTATAGGGTGGCTATGAATGGGAGTCAACAGCACGGAACAACGTGTTGATACAAGTGCATGCTGTATGCTCATGTTCAGATTGGGCATGGTGTAACTTATTTTTGTAACTAAATGAAGTTTTAAAATTGCTTTTAAATTTCTCATATCATCAGAGTGTCTAGAAACAAGTCTGAAAAGAAGCGTAGAGATCAATTTAATGTTCTCATTAAAGAACTGGGATCCATGCTTCCTGGTAACGCTAGAAAGATGGACAAATCTACTGTTTTGCAGAAGAGCATTGATTTTTTACGAAAACATAAAGGTAAAGTTTTACTTTGTAAATTTTTTTTAATATATAACAATCTTTCTCTTAAAGAGGAGCCTAGTACAGCCTTTCTCAACGTGTGGGTCTTGACCCCTTTGGGGGTTGAACGTCCCTTTCATAGGAGTCACCTGATTCATAACAGTAGCAAAATTACAGTTATGAAGTAGCAACAGAAATAATTTTATGGTTGGGGAGGCACCACAACATGAACTGTATGAAAGGGTGGCGGCATTAGGAAGGTTGAGAAACAGTGGCTAGTGGTTACCTTGTTGGGTTGTTAACTCCAAGGTTAGAAATTCGAAACCACCTGCTACACCACTGGGTAAAGAGGAGGCTTTTTGTAAAAAAGTTGCAATCTCCAACTCACTGGGGAAGTTCTACCCTGCCTTACAAGGGTCCCTACATTTGATGGCAACAAGTTTGGTTTTTTCGGTTGTTGTTTTTGGTCCCTTAAAGCATAATGAGGTAGTACCTCTGGTACTTAAGAATGAATGTTTCCTTAGCTTTGATAAGAGAGAAAACCTTTGTCTTTTCTCGTTGAAATTTTCAAACATGTTCTTTCTTTCAAACATTTATTTAGAGCTAACTATATCCTGCTGGCCCCTCATATAACTCAAGCTGGGGAGACAAACATAACATAATTACTGTACAAATAATTATGCTTGTAAACTGTAGACGTGCTGTGAAAACACAGAGAAAAGAATGTGTCGAAGATGGCTTCAAGATAGTTGCTTTCTTTGTTGCCTTTCTTTCAAATTAAGTAAGGAGAATTGCATTTTATGCAGAGGAAAATAGTATATGCAAACACAGAGGAACAGGAGGAGTTTGTCGCTACCCACACAGACCTGGAACACAGTTTCTCACAAGAAGTTACAAGTGTGAAAGAAAATCAAGAAGCAGACCATGAAGGCCTGCTATGTCATTAAAAAGATGAGTTGGTTGGTTTAATTGCTTCGGTGTATTTCTAAGAAGTAAACACTTGTTATTTGTTAACTTAAAGAAAATCATCTTGATTGAGTCATAAAAATAATGTTTATCAAAGAGTATGGATTTTGGTATCCTTCCAGTCACCCAGGCCACAAACCTAAAAAGTATTTCGGATTCTTTCCATCCTTTTTAGTACCCATTATCTAATCAGTTGTCAAACTGTATTGATTCTTCTATGCATGTGTCAAAAAATTTCTTCTCATTTTTATTACCACCATTATTGTTACATTTTACTTCTAAAAGTATAATAGGATTTTCTCTAACCTCATTGCCCCTTTAGATTGTATACTCCTTTAAATCACTCCCTTATCATATTGTAGTTCAAAATGATTGTTAAATGAATTGAAATTAGATGCATGTGTTTCCTCGACAGTAGATTAATTTTGACATGAAGTAGACCATGTAGCTTTCTAAATTTGAATATATATTTCTCACAAAAATAAAATCTGCCTTAAATTGAAAAGAAATTCTTATGTACTTATTACTCTAAAATAGGCCTGAGATGCACTAAACATGATGGGATTAACTTGTGGATTTAAATCCTCTTTATATATCAATATAATTGATGTCATTCATGCTGGGGAGGAGGGTGCCATGACACAGAGTCGATGGCTCTGTTTCTAAATTACTCTGCATATTCCAGTGCAGGCATTTTTAACATGCCAAGGTTTAGGTGCCATTTTAATATGCTATATTTATATATCTGATAGTTTTTTTAAAAAGCCCATACTTTTGACTGCAAAGTAAGTTTTGTAGAGGTATTATGTATGATATAGAACATTTATCATTTTCATTCTGCCTCGTTTTAACATCTTTGCATTTTAAAATGGAAAAACAAATGTTACCTAAACTGGTCAGCTTCCGTCAACTATGAATAGCTTTCTCGTAACTAATAGCAGTGTGTAGCAAAATAAAATAGTAGTAATTGTATTAAAATGTGTGCCCAAACCGCAGATCTCCAAATTCTTAGTATCACTACGAACATAATGCAAAGAGAGTCCTAAGCAAAAATCACTCTACAAACCGAACTCACTGCCATGTACCCAGTTCCACCCCCTGGGGGTTTCAGAGACTAACTCTTTACAGGAGTAGAAAGCCTCCTCTCTCCAGCAGATCAGCTGGTGTTCAGAACTGCTGTTAGCTGCTCAGCTGATGTTGGCCTCTTCTAGCTCTTGTCTGTATCTCCACCCTTAAGCTACTGGACAGTTGAATGGCAAGAAAAGAAGATGGAGTAATAAATATTTTATGATGCTTCGAGAAAATTTGATCTAATTAGTCTTGTTCTTAATGGTAGTAATAGATGAATTGTAATGTTTGGTTGCTGTGGGAAGCAAGAAGACATCTCAGCAACACAGGCTACCAAAGCTCCCCAGAGAAAAAACAAAGGCTGATATTCCCAAGAGATTAAGCTCAAGAAGCTAATTTACCCCAGTAACTCAAATATTTCATTTTACTAGGATCTGAACCTTCTAAATCTTAGAATCCTAAATGTTATAGCCTATAGAGCTCATCTGTAATTAGAGTGGGTCTAAAGGAGACAATTTGTAGGACTTTGGTGCTCCCCCTGGTGGTTACGGATGCCACTAATGTGTCCCATAATTTGTTCACAGAAATCACGGCACAGTCAGATGCTAGTGAAATTCGACAGGACTGGAAACCTACATTCCTTAGTAATGAAGAGTTTACACAATTAATGCTAGAGGTATGTCCAGATTTCATTTTAAAATAATTTTCCTCAAAAAAAAAAGTTCATGAGTGGCTGCTTTTAATTAGGTTTTAGCAATACTGTTTTAATATTGAAAAGGCTTATTGCAATGTGAAATTTCAAGGTAGATCTAATGTAAACTATGCCTTCAATTAAATTTAATGGCAGCAAGTATTATAAGCAAATGATACTGTATGGTAAATTAATAAAGCTACATTTTCAGTACTGAGTTTTTGAGAGGATTAATAAAAATCACAAGCTTATAACTAACACGTTCTTAACCTGCGATGACTATGGCAACATTCAACAAAGAATTAATATGTGTTATTCATCACTTAGTAAATGCATTCTACTAATGGGCTATTTTTTTAACAGGACATTAAAATTCACTTTAAAAATCACACAAGGTAATAAATGTATTTTTAAAAATAGTGAAAAATGAAATATAATTTGAAAAGCAATTCTTATTTGAAGTAGAGATTTTTAAATGGAATGTCTTCACAAGTGTCCTCTCTAACAAAATTATTTTGAAAACGCTTTTGTGGTAATCATTTCTTTTATAAGAATTAATACCAAGCTAATTCCAAGAGGTTGAAAATGCCCAACTCTTGCAAGATGGTCGTCTGCTCCCTTGTTCCCCCACTTCTCCCTTGAGTGTATTCCCTCATGTTTCTGGGTTCTGTGAATCACTGCAGTGTCCCACAGAGCTCACGGCAGTTCAAGGAAGTACCTTATGAGGTGGGGAGTGCCTTTCAGTCCAAAGTCCGAAGGTCAGTCAGGGGTCAGCCAGATGCTGGGGCCAGAGGATGTGCTCCACTCCTGGCTTTTGCCAGTGATGAGCTCACCCCCCCCACCCCCCCACCCCCCCAGCTTCTCAGTGGACTCATTTTATACACAGCAGGATGGTATTACAGGGAACCCTGTTCACAGTTAGTCACAGGTGAATCCTATCTGTATCTTCCCCACCTTCTTACCAGACCCATGCAAGGAAAGGTCGTTTTGCAGGAGTTAGGCACATGGTGCAGTTAGGTTTCATTAAATGTGACCATCTGTTCTCAGCCTCTGGACTGTATTTTATTTATGCATATATAACCTGGGGCCTCTGGCAAGTTGTTTCCAGTGGGCATTGGCCTGCTACTAATCTTAATCAGCCAGGCTCTTTCCCAGGCCACTCCAGAAACAGTTTTCTTTCTCCTCTGAGCTGCAGTGTATAATTTCTTGCATCCATTGTAAGTAACGGTAACGAAGATAACCATTAAACAAAGCATGTGGTCCAAATCACACCTGCTCCTAAGGTCAGAACTCAATCTCATCCCATTCCTATTTGTTAGCAGATAATGCTCCAAATGAGACTTCATCCACAGGTGAATTGGACCCAGAAGTACTATCTATCACATAAGGGGCTATGACTGCAAGGGCTATATTAATTGAGTGTAACGCAACTTGAAGACATTTTTGCTTACAGTTGCAGAACATAGCATCTCTTACAAACAATTAGCAAATTAACAAAAATGTTACCCCTCTCATACCTGTTAATTTTATTTTTCTACATTTCATTCTTTTCTATATGGAGTAACATAAGTACCTGCATCCATGCACACAGAGTACACAGAATTAATACCAATTTCACAAAAAACGAATGATAAATAGGAAGCAGTGGTGGCACGTTTTTTTGAGGTCTTATTTAAGAGAAAGAAAATAGTCCCATAATGGGAAATAGACAGGAAATACAGGAAAACAACTGAGGTGGTAATGGGTTGTGAAGCAGTTTGCTAGCCTCTTTACTTATGTTTGTAGGTCTTTTATTTTAGACCTTAACCATTTCTCTGCATCATGTATATATGTAATGGCCACGTCTCAGGTATCTTTTTAATATTAACTAATGTATGGATCCAGATATACTATTTTGCAAATAATGAACTATATTTTTAATTTTTACTTTAGATAAAATAGTAAATGCTGGATTCACTCCATCTTTATTTTTTAAACCTAATGTTACCACTTGAAAATTTGTTAGAATATGAATATATTGTAAAAATGTTAATCTATGGCTGAAATATGAAAGAAACTGAGCACTTTTCTCACACATGAACTCATTGAATCCTCAACAGCAGTTTTCTGAAGTAAGCACTATGATTATCTGTATATTACTTACAGGTGAGCAAACTGAGTGAGATAAAAGGAGATTATGAAACTTGCCTAAAGTAACACAGCTAAGCAGAGTAAGTTGCTCAACTAGGGTTCATTGTAAGCGAATTGGCCTCTGAGCCCAAGCTCTCAGCTGCTATACACACCCCTTTCCTGAAACTGCTTTTTAGTTAAAGCTAGCCATGGAACAGAACTTTAAGTAACCAGCAATTAGTTCTTTAAATTTGTATAAGCCTATTTTACAAACAAATAGTTAGCAGTTTTTTTTTTT
>NW_022111369.1:67716335-67740817 GCF_000313985.2 Echinops telfairi | reverse complement strand
TTTTTTTTTTTTTTATTTTTATTTTTATTTTTTTTTTTTTAGTTAGCAGTTTTTTAAGTAGTAGTTTCACGGATAAAATTATCTATTTTGCCATTTATGAAAGAGTGCAATCAAGCTAATGTTTACAACAGAGAAGAGAAATAGCTCCTTTATTCTCAAATTTTTATTTTATGATTATATTCTCAGTACATGTTAATAAGTTCTAAGTACTTTACTATGTCTGAAAAATTTCTCATGGATTCAGAAATTGGTATAATATCTACTCTCAGGTTAATAACATAAATGAAGGAAATTACTTGTTGACTAGTAAGATAAACAGACAAGTATTGTCTTGAAATTTTTCTTTGCAATGGACAGATAATTTTGTTGTTCAGAATATACCAGGGTTTTGAAATAATTCCTAAGAACCACCTAGTGATCTTGTTACAATGTAGATTGATTTATTCTGTCTGGTGGAAAGCGAGTGCGTTTGAATGCTCAGTAATGTACACAGAAAAGATAAATCATTTATTTCTTAAGGTGTAATTCAGTGCCAGTGATGACATTCTCTGAATTGTTCAGCCATTCTCACTCTGGGGTCCTGAGTTATTTCTCTCTCCGATGGTTCCTGTCTAATCTTTGGAGTTGATGCCATATACATTGTTTTTAAAAGAACATAATGCTCCAGACAGACCTTTTAAAACTAGTTTAGTTAAACTGTTGTGTGGTCCTAAGAAGACTTCAAGGCATATGTTTGGCTTAAATTGTAAAGATTGTCTCAGTACAATAGGGGGTTCATCTAGCCCCTATGGTTGTATTATGAGAATTTGGCATTCTGTTCTACATTTCCCTGTTTTTGATCAGGATTGTTATGTGGAATATTTGATAAAAATGTTTAGTGATAGTAGCTGGGCACCACCCAGTTCTTCTGGTCTCCTGCAAAAGAGGCAGTTCATGGCAGCAATTAGCTGCACACTCCATATCCTCTTCCTCATCCTGACGCTCTTCTTGTTTGGCTCCAGGAAAATAGAGACTTAATTGTCATGTCTTAGATGGTTGTTGCAAACTTTAAGGACCCCAGGTACTAAGCAATGAAGTCAATAGAGGCAGTACACAAACTTGTTAGTAAGCCAATTAACTGATGCCCATGAAGTTCTGGACTGTTGATAAGCAGTCTCACTGGGTTTTTCTTTCTTTGTTTTTGTTTTTGACGTTTTTCTAAATATATCTAACCATGCGGTTTTTGCAAATTTGGCTTTTTATGGTTGTAAATTTACTGAGTGGAGCCCCCTGGTGTAGTGGGGTTGTGTGTTGGGCTGCTAACCACAGGGTCAGCAGTTTCAGTGTGCCAGCAATCCCATAGGAGAACAAGACTAGGCTTCCTACTCCCACAAACAGTTACAGCCTTGGAAACCTGCAGTTCTAGTCTTGCCTACAGGGTCACTAGGAGTTGGAATTGACTTGATGGCACTCAGGAGGTGGGGAAGCTTATTGACGTGAGTTACAGTGATCAGCATGCAACTGTACTCTTCACCTGTGTGATTGTTCTATCATTGGTAACCACTTCCCTTTTGCCCCTGGTAACCACCGATAAACTTTGGCCTCTACGTTTGCCTTTTCTTGTGTTTTTATGTACATGAGGCCATACAACTTTTGTCCTTTTGTGACTGATTGATTTCACTTAGCATAATGCCTTCAGATTCCAGTCATAGTATAGCTTTGTGACAAATATATACATTTGTGTCAAAGAAAAAAATTTTAGATGTAACATTTACTTACAGCATAAAGCAGAGAAACTTTTTTAAATCTTAAAATTTGAAATTATAAATTAATATTCTTACAATTATCCTTTTAACTTGTAGGATCACATTCCTGAAAAATATATCTACTCATTTTTAATATGTGAACTGTATTTTATACATTTAATGAGTATTTTACTACAGTAAATATCTAAAATTAGTATTATCAAGATGGAAGATATATATGAATGTGGGTGTATTGCAACCTGGGTCCAAATGTTTGCTCAAATCTGATTTGACAAGCCTAATTAAAGTATTGCTAAATGTATTGATTGACTGTAAAATAATTGAATTCATAATTCAAATAGAATATTTTGCTTTGAGTGATGTTAATTGACTAGACTATAACCTAATTGTGTTACTATTGACTTTCTCTCAAAATTCATTGCCATCGACTGGATGTCAACTCATAGTGACCCCGTAAGACAGGGTACAACTGCTCCTGTGCATTTCTGAAACTAACTCTTTACAGAGTAGAAAGCCCCATCTTCCTCTGGAGGAGCAGCTGGCGGTTTCAAACTGTTGGTCTTCTGGATCACAGCCCAATTCGTAACCATTTTGACACCAGGGCTCCTTACTGTTGGCTAGTCATGTTTAATCATTATATTTCAGTACAGGCTATATCTTGGAATGTTAGAGCTACTAGAAGAGGTTAAATCATTCCATTTAGCCTCTTCATTTTACAGATGAAGTCAGAAAAGTTGCAACTTGTACAAGGCCAGCGAACTCGTTATTGGAAGAACTGGGATTAAGACCTTAACATGCACTTACAATGAGTGTGTTGACTCTACAGTCACCATTGCTGCCTCTTCCCTCTCTGTGTTGTCTCTGTCTTACCTGAAACAGCCCTAGCATGCTTGAGAATAGGCAAGGAAATCAGCTGAGCCTGCTCAGATCTGTGGGTGAAGCCACCTATTTCTGTGTGAGCCATATGTAGAAGTCTGCAGGTCTTTTCTCCTGGGTGCTGGCAGGCGTGGTCCAGAAATGTAAGAGGGGAAAAGCTAGTGCCCTGTCAGCCACAGGAGGTACTATTCTTGTCCTTAGAACCTCCTCTTCAGTTTTTCCAGACAAAATGCTAAGCAAACATTGGAGCCCTTTGTTTTATTGTAAATCAAGTAGATATCAAATATGGAGGTCAGCAGTTTTCATTGATGAAGCATACACAATGTGGGGAAGATAAAGTCTTGGAATGAGGAGCCCTTTTCTGTTTTGCTTGTTAACATCTCTTTAGTCTTCTGAAGGCCCATTCATTCAACATGCTCACTTACCTTCTTGGGAAGGTACGTTCCCTGTGCCAGGTCCCTGTTAAAATGCTGCCGGAGGCTTTTTTCTGTTTAGTCTTTGCCTGCTCTGAAAGGCCAGGCTGTGGTTCTGGCAGTGAGATAGAGTTGTAAATTATTTTGGTTTATTTTCTCTACAGAAGACAGCATATAGATATCCTGTGTAAACGTTGATTATCATAGTAGTGATTAATTTGATCCTAAAGCTGACACTATTTTTGTACTAATAGGTTTTAAAAATAATTTTGAGCTTGCTCAAAATATATTTACTCTTCTCTGGACATTTGCAAAGAATAGGTTTGTCTGAGCCCTTCTAGAAGGTAGACCTGTACTCCAAGTAAAGGCTTTCTGTCTCCTAATATGAGAGGTTGGGGAGTGTGGAGTGCAATTTTTCCGTAGTCCACTGTCTGGGCCACACACATGATGCTAGGCGCTTCCAAAGATGACATAGTCTAGCCTCACACAGCCTACTTAGCACAGATAAAATGTTGAGTAAGAGACGCCTAGCCCCTCGTGGAAGTGGCTCTCCTTTGAGAGCAAAAAAATAGCTGTCATAATAGGCCAAACCATTTTACAGTTAATCTTCTATTCTCTATCTTTAACACCTTCTCCACTGAGTCTTCTTTTCCCTTAGCTTGAAAATATGTTTAGTTTTTCTTATTTAAAAGCATAAAAAAGCCTTCCCTGATATTTGGTTCCCCCTTCCAAATGATTGCCTTTTCTTCTAAAGTTAATGATGGAGTGGATTATTATAGCCTTTTGATTCTGATCACTCATTTCTAAACTAATTTAGAGTATTCTACATATTCTAAATGCCCCAGAGACAGGCAGTCTGACCTGTCTCATGAAATGACTCTTTTGAAAACAGCCTAATCATTTCTAATTTTCTCATTTCCTGTCATGTTTTGTTTCATTTTACATTGAGCCATCATCTCTCTTCCTCGCCTCACTTGCCTTGTCCTTCTGTCTTCCAGAGACTTTGACACAATGTACTCTGTTTTTCATTCTGGCTTTTTATCCCTACTACTTCCCTTGTCTAGATAACCCCCCCACAAACACTCCTCATTTCTTCAGTTACTACTCTAGGTCTACGGTTTTCAAATGTGCTATGTAAAGTACCAGTCAAATTAATTATTAAGTCTTATATCTCTGCTCTGACTTCTTTCTTGACCATTAACCTCACGTTTTTCAGTATTTGCCTAAGTTAACTTAATCCTTTCTACTCTGTTCTTAGTTGTTTTGTTCAGCTCTTCATTAATTTCCCCAGCTATTCCCAAAGCCAATTTTCCCTCTAAATCCAACTTTGGACTTCTGGACTGCTCTTGTTGAAGCACGACCCCTGCTCTGAAACCTTCTCTTGACTTCCTATTGTATAGAGAACAAAGTCCCTATGTCATCACTCAAAAGGCCTTTCAGGATCTGACCCACAGTTTAGTTTTCCAACTTGATTTCTTACCATTTCCTTTCACTTTATCCTAGATGTATATTTCTCTCCACTCATTGAAAGCTCTCGGTTAATACATTGAAAGTTTATCATAGGTTTTGTGTGTGTGCCTAAAACATATGGCTCTGTAATTTGAAGATGGTAGCATCCTGAAATAAGCCATTATGTATATACAGGGGCCTTGAGGAAGTTTATGGGAAAATGGATTGAAAAGATAATGGAATTTTCCCACAAACTTTTTGAAGTTCCTCGTATGATTTCTTTTAGAAACTGGGCAATAGATTGCTATTCAGTACTTCTTCTTTTTCAGTACATTTCTTTTTAAATGTACAAAAATGTATAATAAGGCTTTTTAAAGGGGAAATTAGCATCTGAATGGTACTCTGGTTATTTTTAATTAAGTTATATCAAGTGCCCAGTCATTTATCTCAGAATTTTTTTTTTCTTACGAATTTTTAAAATTTCCGTTTAACTGACCATTATGTTTAATTTCAGGCTCTTGATGGTTTTTTTTTAGCAATCATGACAGATGGAAGCATAATCTATGTGTCTGAGAGTGTAACTTCATTACTTGAACATTTACCAGTAAGTATAAAAATCCTCTGATCTCTGTATGTCCTGCCTGTCTCAAACTGGGTAAAGGCCAGGAAGTGGCAGTCCAGAGCGGTGCAGGGCAAAGAGCTCTCAGGGCTCCTTATCTTCTCTCCGTCAGTCATGACTCCTAGTTGTCAGTATCATTTAACATTTGGCCACCACTCTCTCTAACCTCTGTTTACCCTGCTGCTTTATTCTGATGCTGTGCTCTCAGTGGTTCCATTTTAATCAGCTCGATGAAGCTCTTGCAAAGCCACTGAGAATAAGTTTCTGCTGAGTTACTTGTTGCTGTTTTGGATCAGCAGAAATAATTTTCCCAAAAGAATTACTTTTAAAATGAGTACAGAACTTTTATACACTGTTAATGCAATAATGGCCACATTCACTTCATGATAATATGCAGGAAAATGTAGGGAATTAGAAAAGAAATGTAATTGTGTGTTTACTCTTGTATTCAACTTGCGTTTGTGGAACCGGTACTCTGCCACAGCATCACTGTGCATGGTGCTCAGTACCCCCCCCACACACACACACACACACACACACACCCTGACTCAGTGCCTTTGTCCTTAACACACACCCCCACACACACACACCCTCCCAGAGCCCTGAGCCCTGGGTGACCTAGTGGGCTGTGCATTGGGCGCTCACCACCACAGGTGGAGACCCACAGGGCAGTTCTACTCCGTCCTGCAGGGTGTCTCCTCTCTGAGTCTGCCGGGACTCCATGGCAGGGAGTGTCGGGTTTTGTGTGGTTCTTATCTCTCAAAATGGGGCTTTTGGTAGAAATAGTCTAAACGCTCAGCCCTTCAAAGTATGTAGCAATGCAAAGTAAACTGCTTTGGAAGAGTGTAAAAAATCCGTCTTCTCCTTCTGATTACTCTGCTGCTTCCTACAGTATAAAGAGAATGCACTTCTCATTTAGAAGGCCAGACCCTTTCTTAACTGAAAACTAGGCGGTAAGTCATTTGCAAAGTTGTGAGGGTGAGGAGAGGTCACAGAGAAAATTATTTGACCTCAGGATTTGCCTAGGCATGTAAGTCAAAATGCCTTGTATGAAAACAATAAAAATTTATAATTTATCAAGGGGTCACAAGGGTGGGAGGGGGTGGGGGGAGAGAAGGCAAAAAGGGGAGCTGATACCAAGGGCTTAAATAGAAAGTAAATGTTTAGAAAATGATGATGGCAACATATGTGCAAATATGCTTGATACAACTGACGTATGGAATGTTACAAAAGCTGTAAGAGCCTCAATAAAATGATCTTTTAATTTAAAAAATTACCTTATGAAAGCTCAGATTTTATTTTTAAATTATTGTGTGACATTAATCTTGATTTTTCTCAGCATTGTTTTTATTTTGGAATACTGCCTGTGGCAAGCATTCAAAATATTCTAGGAGATTTTAAAAGTTTGTGAGAAAATCTCATTTTTTCGTTCCAATTTTTTACCAACTTTTGAAGCCCCCTCATACTTGTTGAGGAGTGAGTAATAACTTTAAATGTGACATTGTCATGTCTAGTAAATGGAATAATGGAGGACATTTGCAAAATATGTTGAGAGTAAAGAATGAGATTCTAGTGACATGAGAGTTAACTGGCTTAGGCAGAGAATAGGACGGACCATATTTGCACATATGTTACCATCATTTATCTGAATGCTGTGGGTATCCGCACTGTCCATTATTTTACCTCTTGTTTCTAATATTCACTACGTTGGCTTCATAAAACTCAAACAAAATCCATAACTAAAGGACTTATTAAGGAACTTAATACTTTGTAAAGCCAGTGAGAAATGCTCAGGGTTGAGTGTTTTATCAGGACATGTCTGGTATGTCTACTAACAAATACTCAAAGGTCATACCACTCTGCTATAAGCTTCAACCCAAAGGCATTCAATTTAAGCTTAAGCTAGGTGGGTAGTCAACCCAGCTCCCTGAATTCAGTTCTCCAGAAAGCCTCAGCCTGAATCAAGGCACTCAGCTCCACTTCTGTGGGTCAGCAAGTCCAACTTTCCCAATTAAGTGCCCAGAAGCACCGCACTCCACAAGCCAGCCTCCTGTGTGAAGGCATTCATCTTTACTTGCTCCATGGATTAAGAAGTCCATCACTCTTTATTCCCATGCTCTGACTTCTGATTCTGCTGCTGCTCCTCTGATTGTATAGCTGTCTTTTGGATCCAGGAGATGCCCTGTGCAGGGATCTTGGGTCCAGAAGACTCACTCCACTCCTGACTTGCAGGTAGTAAGATCCCTCGTCCTTCTTCTCAGAGGGCTCATTTTATACACGTCAAGATGCCACTCCAAGGAATCCTGTTCAGTTACTCAGCGGTGAATCCAGCCAGTATCTTCCCCACGTTTTTACTAGACTCATGCAGAGAAAAGTCGTTTGGTGGGAGTCAAAAGATTTTGACTAGAAAAACCACATTAAATAATTCACTTCTCGTACAGTTTCATATTGTTACATATTAATAATATTTATTATAATTTATGTGGTATGTATTATATAACAAGTAACATTTTCTTGTCTGTATTATAATATTTAAACAGAACATGAATTATTTTCAAGTTCACAATATTTACCAAGATAAATGATACTCTGAGCTAAATGAGTCAGTAAATTTAATATGATTCTGGTCACATAAGTATGTCCTCTGTACATAGTGGACTTTAATTAGAAACGAATAATAACACGAATATATGGAAAGTCCCCAAATATTTGGAAGCCAAGTGGTAATTCTACATAAAAAGAGTATTTTGAATTGAATGAAAATTTTTAAACATTATAAAAAATTGTGGAATGCTATTAAAAAAGTAAATGTCAAGCACTACTTATATTAGATAATAAGATCTTAAATTTATTACCTAAGTTTCCACCTCAAGAACATATGAAAATATCAATTAAAAAATGCATGAGAAAGGAAAATAATAAAGCCAAAATCGATGAAGAGAAAACATAAAACAACATAGAAAATCACTGAAACCAAAAACTTTTTCTCTTCAGGTCAATGAAATGGGTAGATCTTTAGCCAGGCTGATCTGGAATAAAACACAGAGGGCATAGACTGCACATAAACTATAAATAAGAAAGATGATCTCATTATAAGTTCTACATTAAAAGGATCACAAGTTAATGTTATGAGCAACTTTATTCTAGTGAATTTGACAACTTGTGTGATCAAGACTAATTCCTTGAAAGACACAAACTACTGAAGCTAACTCCACAAGAAAGTATTGTTGTCAGGTGCCTTTGAATCTGTTCCCACTCATAGTGATCCTGTGTACAACAGGAGGAACCCTTGCATGGTCCTATTTCATCAGCAAAGTCATTGTTATGTTTAAACAGTTGTTAAAACCACCATAGGCCACTAAGCCTGACATTCTCCAGGATTGGTCCCCCACCAAACAACATGGCCACAGTACTTAAGACAAAGCCTTGCCCTCATTGCTTCTAAGGAGCATTCTGCTTACACTTCAAAGACGGTTTTGTTCATTTTTCTGGCAATCAATGGTATATTCAGTATTCCTAATCAACCTTAAAATTCAGAGGCTTCAATTCTTTAATTTCCCTTGTTTATTGCCCAACGTTAGCCTGTATATGTGGCAGCTGAAATACTATGGTTTGGACCAGCTTCACCCTAGTCTTTAAAGTGACCTCACTGTTATTTAACACTTGTTAAAGAGATCTTTTGCAACACATTTGCACAATGCAGTTCCTCATTTGATTTCATAACTGCTGCTTCCATGGTGGTTGATTGTGGATCCAAGTGTACCCAAATCCTTTACCATTCCAGGATTTTTCCATTTATCCAGTTGTAAAGGTTTTTGTTTTACATAGAGGTGTAATCTGCACTGGACACTGTAGTCTTTGATGTAAGTAAGTGCTTTAAGTTCTTTTTGCTTTTATTTAGCAAAGCAAAATTATTTCATCTTTATATTCCAGGTTAGTAGTGAGCCTTCCACAAATCTGATCTCTCATTCTTCTTCATATAGTCCAGCTTCTCATGTTATTTACCCATCATACAGATTAAATAAGTATGATGATAGTTTATAACCCTGATGTATACCTTTCCTGGTTTGCTGCTTGTACTATAGTTTTCACATGAGCACTATTAGTTGTTCTGAAATTCCCTTCTTAGTGTTAACCCTAATTTGTTATAATCAACTATGCTTTTGCATAGCCAAGAAGAAATAGATAAGCTGAATACAGTCTTACGTGTAATAGAAAATTTCAATTTTGGCTAAAATTCCCACAAAGAAAACTCTTGGCCCAGACAACTATACTGGTAAATTCGACCATACATTTATTGAAGAAGCAATATCAGTTCTACAAGGACTCTTACAGAAAATTGTAGCATGAAGGAGATTTTTTTCAGTTTATTCTATAAGATTAGCATACCAAAACCAGTTCAAGACACTATTAGAAAACTTCAGACCAACAACTATCCCTGGTGTTATTAATAGAATTGTTTCCTTCAAAAAATTGTATTGAAATTTTATTTCCTGTACTTGTGGCACTGTGGGTTAGGGATTGGGTTGCTAGCCTTAAGGTCAGTGGTTCAAACCCACTTGCTGATCTATGACACTATCTGCTGCCATAAAAGGTTTTTACAGTTAGAAACTTTAGATAGGGTTGCTGTGGGTTGGAATCAATTCAGGGCCATTGGGTTGGCTTTTTGGTGACTTGTAAATATGACTCTATTTGTAATACAGGTTTCGTTAATGTTAATGAGGTCATGCTGTCGAATGATCCCTAAATTTAATAATGTAATGACTTCTAAGAGAT
Source organism: Echinops telfairi (assembly GCF_000313985.2). NCBI lineage: Eukaryota > Metazoa > Chordata > Mammalia > Afrosoricida > Tenrecidae > Echinops > Echinops telfairi. The sequence continues at coordinate 67,730,939 of NW_022111369.1, read as the reverse complement.
GCCTGATGAAAAGAATAGATTAAACACACACACACACACACACACACACACACACACACGGAACCAACCATGTGAAGAACCATCTAGAGTTTAAGAAATGTCAAGACACGATCGCTGAAGACAAATGTGTGCATAAGCAAATGTGGTGAAGAAAGCTGATGGTGCCCGGCTATCAAAAGATATAGCGTCTGGGGTCTTAAAGGCTTGCAGATAAACAGCGGCTATCAAACTCAGAAGCATCAAAGCACACATGGAAGAAGCACACCAGCCTGTGTGACCATGAGGTGTTGAAGGGCTCAGGTATCAGACATCAAAGAACAAAAAAATCACATCACTGGGTGCACATCTTCCCAATATGATCACTGAAGACAAATGTGTGCATAAGCAAATGTGGTGAAGAAAGCTGATGGTGCCCGGCTATCAAAAGATAAAGCATCTGGGGTCTTAAAGGTTTGAAGGTAAACAAGTGGCCACCTAGCTCAGAAGCAACAAAGCCCACATGGAAGAAGCACACCAGCCTGTGTGACCACAAGGTGTCAAAGGGATCAGGTATCAGGCATCAAAGAACAAAAAAATCATATCATTGTAAATGAGGGTGAGTGCAGAGTGGAGACTCAAAGCCCACGGTAGGCAACTGGACACCCCCTTACTGAAGGGTTGTGGGGAGGAGATGGGCCAGTCAGGGTGCAGGGTAGCAACGATGAAACATATAACTTTACTCTAGTTCTTAAATGCTTCTTCCCCCCGACCCACTAACATGATCCCAATTCTACCTTACAAATCTGGCTAGACCAGAGGATGGATGTACACTGGTACAGATAGGAATTGGAAACACAGGAAATTCAGGACAGATGATCCCTTCAGGACCAGTGGTGAGAGTGGCAATGCCTGGAGGGTGGAGGGAATGTGGGGTAGAAAGGGGGAACCGATTACATGAATCTACATATAACCTCTTCCCTGGGGCATGGATAACAGAGAAGGGGGTGAGGGGAGATGTCAGATAGTGTAACATGACAAAATAATAATGATTTATGAATTATGAATGGTAGAGGGTGGAGTGGAGAGGGAGGGGGAAACATGAGGAGCTGATATTAAGGGCTCAAGTAGAAGGCAAATGTTTTGAGAATGATGATGGCAACAAATCTACAAATGTGCTTGACACAATGGATGGATGTATGGATTATGATAAGAATTGTATGAGCCCCCAATAAAATGATTTAAAAAAAAGAAATGTCAAGAAATGCCTCGTGGTCCTGACTAGGAAGGACCTTCATAGAGCCAGTGCTCTGACTTGGACATAGACCCTCCCAAACTGTGACACGAGAGACTTAAAATATGCTCTTTAAAGCCACCCACTGGTGGTAGTATTTGTTAAGACAGCACCCAGCACCTAAGACCCTCGTGAATAAAGATTAAAATTTCTGAACAGAATTTTAGAAAATATAAAACTGGCAATATATTAAAAATAATAATGCTTCATGAGCAGGCTTGATTTATCTCAGGAAGGTGGGCTGTATGATTATTTGAAAAGTCAGGGAATGTAATTTAACATGTGGTTAGTTGCTGTGGGGTTGATTCTGACTTATGGTGACCCCATGTGTGCACTGTATTAACAGATCAAAAAGATAAATGGTAGCGTCATCGTAAGAGATGCAGGAAAAGCATTTAAAATCATCGGCATCTGTCTTTTCCTGATGAAAACTCTCACAAAGTTATAACTAAAGGGAACTTCCTCAGTCTTTTTAAAAAGGTATCAATGGAAAACATATAGCAATCACCATACTTAAAGGTGATTGAGTAATATTGTTTGCTTTCACCACTTCTGGTCAGTATTGTAGTGTAAGTTATAACCAGTGCACAAAGGTAAAACAGAGACACCCAGATTGCAAAATTATCCTTAGTCACACGAAATGCTCATCTCTTTGAAAATCCTATGGAATCTACAAAAAAGCATCTAGAACTAGCAAGTGAGCTTAGCAAGGTTCCAGAACAATGTACAAAAATCATTACTTTTGTAAACTGACAGTAAAAACTTGCAAGTCTGAAAACAGTATCATTTATAGTAGGAACAAAAGCATAATGAATTCTACAACTTAGACTCTGAAAACTAAATTTCACGGTGAATGATTAAAACATGTAACTGAAGAGAAATCCTATGTATCAGAAAACTCATTGTTCATATTATCAGTTTTCTATAAATCTGTGGCTTCAACAGGATTCCAGTCAAAATCCCAGCAGGGTTTTTGTAGAAACTGTCAAGCTGATTTTAAAACTTAAGTTGAAATTAAAGGGCTTGGAATAGTCAAAATGACGTGAAAAAAGAACAAAGTTGGAGAATTAAACTGCTTTCAAGACTTAGAAAGCTACAGTTAAGTTAAGTGAGATATTAGCATAAAAATAGGCAAATAGATCAGTAGGACACAATTGAGAGTCTAGAAGTAGACCTACATATAAATAATCAGTTGATTTTCAACCAAATTGCAAATTGAATTAAATGGAGAAAGGATAGGGTTTTCAACAACTGCTGCTTTAACAGTTGACTACTTCTCATATGTGAAAACCAGCTTGATGTATACTTTGCCCCACATACAAAAATCACAATGGATCTAAATATGAGACCAGCACTTGTCTGTCAGTTTGTGGCTTATGTGTTGCTGTGAAGCTGGAAGCTATGTCACTGGTCTTTCATATACCACCAAGGTCATCCAAGATGAACAGATTTCAGCAGAGCTCGTAGATTAAGAACAGACTACAAAAAGGAACAGGCTGTCCCCTTCAGAGAAATTAGCCACTTGAAAACCTTATGGATAGCAGTGAATCATTGTCATATATTGAAAACCCATATATAGAAGCAGAGCATTATCAGACATAGTGCCAGAAGACGAGCCGCTCAGGTCAGCAGGCACTCAACAGATGACTAAAGAGGAGCTGCCTTCTTACAGTAGCATCAGTCATAATGATAATGATGTGGATGAGGTAAAAAGCCTGTGGGAGTAGGGCCTTCAGCACCATCATTTGCTGATGGGGCATGACTCAAGGAGAAATCACTGCAAAAATCAACTAGTCTGCACTTGGAATATACGAAGTATGAATCTAGGAAAATTGGAAGTCATCAAAAATTAATTGAAATGCATGAAGATCAACATTCTAGGTGTAGTGAACTCAAGTTGACTGGTATTGGCCATTTTGAATCAAACCTAGATGGTTTACTATGCTAGGAATGACACAATCAGGAGGAATGGCTTTGCATGTACTGTATAGTCAAAAAGGAAATTTCAAGGTCTATCTTGAAATACTATACTGAAAGCCTTAGCCAAAAAAAAACAAAAAAAGACCCAGAAATTGATGGAACACTAATTGAAATGTTTCAGCAAACCGAAGAAGCACTGGAAGCATTGACTTGTTTGTGCCAGGAAATATGGAAGATAGCTACTTGGTCAGTTGACTAGAAATAATCCCTATTTGTACCCGTTCCAAAGAATTGTGACCCAACAGAAAGCTAAGTTCTATCACATGCAAGTAAAATTTTGCTGAGAACCATCAAACAACTGTTGCAGCAGGACATTTACAGGAAGCTGCCAGAGGTTCAGGCTGTATTCAGAACAGGATGTGGAACAAGGGTTATCATTGCTGATGTCAGATGGATCTTGGCTGAAAGTAGAGCACACCAGAAAGATGTTATTTGTGTTTCTTTGGCCATCAGAGACATTTGACTGTGTGGGTCATAAAAAACTATGAATAGCCTTGGGGAAAAAAGGGGGGGACTCCAGAATGCTTCCTTGTGCTCATATGGAACCTGTGCATGCATCAAGAGATCGTTGTGGGAACAGAACAAGGGTATGATGTATGGTTTAAAATCAGGAGAGGTAGAAGCCAGGGATGTATCCTTTCACCATATTCAATCAGTCTGTGTGCAGAGCAAATAATCAGAGAAGCTGGATTATATGAAGAAGGGTTCGACATCAACATTGGAGGAAAGCTTATTAACAGCCTGTGGTATGTGGAAGGCTCAACCTCCCTTGCCGAAAGTGAGGAGACCTTGAAGTTGATGAATATCAAGGGTTGCACTGTTTGATCTCAGTATGGATTATAATTCAATGTAAAGAAGACCCAAATCCTCACAACTGGACCAAGAAGTAAGATCCTGATAAATGGAGAAAGATTGAAATTGTCAAGGATTTTTTGCCTTGCTTACATCCACAATCAGTGCTCATGGAAACAGCAGTCAGTCACAGATCAACTGATGCATTGCATTGGGGAAATCTGCTACCTAAGACCTCTTTAGAGTAATGAGAAACAAAGATGTTACTTTGAAGACTAGGTGTACCTGACCCAAGTGATGCATTTCAGTTGTGGTGCTGGCAAAGAATAATGAAAGTACCATCGACTGCCAAAAGGACAATCAAATCTGTCTTGAAAGAAGTATGGTCAATGTTCCTTTGAGGCAAGGCTGTCCATGTTATCATGAGAGACAAACCTCTGGAGAGAAAGACGTCATGCTTGATAAAGTAGAGGAGCAGTGAAAAAGAGGACAGTCCTTAACGAGGTAGATTGACAAAGTGACTGCAACAATAGGCTCAAGTACAGGAACAGCTATGAGGATGGGACAGGGCCAGGCAGTGTATTGTTCTGTTGTGCGTAGGGTTCGCTGTGGGTCAGACCAATTCTATGGCACCTGACAACAACAACATATAAAACTGCTTTAATAAACTCCCGGGGAAAACACTAGAAAACACTCTCTCTCACCTCATACTAGTGAAACTAATTTATGCACATTTTTAACTAACTTATGGCTAGTAACCTTACAAATGCTTTATTAATTTGGGAAATTAGGAAATTTATGTATTTGTTTATTTTCTACTCCTTCTATGACAAAATCATGTCATATGCTTCGTACCAGACAGGACTCAAGTTATTAGCACACACACAAAAATGACATCCAGAGAGAGTGAATTATGCATAATTTAGTGGAAGAGTCACTAAACATTGAAAGACTAAAGACGGAAGGAAAACTGAAGGAGTGGCTTGTGGGAGAGTAGTAAAACAAGCTTTTCCTCCTTCCCCCAGTCACCAGTGACTCAGAAATGGGTTTTGTTTCCTTTCCCTTTTTCTTTCAACAGTGGAGCTCTTTAAAAGAAATTCATGCAGATGTTGACAATTAAACAAAATAAAAGTGAAATGTCTTTGAATGTAAACACCCTGAGCCCTTCTTGCATAGCTCCTTTCCACGTGCCTGCTGGCCACCCCTGCTGCCACAATCCTTGAGATACAAACATCCAGCATGCTGCAGAGCATTTTGTAAATAATACATAGACCAAGTAGAATGGACAGGATCCTGTAGGAAATGTAAAGTTGATGATAATGCTGTTGTTAATATTTTTTAAAAGGGTTAGAAGCTTGTACATTTTTGGTTCCATGGTCTCGGGCACAAAAAGCCAGCTTGATGTCTGTCAAATTGCTATGGAATGAATCTTGACTAAAAGCTGCATTTTAGCAAGGATCGTAAGGTTTACCATACAAGGGGGCTTCAAAAAATGTTTCTTTTTTAAAATTCCACTATCTTTTAATTCCTTTTTTCATAGGATTTTAAAAACCTCATATTGCTTGCCCTGTTTTGTTTTGTTTTGTTTTCCTCCAGTTTGCTAAAACCAAGACATTTTGACAATGGTATATAGGATAGATGCCTGTCTCCTTAAAGAAAGCGACTGAAATGACACCAAAGTCAAATTTCTTCGTTGTATCTCCTATAGCTAGTCCTTTGTAGTAGCCATACCCCTATAGTAGACTAGAGGTTTGAATATGCACTAAGTGTATGGCTCTTAGGCAAGCAATTTTCTAATAGACTCTTATTTTTTAAATTAATGCTTATATGTCAAAGCATTTGTGTTACAAATTTAGTGAAATAGCTTTGCAAATCATCATGTTCTCAAAGTCATATTGATAAGGATTTAATCTCACTAGCATAAAAGGTATGAAAGTAATGTCAATTTCTTAGCTTGTTTCGTGTTTTCAGATGTCCTATCACTTAAAATTTGTCAGTTTGTTTTTGCTTCAGATAATTAAGTGATCCATATGCATTTCTAATGTTTCAGTAGTGACTATGTACTCTTAAATTATTAAAGTTATTTTACTTTATAAAAAATTTCTTTTTCAGTCTGATCTTGTGGATCAAAGTATATTTAATTTTATCCCAGAGGGGGAACATTCAGAGGTTTATAAAATACTGTCTACCCATCTGCTGGAAAGTGATTCATTAACTCCCGAATATTTAAAATGTAAGTAATAGTGGCTATTAAGCAGAAAGTTAAATTTCATAATTGATGGGCGGTATTTATCTTTTACAACTTTATGACAAACATAAGTTAGCTCGATTAACTTACGACATCATATTAAACAAACAAGACCACCATTAAAAAAGAAAAGAACACTGCCGTCAAGTCAATTCTGACTCATAGTAACCCTATACTATGTTCACTTCTTCAAATTCCATCTTGCATGGTATAATCTGGTAGTATTAATTTTTAAATAAAATCCTATTTTACTTGAAATGAGAAATTAGAATTCTCAAACCTCCCCTTCCTTAACCAATTAGACACTCAAAATGTAGAGAAACTAAAACTTTTTAATTTCTTTGTTAGTTACTAAATGGAAGAAACTTTACTAATCAAACTGAATTAAACAGTAATTTTTGAGATATAGCTGATAAGCCAGGCTATTTTTCTGTTATTAAAAATGCTATGAATAGTAATAAATAATCCCGGCCATCAAGAAGTACAAAATAATATGATAGAATCAGACATTTCTACTAGATTCATTGGACAAGTTAATTTGACCAAAACACCACATTTTCTTCATTATATTACTGTATATATTTATTCTTGGTGTTTTGGAAGGTTGTTAACAATATTTAACCATTAGATATCTTCATTACTCTTCTCAAAGTTTTTTGTTTTATTTTGATATCTGATAAAACTAATGTTAATAATCTTAAAAGTTTTTTCTTTTATTAGGACACTCAAACTCTGTGGCATGCTAGATACCCAATATTTGAGATAAACACACACACATACACACATACATCCTCAAACAAACATGTAGGGGTGTGAGAGAGAGAGAGCGAGAGAGAGAGAGAATGGGGACTTTAAAGGTTTATTGAAAAATGGAAGAAAATACCTATTTATTTTATTCCCATAGATATTACATTGATTTATTGCCATAAATATTACAGCCTAGGATATGGATCTGTGGGGATGTTCTACACTACCACATAGGGTCACTTTGAGTGGAATCAACTTGACAATATACAATAACAACCACATACATGTTTGTTTAGAAAGGATAGTCTGTCAAGAGGAGTTGAGAAAAGCTAGAGACAGGCAATCCATTTGAAACCTGTATTATATTTGTGTAAAAGTTTTTTTGAGGTTGATTAGACCATTTTAAGCATCTAGAGTGTTGCAAATGGTTAAATGCAGGACTAATGGAAAGGTTGGTGATTCAGACCCACCAAAGCTGTCTCAAAAGGTAGACCTGGCAATCTGCCTCTAATGGGTCCCTTGCCTTGAAGCCCTCTGGAGCAGTTCTGCTCTGCATACATGGGATCACCATGAGCTGCAATCCACTCAAGGCAACAACAGTAAGCCACTCTCATCTCGTGCTCAGGAGAGTGATTTGGGCAATATTCAATAGACATAGAGGTCAATAATAAACCTGTAAATAGTATGTCCAGTCATAGGACTGAATGGCATAGCTTGAAGTAAGTATATAGAACAATGAGAGGAGAATTAAAGAGTAGAATCCTTGGGGGTAGCATAGGTTGTCAAAGGAGAAGGAATATGTTTTATAGGCCCTAAACCTTCATAAGGACAGTATTGGCTGCAGAACTGAATATAAGCCCCAGGCAGAAGGACAGACATTAGGCTCCTACATCCAAAGTCAGAGGTACTTCTGGCCACAATAATTTTTGATAGGGAAAAGTATGGATCAAATGACTAACTGACCCTCTAGTTAAACAACTGATACATTTAAAAAAAATGAGTTCTCCTAGGGAGGAAAATTCAGGCCAAAGAAGTAAACATATTAAAATATGGAAGGGAAATTGGAGGAAAATTCAATTTTTGTGAGTAGTTTGTTTTGGCCATAACGAAAGTCAGGTGATGCAGGTGGGAAGGCTTTTCTCTAAAGAAGGAAATAGGAGGTGAGGGGTCTAATTTTTTTTAATCATTTTATTAGGGGCTCATACAACTCTTATCACAATCCGTACAAACATCAATTGTGCAAAGCGCATTTGTACATTCATTTCCCTCATCATTCTCAAAACATTTGCTCTCCACATAGAGGAGTCTAATATTTTATCCTTTGGGGTTTGATTGGTATTTTTTACACAATGAAAAACCACTGCACTGATCTGGGAATGGGTGGAAATCACTCAGGTGGAAATTTTTAAAGTGAACCAGACGGAAGACAAAAAGTAAAAGTGTAATTCTAGCAAATGGAAGAAAAAAAGGAGAGGAAGGAGTATAATTGAGTACTAAGTAGATACACTTAATAAGACTTGATGTTAGGCACAGTCTCTTGGTGGACAGAGTTCATCAGTGAGAAAGGTGTGGAGAAGATAGTTAGATTTTGAACCTATTGGCATAGCTGATAAAGCCAGCTATTATAATAATGACACAAAAGTATGATGATGCATTGTTTTAAGACTAATAGACAAGGCTGCATGAGTGTGGGTATTAAGTTATCTAGATGCAAAGTGATTTCAGCCTGCATAAATTGGTAGTGTGCATGCTAAGTTGGAAAAAGTTATTTTTTGAGAGCTTTTCCAGGTCCTCGTTACACATTCTAACACAATTTGTAGAAGAGAGAATCCTTAGAAGGGAAGGTGACAAGACTTCATCTTACCGACTTTAGACATGTTATCAGGAGGGACCAATCTCTGATATAATTCTTGGTAATGTAGAAGGTTAGCCAAAAAAGAGAAGTGGATTGGCACAAGTGATGCGACAGTGAGATTGGCACAAGTGATGCGACAGTGAGCTTAATGAAGCATAGCAGTGATTGTTGGGCTGGCACAGGACCAGGCAGCATTTGGTTCCATTGCACCCTGTGGTGGCAACAGGTTCGAATCAACTTGAAGGCACTTCAACAACAACAGCTACAGATGAGATTTGGATCGTGTGATGGGAAAAGAACAGGAAAAATTAAATGGTGGTTTTAACTTGGGAGATTAGGACAAATAGGATAAAGAGAAAAGATAATTTAGGAAGAAAGGTTAAATTCATTTTCACACATTTTGGGTTTAAGTATAAACTCTAAGTATAAATGTCCTAAGACAAGCAGTGATAGGAGACTTTGTCTTACGTGAAATGCTGTCATTGGGGAAAGAGAAATAGGTGTAAAAATTTTACAAAGGCTAATATATTCATGGGATAGCAAGAGATCAAGGCTAAAAGAAACTTTGTGAGTATTCAGTTTGAAGTTGTACTAGCAAAAGAGATAGGTATAGTCAATGATTTAGGAAAGTAAGTTTCGTGCATTGGAAATGAAGAAGTGTAGGTTTTAAAAGGTGGGAGCAGTGAGGAAAGACCTTTGAAATTAATGGTGTAAATGTTGGAAATCTCTAGGAGAGTAATTTCTGTAGAGTGGGAAAGAGCCACAAAACCTAATTAAGGGTGACTAGTGTGTGGAAACTGGAGCAGATAATGAAAACAAAGGAGATCTTTGATATTAAAAAGAGTAGCATGAACAACTATTTTTTTTTAGCCATGGGAAACCTGAGCAAATTTCAAAGTAGGGAGGAAGGAACCAAAGGAGGAAAAGGTAACCATGGTGTGGCCCCAATTTAGAGGAGATAGTAAAGGCTGCTTAAGGTAGAGACAAAGGTGCTAGCATCAGAAGGATAACAGAACATTTCTTTGAAATATATTTTTGTTTTATTTCAGCAAAAAATCAGTTAGAATTCTGTTGTCATATGCTTCGGGGAACAATAGACCCAAAGGAACCATCAACTTATGAATATGTGAAATTTATAGGAAATTTTAAATCTTTAAACAGTGGTAAGTTAAAAATGTTCTTATAAAGTAATTTTAACTTGATAATCTTTTATACTCTTAAGTACATAGAAGTTGGGCATTATAAAAACTAGGTGCATTACAGTGATACAGCTTTCTTTATTGTTTCAGTCTCTACTCCGGCTCACAATGGTTTTGAAGGAACTATACAACGTACACATAGGCCTTCATATGAAGACAGAGTGTGTTTTGTAGCTACTGTCAGGTTAGCTACCCCTCAGTTCATCAAGGTATATTTCTAATTTTATTTTAAATCTGATGTATTTATTAGTTCTCTTGAACTGTCATTAACAAATTGCCACATACTAGGTGGCTTAAAACAACAGGCATTTATTCTTACAATTCAGGAGGCTCGAAGTCCAAAACCAAGGTGCTGGCCAGGCTCTAGGGAAAAAATCTTTACTTGCCTATCCCTAGGCTTTGGTGGTTGCAAGCCTTCATTGGCATATAACTGAATCACTCCAATAGCTGCCTCTGTTGTCACATTACTTTCTTCCCTGTGTTTCTTCATGCGTCAGTTCTGACCCAGAGCAACCCTCTGTACAGCAGAACAAAACACTACCCTGGTCCTGTGCCATCCTCACAGATGTTCCTGCGCGTGAACCCGTTGTTCCAGCCACTGTGCCAATCCATCTTATTGAGGGCCTTCTTGTTTACTGCCCCTCCACTTTACCAAGGATGATGTCCTTCTCCTGGAACTACCACTTGTCTTTCAGTTTGTCGTACTGTGGTGGCTTCTGTGTTGCTGTGATGCTGAAACTATGTCACTGGTATTTCAAATGCCAGCAGGGTCACCCAAAGTGAAAAGGTTTCAGAAAAGCTTCCAGACTAAGAACAGACTTCAAAGAAAGTATGGGCAGTTCACTTCAGAGGACGTAACCACTGAAAACCTTACAGGATGGAATAGAATGTTTAAATACTTAGTGGGTGAAAAATGAAAGAACATTGTAGTGACTGCTAATTGGTTGAAGTTGAGAACGAGTTGTGTTGTAACTACAAAATTTCTAGACTTCTGTCACTAGATAGGTATGCCTCCATTAATAAGTTGGAATATTTTTATAGCTGGGTGTAGGGAATAAGAAAGTTCAGTTGACGACATAATATATTTAAGATGCAATGGAGACATCCAAGTAGGAGAATCAAGTAGACAAAAATGTTGAACTCTATCATTCAGGAAAGATAACTGAATTCAGAGCCAAGTTTTGTTGGTATATATGAGTAAATGACAACATGGCTTTGGAAGGGAAAGTACTCCAAAATCCTACATCTAAATTTAACTGCCATAATCTTTAATACTAGAAAATTAAAATGCATTTATAACTTGTTTAGGTGAAAAGCTATCTAATAGTGACCAAACAATCATTAAGTCTTCTAAGGACAATTCTAACTTACATAAAAGTCTTTCTAAATTGTAATTATTAATTTGTTTGTAGGAAATGTGTACCGTTGAAGAGCTCAATGAAGAGTTTACTTCTAGACATAGTTTAGAATGGAAATTTCTTTTTCTAGATCACAGGTAACTCCTTTAAAATTCCATTAAGGGGGGGTAATAGTCATCTTAGAATTTTGGAAATGAATGGGTTTCATGGGCAATTTTTTTCCTAATGAGGATTTTCAAATTTGTTACCTAGTTTTCAAAAAATAAAGGCCAATTTGAGAATTAATTCTGTTAGAGTATATCTTGTTGCAGAAAAGTTACAATATTGCTTATCTTATATGTAATTTAGGGCACCACCCATAATAGGATATTTGCCATTTGAAGTTCTGGGAACATCAGGTTATGATTACTATCATGTGGATGACCTAGAAAATTTGGCAAAATGTCATGAGCACTGTAAGTAGATTTTAATATTTCTGGTTGTAATAATTTTTAAATCATAAAAGCAGAAATCTTATCTCTGTCCTATATTCTTACTAGTGTTCTATCAATAGCAAGTGGGAAATTACAAATTTTTAACATCTTGTAGTTTTGAAATGTACTGTTGTATTTTTGAAAAATATTTATTTGTGTATAATCAATTCACTAGGAATTATAGAGCAAGTTTAGGTAAACTTTCCTATTGTACCTGTTTTATTTTGTACTATGGCATATAATAAATGTTCTGAAGTGTATATACTCTGTATCTGCAATAAGTAAAGTAGATTCCTTTGCAAATATAATCTTGTGTGAGACTGTTAGAATATTGCTTCATAAATTTTCATTTCTAGGTATGTAAGTCAGCTGAAAACATAGATATACATTTAGATTAGAAAGTTCAAAATAGTGTTTTGTGTGACCCACAGTTAGTTGATATTAGAAGCAGCAACATTACCATCTGATTAGCTCCATTATTTGTCACCAGATTTCCAGAAGAAGGTACAATTATTATTTTCCTGACTAAGCTGGGACACAGTGAGGCGAATTTATCCATAACCCAACAGCTTTAGGATGATAGAGCCAGGCTTAGAATCTAGGCCCACCCACTCTGCTGCTTAGTCTCTGTCTCAGACGTATGTTCCTAATGATGCATTTTATTTGCTTCTGTGTTTCCCTCACCCCTAAAATTCTGTTCTCTTCGGTGTCCTCTAAAGCTTAATTTGACAGTTAAAATAGTTTCATTAGGTCTAATGCTAGTCCTATAAGGAAAGTATATATGAAAATAAAGCAGGTTCTGTAGTAGCATCATCCACATGGAAATTTTCAGAGTAAACTCACTTCAGCACAAAAGAAATCATTATTCATTCCAAATGATGATATGGTTTCATGAAAAGACCTGATAACACCTATTAACTAGTAGGCTAATTTTGAACAAGTGACTTAATGATGGTTTTCTCATTCGAAAACAAAAGGGAGAGATTCCAGATGAGCCTTGTGTTCCACTGAAAGCCAGTCCATTAAGAAAGTGTTTTGTGGTCACTGAAGTCTGGAAATCATCATAATCTCTATTTTGTAGAATCTTGGCATATCTTAGCATACTCAAGGTTTTGAGAAGATTAAAGAGTTGCATTTAAGCAACGACTTCTCAGAATTAATTTAATTAGAGACCTCTCTTTTTGTTTAATATCCACTAAAAGGATTCAGAATTTATAGTCTGTTGAGCATTTTTGGCAACTACTCTGCTTAATAATTACATTAAACAATTAAGTTACATCTTCTGATTTGGCTTAGTTAAGGTTTATAATTAAATGTCTCAAAGTACCTGGTGGGGAGGCAAGGGAAGGCAGGCTGTGATCCTGGTGTGATTACTTATTGCTAAGTTACTCTCAGCATATCTAGGGCAGGAAGAGATCAACAAAGTGAGTCATTTGCTCTTGAGCATTTGGAATTGTATTGTGTATGAAAAGTATATGTAAGATTAGTATTTAAGAGAGGCCTTTCTCTGCTTGTATATGGCAACAACTTGGCATATAGCAACAGCTGGTGATATGCTGGGCACTTTGGTGGAAGATCTATTAACTGCTTGGTGTTTAAACTATTTCTCTACGTTTACTACGTTTTTGTAATTAATGTGTATGCTCTTGAAAAGCCATAAAAATCGTTTTATTTATAACTAAATGTAAATGATAGTCTTTGGTTAGAAATTTTAGATTCTTATTAGCTAATAATATGAATTTTTAAAAATGTTTCTCTTTTCTTCTTAGTAATGCAATATGGGAAAGGTAAATCCTGTTATTATAGGTTCCTGACCAAAGGGCAACAGTGGATTTGGCTTCAAACTCATTATTATATCACCTATCATCAGTGGAATTCAAGGCCAGAATTTATTGTTTGTACTCACACTGTAGTAAGGTACTAAATCTTTTAGAGAATTTCTGAATTATGCTAACATTTTACAATGATTTGACAATGTAATTTTAATGCTTAACTAGTTAATGAACTACAGGGCCATCAAAAAGTTTGTGTTAAAATCTAGTATGTTTTCATTCCATTTTCCATGAACTTTTAGAAGCCCCCTCAAATAATAAATTCACTTAAATATTATGGAGAATTATAATACAGGGATTATATAGCATGTAAAATTCTTGACTTATTTTATATCTTAGAGCAAGAAGTATAACTACTTTCTGTACCAAAGTTAATCATTATAAAAAAGAGATCAAAATAGATGGATAAGTATATATTCTCCTTTTATTTAGTTCTTAGTTTAAGTACTGTGTAGATAACAGCTAATTTGCAGTAACATCTAAAACTGTAAAAGATCTCAAAAAATGCAGATTGAATGACGGTATAGATATATCTTAGGTGTTCATAGAGCACAGAAGCTAGCCCAGCAGTAGACATGAAGACTTGAGGCAAAGCAAACCCTGAAGGATTGCAACTTTTGGGCATTTTAAATGCTAAATGCTGAAATTTAATTTTTCTATTTGTAGTTATGCAGAAGTTAGGGCTGAAAGACGACGAGAACTTGGCATTGAAGAGTCTCTTCCTGAGACAGCTGCTGACAAAGTAGGTTTCTTACTTTTTTTTTTTTTTTAATCATTGAATTTCTTCCCTCTGGAAGAAGAGACAGTTTATAGGAAAGTTCTCTGTCTTCAAATATGTGGCTACTTCACT
>NW_022111369.1:67714837-67716235 GCF_000313985.2 Echinops telfairi | reverse complement strand
TGTGATCTCTGCTTTAAAACTATACAGTAATTGCCTATGAATTACAAAATGTTATTTACCCAGAGATACTTATCTGCTAGATAGTAAGTTCACTTTAAAATTAATAGAAGAGAGGAAGGAGAATGGGACACATAGGTAGCAGAAGCCTAATTCAGGGAGGCTTTGTTGTGCTGCCGTAGCTTTAAGCACATTGTGTGAAAAGGGTTGTGGTTTTAGACACTGTCTTTGGGGTATGGCCTGGGCGTGGGACAAAAAGAATACTGGTATTTTCCTCACAACTCTTTAACCCTTGCCCTTCAACAAGGCCAAGGAATAAGATATATTGACTGAAAGAGTAGTTCTATGAGGGGAAAATAAGCACATATACATACAGACTCATGCACATACTTAGGGTTCCAGAGATAAACACAGACAGCTTTTCCGGAGACACACACCTGGGAAGTTAAGAGTCAAGGTTTGAACTGGTACCTCATTTCATTATGAGCAAAAATGTAGTATATTAGCTTTCTATTGTTAGGTATCAAAGTAATCCAAAACTTAGTGATATAAAATGATACATATCAGTTATCTAACTATTTTTGTGGGTCAGGCAGCCAAGCACAGCAGAATCGGTTTCCAGGCTCACTCAGGGGTTGTTGGCAGTTCGCATCGTTGTGGGCTAATGGCTAGAGGCTACCTTCAGTTCCTTGCTATGTGATCTTTTTTTCAGAGCAGGCATGCAAGAAGATCCATGGAAAGAAAATACCAAGAAGATGAGAATTGTAGTATTTTATAACCTAACCAAAAAAGGAATTATGGGGGCAGTGATCATGGAGACAGTAGTGGTTTAATTGGTTGTTCTTTTGGCAGTCCATGGTACTTTCAATATTGTACACCAGCACAGTCCATAGGCATCAATCTTCAGTCTTCCTTATTCATTGTCCAACTTTACATGTGTATCAAGCATGTGAACCACACAGCCTGGTTCAGGCACACTCTAGCCCTCAAGGTAACAACCTTGCTTTTCAACCCTTGAAAGAGGCTTCTGCAGCAGATTTACCTAATGCGATTCGTCATTCGAGCTCTTGGCAGCATGAACTGTGAATCATCCATAGGGATATTGAAATTTGGGGGAACGCTCAGAGTTGGAGTAAAAGGAAAGATAGTGAGCAGACAACACTGAAGTTGCAAAGATTTCCACAGTAACTTGTATCTTAACTAAAGTATCATCTTTAGTTGGTGTGTCTTCAAATGGAGTAGAGAGAAAGAGCCAAAACTTTGTACTTATTAAAAATAAACTTTCATTTCTTTACCTAGCAGGTAACTTTGCCTTATCATGAATAACAGCTCCCCTGCCCCCCGACCCCCTGCTCAGGTTATATTGCTAATTTGGGATCTCTGGACCGAACCACCAGAAAA
>NW_022111369.1:67711421-67714737 GCF_000313985.2 Echinops telfairi | reverse complement strand
CTTTGCCTTATCATGAATAACAGCTCCCCTGCCCCCCGACCCCCTGCTCAGGTTATATTGCTAATTTGGGATCTCTGGACCGAACCACCAGAAAACATTTACTTTACTCTTGTCGTCTTAGAGTCAAGATTCTGGGTCTGAGAATCGTATAAACACAGTCAGTCTCAAGGAAGCTTTGGAAAGGTTTGATCACAGCCCAACCCCATCAGTGTCCTCTAGGAGTTCAAGAAAATCATCTCATACAGCAGTCTCAGACCCTTCCTGTGAGTACCTTACCTTGAAAGCAGGCTTCCTTTAAAGAGAGTGCTTCTGTGTGATCTGTGTTCCCCGGTATCAGCGATTGTCATCAAATGTTGCTTTATAATTATAAATGTTAACATTTCCAAAATATCTTAACCTTTCAAATAAGTAGGAAGCACAGAGTTGACATTTAGCAAAGAATTCATTAGGTTTGTCAAAACTCATCTCAACTGCCATCAGATCAATTCTGATTTATAGAGAACCTACAGGACAGGGTAGAACTAGCCCTTTGGATTTCTGAGGCTATAAATCTTTCCTGGAGCAGAAAGCTTCATCTTTTCTCCTGTGTTTGGTGAGTTGGAACACTGAACTTGTGTTTAGCCGCATAACATGTAACCCACTACACCACCAGAGCTCCTTTAAGTTATCAAGTGACCTATAAAATATAAGCAGTAATGTGGACAATGTGGCCAAACAGCCTCAGCCACTGGAGTTAAGTCTCATCAAATCCTACCGCTGCCAGCCTACTAAGGATGCTTTGGGGGAACCCTGGTGCTACCTTGGGTATATGCTGCTGACCCAACGTTATGTGGTTCAAACCCATCAGCAACTCCATGGGAGGAAAGACCTGGCAATATGTTCCCATAAAGATTAAACACCCCGCTGCCATTGAGTGAATTCATAGTGGCCATATGTAAGGTTTCCTTGGCTTTGTGTATGGAAGCAGACAGCCCCTTTTTTATCCCATAGAGCACTAAGTGGATTTGAACCGCTGACCTTGTGGTTTCGCAATCTGACACTGACCACATGGCCAGGGCTCCTTCCCATAAAAATCACAGCCTAGGAAACCCTAGGGGCACTTTGGCATTTAGAATCACTGTGTATCAGAATCCACAACAACAAATTAATATCGTCCATTTGTTTTTAATTATCACTCAAAAAGAATGCCAAACTATATCTTTTTAACTGATAAAGCCAATGCATGCCCTTTAAATTCAGCTTGCTGTTCAAAAATTTTAGGGTTTTGTCTCTAAAAACTTCCATAATTGTTAAGTGTACAATTATTTTTATGCTTTAAGGTTTTCTTTGTCATTTTCTTTTTCCTTAAAAAAATGAGTATAATAAATGCCACTGATCATAGGTGTAGAAATTAATGACTAGAAGAGTGCTTTGTTTAAAGTCTCACCACAGTTTTACATGTGTGTGTGTGTGTGTATAGAAATTATTCCTCTCACTATCAAGAACCTCATTTTATTGAACTGTCTAGAAAAATAACTTTTTTCTTCACAGAAATCGATTTTGAAATGACTCTTTCATAACTGTATTTCATAAACTACTTCCTACTGTTCTGTTTTGTTGACCTTAGCAACCCCCACGAAGATCCAGACTGATAGGAGCACTCCTCCCAGGCAGCATTTATCGGCTCACGACAAGCTGGCACAGAGGAGGTCATCGTTCAGCAGTCACGTAAGCTCTTTACTGACGGGGAGGAAAACAGCATCTAATAAACCTGTTTATGTTTACTCATGATCCCTTTCTACACAGACCAAATTGGTTATTGGTATTTTTCATAGTACTTAAGATTTCACTTTTTTGTGTACAATACTTAGCATATATACCAGTCCTTTAAACTTTTTTTTCCCCTAAAGGTAAAATATTGGGTTTATTTCCTAACTGTAAACGTTTTAATTTAGAGGCATTTTTATTTAGGAGCCCTATGAGGTACTGTGGTAAATACCTTGGAAGATTAAAAAAGTAAACAAAGAACATACCTACACTTCACTAATAAGAGTATGAGGCAAATTGAATATTCACTAATAGAAGTATTTTGCTTTCTGGTGAAATTGCGCTTGCATGGTGTAACTGTCATCATTCTAGTGTTATTTCTTTTGTTTCTAGTCCATAAATTCCCAGTCTGTTGGTCAGTCATTAACACAGCCAGTGATGTCTCAAGCTGCAAATGTACCAGTTCCACAAGGCATGTCCCAGGTATTTTTTTGATTGTTGGTTTGTTTGCATTGAGTACTATAAACTGATAAATTGCTTTTAAGTTAATATTTGAGTTCTTTAGAGTTTTAGAAATAATGGGTCTCTGCTGGAGTATTTAAGAGTATCTGGAACAATTTTGATAGTTAGTGATTGTGGTGTGCCACTGGCAGGGGCTATGGTTGCTAATTATCCTTCAATGCAGACCAGTCTTATTCAACAAAGAGTTGTCTTGACTGGTATACCACAATACTCCACTCCCCATTGAGAAATGCTTTAGACCTAAAGATATTGAAGATTAAATACAACTCTTCATTTTGTTCTCCTATAGATATTGGAAGAAGTAACTTACATAACTTACATATCCTTCCATTTGTCCACTTATTGATTTCCTGTGTGTGTCAGATATTACAGGTGTTGACAATACAAAGATGAATAAAATGTAGTAGCCATACTAAGAGAATATTACATCTAAAGGGAATGACAGACAACGTATAGTTAGAGGTTTTGTTCTGCTCAGTGTGCACAGTAGATGAACCTTAGTGCAGCCTAAGGAAGTGAAGGAAAATTCTCCAGAACTGTTTCAAACCTGAGTCCTGAAGGAGCTCTCAATATAAAAATCAGTAAGACAAAGGAGAGGTATTACCACAAGTGACAATACACTGGTGTGTGAGACCACTATTGTAAAAAGTCCTTAAAAGGTTTTCACACTCATCTCCTCCCTGCGACCCTTCCATAAGGGGATGTCCAGTTGCCTACAGATGGGCTTTGGGTCCCCACTCTGCACTCCCCCTCATTCACAATGATAAGATTTTTTGTTCTTTGATTCGTGATAACTCATCCCTTCGACACCTCGTGATCACACAGGCTGGTGTGATTTTTCCATGTGGGCTTTGTTGCTTCTGAGTTAAATGGCTGCTTGTTTACCTCCAGGCCTTTAAGAAAGACCCCAGATGCTATATCTTTTGATAGCTGGGCACCATCCGCTTTCTTCACCACATTTGCTTATGCACCCATTTGTCATCAGCGATCATATTGGGAAGGTGTGCACACAATGATAGGATTTTTTGTTCTTTGATGCCTGATAACT
>NW_022111369.1:67699421-67710970 GCF_000313985.2 Echinops telfairi | reverse complement strand
GGTTACATTACCTTTGATCATTCCCTGCTCAGCCTCAGACACCCTCGTCACCACCGATTTGGATCCCTTGTTCCCTTGTCCCTGGGTTTGTTAACACCCCTTTCTTCCCCTCCCCTCCCCCCCCACCTTCCCCTCTCTCACGTCCCCCTGGAACTGTTGGTCCCTTTGTTTTCTCCTCCGGATAGTTCATCCAGCCTATCTTATTTAGACAGACCTGCAGAGATAACATGCACAAAAACAAGACAGAGCAAAGCCAAGCAATACAAGAACGAGCCAGTCAGGGTGCAGTGTAACAACAATGAAACATACAACTTTCCTCTAGTTCCTAAATGCTTCTCCTCCACCCCCCACTATTATGATCCCAATTCTACCTTACAAATCTGGCTAGACCAGAGGATGTGCACTGGTACAGATAGGAACTGGAAACACAGGGAATCCAGGACCGATGATCCCTTCAGGACCAGTGATGAGTGGTGATACCGGGAGGATAAATGAAGTGGAAAGGGGAAAACGATTACAGGGCTCTACATATAACCTCCTCCCTGGGGGACAGACAAAGTGGGTGAAGGAAGACATCAGGCAGTGTAAGATATGACAAAATAATAATTTATAAATTATCAAGGGTTCATGAGAGAAGTGGGAGCAGGTAGGGAGGGGGTAAAATGAGGAGCTGATGCCAGGGGCTTAAGTGGAGAGCATATGTTTTGAGAATGATGAGGGTAACAAAAATACAAATGTGCTTTATACAATTGATGTATGTATGGATTGTGATAAGAGTTGTATGAGCCACCAATAAAATGATTTTTTTAATGAGTTATACGAGCCCCCAATAAAATAATTTTTTTTAAAAAAGGCTTTCACGCTGAAAGAAACAAACATTCTTTGATGATCTCCTCAGGAGTAGAAGGGAGAGCTAGAGAGTGAACTAATGGCTAACGGGTACCCATGTGTTAACTTGGGTGAGTAATAATAAGAGGAGAGAGGAAAAAGGATCACAGTTTCCAATTTGTGATTTATACTTGTGAACTGATTAATGTCTCAGACCCACTGAAAATAACCAGTAAACAGTAGCAGTGAAGATAATACAAAATTATCTGATTGCTTTGTTTGGCCTTAAAGCTAAGCAATATCTTGATTTTAATTAATTATAGTTAAATGGCATTATGTGGTTATGACCTCACTTATATATAGATAATTAAAGCTGTTGTATAATATGACACTTGTACGAATAAAATGATGGTGCTATAAATTATCTACACTTCATAATCTTGATTTCTAGCAACATGTTATGATGTAAAGTCTTTATAATTACACTGTTTTATTAAATGCTATATTTATTTATGTGCAACAGATTTTATCAGCATTGAGCTCTGAAATCTTATGTATTCTGAAGTGTTAATAGAATTTTTATATTAATATTTACATATAAACATACATTAAATATCTTTAGTTCATAAATCTCAGAATACTGAGTAAATATTTATTAACCTTTTAAAGGGGTATTTTCATATCTTTTCTTAAAGAGAAATAAATAATATTTACTGTCAAAATGTTCAGTATTAAATTTTACATTTTGTTCAATGATGACAGCCAACAACTCTGCCTAGTTTTATTACTTTATTTCCTGTTATCCTGCTTGTTTTTTATTGTATTTTCTTATTTGTATTGAATAGAAATTCTTTACATCCTTTAACTTATAACAATATAAAGACTTTAATTACGATAAAATTCTGTTTATATCACATGTTAAATAAAACAACAGCAACCAGCCAATTCTGGTTCCTAGCAAAGCAATGTAAGGTTTCCAGGCGCGCTTCATCTTTCTCCCTCAGAGCCAGTAGCAGTCAGTCCAACTCCTACTCGACGGAGCCACCAGGACTCCTTATTTACACACCATAAATAAAAGAAAACCAGGAGGGGATTATGCTGAGGATGTCATCGTACACTTGCCGTGTAGGGTTCATATATAATGTGCTATTGTCAATGTCAGATGCATCGAAAAATGTTGTAGTCAGTGTCCTCATGGAAACTTTAGAAGATGGAATGAAATTGCTCTGGGTGCATTTCTCACTTTTAAATGCAGCTTGTTGTAGGAAACTGCCTTCATATTAAGACAGATTCCACTAAAGTGAAACTATTTCTGCTCTGAGACTATATCCTGTGTATTTATGGTTGAATATTTATGGATATAAAATTAAATGAGTCTGTGTAGACAGAAAAGGTAAATTATCAAAAAAAAAAAAAGAAAAGGTAAATTATCAAGTGTTGATAAATTTTTAAACGTAGAAAATAGATGCTATTCATGACTCAGATAAAATAGAAAAATAATTATTCAAAACAACTTTGTTTTCCTTCATGCATGTATTCATGTATTGATCAATAAATTGCTTAGTGCTTAATTCCTTTTCTGTACTTATCTGAGATCAGTTTTAGTTGTAATATGAGAAAATCTTATGGCTGATTATCCCATTTTGGTCACTTTGGTCCTTCTGCTGATGTGGTATCAGGCCTAGGATGGGAGGTCACACGTGGACACAGCTAACTCTAGGGAGCTGCGTCACCGACTAAAGGGTAAAATGAAGCTTCTGGAGAAACTTTTATTTCTCCATAGCCACCACCTGTGTCTGATGGCCTCCATAGAAAGGATATTACGTATAAGAGCATCTAATTAGGGTGGATTTTGTTTGTTTTGTATGACAAGCCTTCTCATTCTTAATTAAAAGTTAAAATTGTAATGAATTTTTAAAGAATAATCATGAAAATCATGAACCTCTTATTGAGCTCTTATGTTTTTGACCTTTTGAAATGTTTGTTTAAACCATATGGAACTGCTACTTATGTAAAAAATAGCAGTTATCAGCAATTTGAAATGGTTCATCCTAATACAACTTATTCAATACCTCACAACAACTCCGTGAAGTTAGTACTTTCATGATCTCCGTTTTACAGAGAAACTGAAGTAACTTGTTCCAGTAAGTGGCAGAGCTACAGCATAAATTTATATCTTCTAACTCCAGGCAATCAGTCAAAAGTCACTCAGGAGTCAAGAACCACCAGAAATTTGAACAGAGATGATACAAAAAAATTACTAATTGATAATAAGGATTAACTACTAAGAGGAGTAAAGAGAACTCTGAAGAATGTAGCAATAAATAGCACATGTAGAGAGGGTAGTCATTAACTCTAAGATTGAGTATTCAAGGAAGGAACAAGCTAGGAAAGTTCTCCTCCCTCCAAAGGCTCGCCACCTTTGTGCATAAGTTCACTGAGGTGCTGCAGAGCAGCAAACCACCTGCCGGAGTGCTGGCAAAGCTTGCTGGAAAGCCATCCACTGGAGTGCAGCAGCAGCAGGACTCTAGGATTTCTAGTGAGGCTAGCTGGAAAGCCATCTGCTGGGAGGCTGATGGGACTTGCTGGGAAACTGCCCATTGGCAGCCGTATCATGAAAGCATCAGAATCAGAAAGAAAAAGCCCCTTCCACCTGAAGTTTCCCTCAGGTACCCTCTGCCTCTAGAGTTACATTGGTGCCTGTTGGTGTTGCCAAAGAGGAATATTTGGAGAGTCCAGCTCTAGTATCACAAAAGGCCAGCAAAGATGCATGGATTTGAGAATCCAGCTCAGAGGCAGTACATGCATCAATTGGCCTACCATTCTTAACTCATGATAAATTGCTTGCATTCCACATTGTACATTCACAAGGAGTTCTAAAATCAGCTATACTTTTTTTATGTATGGCATTTCAGTTTCAGTTTTCAGCTCAATTAGGAGCCATGCAGCATCTGAAAGACCAATTGGAGCAGCGAACCCGGATGATAGAGGCAAACATTCACCGACAACAGGAAGAACTAAGGAAAATTCAAGAACAACTTCAGATGGTTCATGGTCAAGGGCTGCAGGTAAGTTATCCTCATTCATATTCGTGTACAACAAAGAATCACAGCCTTGCATCCACATTTTGGTTTCCTAGGAAATTTTACTTTAACAGTTCAATAACTATTCATTGGCTACTTATTCAATATGATTACATTTACAGTCTTTAGAGCTCATGAGGGTATTTCCATCAACTTCCTTATTTCTCCAGCTTACTGGAGTTATCTTTTAGCAATTTAGTTTTTAGTAAGCTTAAGTATAAAATATAAAAAATAGATTTTACATAAACCTCTAGTTTGATTTTAGATACCCAGCTTATAAATTGGTCATCAATAGTTTTAGTAAATGTCAGGACATACTTGGTCAACTCATAGGACCAGTGAAAAGTTACATCTTTATCGATTATATTTGAAGAGACTGGGACTTTGGTAAATGAAAAATACTTCTGTCTAATAACATAAATAGTAGGTATGACAGACCTTTGAGTAGCATGGAGCTTGAGTAATGCTATCTGATAGAAGAACCAATGTCTGAAATGTTAAATGCTCAAGAAAATAGAGATTTTGAAATCTATAAGCACTTACAATTTGAAATTACAACCAACTTAGGAATCACTAGAAAAATTTAACTTTCACATTTTATTCAGTATTAACCAACAAAATTCATTTTAATGTGATCTTTATTTTGAAAGATGTTTTTGCAACAGTCCACCCCTGGATTGAATTTTGGTTCTGTTCAACTTTCCTCCGGAAACTCATCTAACATCCAGCAACTCGCACCAATAAATATGCAAGGCCAGGTTGTTCCTCCCAGCCAGGTTCCAAGTGGGATGAACACTGGACATATTGGGACAGCCCCTCACATGATACAGCAGCAGACTTTACAAAGTGCATCCACTCAGGTAACAGTATTGAGTATAATTGGGCTGTGAAGAATTCAGTGAATGAAATATATGCCATGGCTGAAGTTAAAAATGAAGCCCTGTCTTGGAAAATACCATATTTAAAATTTTAATAGCAATCAGAAATTGCAATATTTTGAATGTTCATTAAAAGAATTTGTGAAAATTTTTGTGTAAAATTGCACATGCTTTTTAGTATTTTGACATATTTAAAATACTGCCATTTGTTTTAACAGGTCAAATCTAAATTATACCAGGTGCTTGAAACTTATAGTTTGCTTTTTATGTTAAAAAAGTTTGACTTGCAGAGAAACTAGCTAGAAAGCATGATATACCACATGTTCAGGTGGACTATTGAGGCACAGTGATGGTTTGATAATTCAGTATTCAACACCAGTATTCCTGAGTGTTCTGATAACTGGTGTACATCAGTGACTGTAAATCCCAAGACTTTATATGAAATATATAAAAATGTCTAATAATCAGTCACTCACTTTAATCTTTTAATAGAAAATTTTCATATGTTCAGTATCTTCAGGTCACTTGACGTTAGAAGAGTGAACAAGAGGAAAACTGTTTCTGGATAAATTGTTTTTGAAAATCTAGACCATCTTTTCTTGCAGAGTCCACAGAACGTGCTGAGTGGGCACAGCCAGCAGACCTCTCTCCCAAGCCAGACACCGGGCACCCTGACCGCCCCGCTGTACAACACTATGGTGATTTCCCAGGCGGCAGCAGGAAGCATGGTCCAGATCCCGTCCAGTGTGCCACAGAACAGTGCTCAGAGTGCTGCGATGACCACATTCACTCAGGACCGGCATATACGGTACCTGTCATTTCAAAGTCACAAGCTGATGGAGTAAAAACTAATAATATGGCTTTTTAAAACATAGTTTCAATTTGTTACTCCAGCCAGTGTTCTTAAATTGGAAATAAACACTTAAAATGTATCCATTATTTACAGATTTTATAATACCCTATCCAAAAATGTGCTGCCAGATATGGTCGAGCTAATTCATTCTTGAATTTTTTGATACACTGTTGCAGGAGATTTGTGTCACCTTTGACTTGTTATGAAACTTCATCTATTCAATACATATACTGGCAGTCTTTCAAGTAGAAACAATGACTAGGGTCTATTCAACCATAGAGAAAAACAAAATACAATGCTGTCAAGTCATTTCCAGCTCTCAGCAACCCTATGGAACCAAGTAAAACTGCCCCAGAGAGTTTCTAAGACTAAACTTTTATAGGAGCAGGCAGCCTCATTTTGCTCCTGTGGAGTTTGAACTGCCAACCTTGTGTTTAGCAGGCTGGTTCTTAGCCTACTGTGCCACCAGGGCTTCTATACTACCATACTTTGTATATATTACAGAATAAAAATAGCTTATCTTTATGGCATAAGCCCTAGTGGTGCAGTAACGGTTACAAGCTCTTGGTTGCTAACCAAAAGTTTGGCGATATGTACCCACCAGCTATTCTGCAATTTACTTGTATAAAGATTTTAGGGATTGTGATGATAATCTATACAACTTTTTTGTTTTAAGTGATTTAACTAGAGAAAAAAGATTTTAGGCTTGGAAACCCTGTGAGGCAGTGCCACTCTGTCCTGTATGTAGTTGTTAGGAGTTGGAATCGGTTTGACAGCAGGGGTTTTGAGTTAGTTACCTTTATTGAATTAAGTTTTAAACTGAGTGCTCAAAATATATTATTATATATACTTGAGTATTAGCCAACCTGAATATCTGCCGAGGCACCTAATTTTACCACAAAAACTACCTAAAAAATGTGCTGAAAAAAACTCGGCTTATACTCGATTATATACGGTATCTTGTTTAATTCTTATCCTCCAGTAAAATAAGGTGTGTTGGGTCTTCCTTTATTCTTCAGATAAGAAAAATCTGAGGCAGTATGGATTTATGGTCATCTGGTCAAGGACCTATAGCTAGCTCAAATAGTGGAGGAGGATCCCTGATCTCAAGCCTGTTCTCTGATTCCATACACTCTTATATACTCTTAACTACCCTGAGCTCTTGAGTTGGTTTAGAAACAGAGCCCCCCTCTGCCGGATTTTAATGGGAAGTTCAAAAGCTAACTCAGAAACAAGCTGAATGAAGAATGTGTGAAGAAATGGCATTCATTTACAGGGGAGCTGCTCGCCTTTAACAGGGGATCTTGATCATTTTAATACCCCTTCTTATGTACATATGTATTTATTATGCATTTTTTACTACAAGTAGGCTGCTGCTTTTATGGTACAATTGTTGCTGTTGTATTAGCATGTAAAAATTTTTAAATTAAAGCCCTATTAGTAACTTCCAAAGAGTAAAGAAGTTGCAAGGTCACAAAGACAGAGCAGGGAGACCTGCCCCCGTCCAGCCTCGAGCACTAACGTTCTGAAGGACATGCAAGTTACAGTGCCTGAGGGCAAGCCCTCTCTCCAGAATATTGATGGGCATTTTTGAGGGTCTGGCCTGGCAACTGTTTCTAAACCTGTGCTTTGAGAAGAAAACACATCCTTGCCTGCAAGAGAAAGACCAGAGTAGTAAAAGCAATAGAAAGGTAAACAAATATTGTTACAGGTGATAGATACTTAATGGGTGTTTAGAAGGAAGGACAGAGCAGTTTTCTGGGTTGATGTGAGCAGACTGAGAGAGCGTATGGTAAAAGAAAGCTTTGCATACTTGACTTTGGATGTGCACGTGGCAGGGAGTTGAAGGAGGAGAGTTTGCAGGCTGAGAGCAGGACTGTTGTACAATCAACCAATCCGCGGAACCTGGCAGCGTTTCACAGTGTGTGCAGTCACTGTGCATCAGAGGCCACCGCTATGGCACCTAACAACAGCTTTGGGTTTACTTTACCCAGAAAACGTCCGCTGTTTCTGAAGTATATAGAGTATTCCAAGATTTAGCATGGATTGAAAATAAATTCACTGTTGTAGTGATGTTGTGCTGCATATACATAGGGTGCTGTCTGTTTTCTCACTGTAATGGCCAATATTAGAAATTCAATTCAGAAAAAAAACAAGAAAAAGTACTCCTGTTCCCCAAAGAGGTATCATATTTTTTACTTCTTATATTAAAAAAAAGAAAGGACAGAGAGAGAGGGAGGGGAAGCATAATAACAATGGATACTATCCTGTATTGATAAATTTTAAAATTGAGAGTACTTTTATTCATTCTTAGAATGACAGTCGACTTTAAATTACGCTTATAAAATTTAATTTTCAGTTTCAATTTCTTCTATAAACAGAGTGCTTTACATTCCCCTATCATAAGATTTAAGTTTTGTGATTAGCAAATGAGCCATGTGTCACAAATATCTAACTCCCAATGAATAGTGATTTTATTTTAAAGGTTTGCATTTTGGTCGTGCTATTGTCTTAATTATGCTCTGTAGATTTTTTGTTTAACTGGTTCCCCCAAAAGAATTTGTTAATAACAAGGAGCAAAACAAAAACGTACCAATTTTTTAAAATAAAATTGTGGTGTGGTCCTGGGCATTGCCTCAGGCCTGCATTGATCTGCTCTCTCTGTGTGCGTCTGACTCCCTCTTCCTCTTTTCTCTCACAGATTTTCTCAAGGTCAGCAACTTGTGACCAAATTAGTGACTGCCCCTGTAGCTTGTGGGGCAGTCATGGTGCCCAGCACTATGCTCATGGGTCAGGTGGTGACTGCCTACCCCACCTTTGCCACGCAGCAGCAGCAGCAGCAGGCACAGACAGTGGCCATAGCGCAGCAGCAGCAGCAGCAGGGCTCCCAGGAACAGCCGCTCACTGCGGTTCAGCAACCATCTCAGGCTCAGCTGACCCAACCGCCACAGCAGTTTTTACAGGTAACCCCCAGCCAGGGAATGTCCGACCCATTCCTGTGCAGATAATGAGATCAGACACTGAGCTGAAACATCCATAAAAGCATACTGTGCAATCTCCGTCTCTGCATAGAGAGAAAGCTTGCCCCAGCTAGCTGCTCTTCCTTACTGTGGCCCATCTTTGGGCGACTTTCCACCCTGCCACAGACATACCCAGGCCTCAAAACTGCTGGGCAGAGGAGTGGCCGCATCAGGGTGCCGTCCGCTCAGCCTTCTCTCGTGATGGCTTGTCTCTAGGATTCATGTGAATGCACCTTTCTTTTTCCTGTTCCTTTCTAGCAGCCTGACAAACTCCACCCATTTTAGAGCAGGGATCTCAAGACAGGTACTTAAAAATGGTATATGTATTATCTATCACATTATTTCATTGTATCTATTTTACTTTAATTGTTTTATCATAAATTAACATCAGAAGAGCGATATGATGGAGACAGCATGTTTCTGTCATAGTTAAAGACTATCCCAAGGTGGAGTCACTGCTTTACCCATATTGCGTGACCTTGGCATGTTTGTTAAACTTGCTAAACTGCCGTTTCTCATCATAAAAACAGAGGGTGTGTGTGAGAGAGAGAGGGAGAGGAAGAGAGAAAGAATGGTTTATACTTCATGGGTAAAGATGTATATACACACACATATATGTAAAATATTAAACATAGTACAAAGCATATAGCTAGCTGGTCATATATGACCACTTTATTGACAGATGTCAGGGAGGCTCAGATCAACCAAAATATAGAGACAGACATCATGTGGTAAATCAAGTCGAGGCTCTAGTGTCTAAAGACCGTAGAAGAAAGACAAGGTACCCAGCAAAGAGACAAGCAGGACAGCCCTGTGGACCTCAGGAGCCTTGCAGAGGTTTGCACAGTGCAGCTTGTGGCAGGAGGAAATCTCACTGCTTCCTTTGGCCTCGCTAGAGCAGTGCTGCACGTAGGGGTAGCCTGGATCTGTGCTGCAGACCACCTTCTCTAGTCAAACACCAGCACCAATATTAAAATGACACACCAGACAGTAGGATTCGAGAATCCAGTATGATCTTGTATACCTGGGCAGAAACAGAGTCTTAAGTTACCATCCTCAGTATCCTCCTGATGCAAATACACTCTTTGGCTTGATGAAAAGGAGAACAGAAGTGGGTTGGCTAGAGCCTAAATAGCTTTGGAAGTCATTCTAAGTTTCTTAGACTTTATCCTGTACTATAGCCATTATTGACCAAGTTAGTTATTATTAGAAGAACAAGAATTTATAATAAGTTATAAACTGTTAGCTGGCAAAAATGTCTTCAGTGAGAATTAAACAAAAGCATAAAAAGAAGAGGAGATGTCTTAAGACCTCACCTTACTGCTAGCTCTGTGAGGGAACTCAAACCAGAAAGCACACAAACCAACCTGTTGCTGTTGAGTCAGTTTGGACTCATAGCAACCCTTGAAGGCAGGGCCTAGCTTTATGTTTCTAAGGCACCCCTGATGACACCATGCTTACAAGCAGGGCTGTATTCCTCAAGCTCAGCAGTTTGAAACCACCAACTACTCTGTGGGAGAAAGATGAGGCTTTCTACTCCCATAGAGGGAAGAGTCTCAGAAATTCACAGGGGCTGCCCTATAGGGGCGGTCTACCCTATCCTATAGGGTCACCATTAAGTTGAAATTGGTTCTATAACAGTGAGAGAGAATTTAGAGTTTCCAAGGCTGCATCTATTCACAAAAGCAGACTGCCACGTCTTTCTCCTTCGAAGCGACTGGTGGGTTTGGACCAATGCTGACCGTTTGGTTAGCAACGGAGCACTTAATGATCGTAGCACCTGAGCTACTATCAGGGAACAAAGACCCTTAAAATCATGAACACTACTTTCTCCTCCCCTAGCTTTCCCACAAAAGCAGCCTACATACATGGGGCCTGTGTTAGTCCAGGTAGACTAGAGAAACAAACCCATAGAAACATATACAGTATGTGTATAAGAAAGAGGCTTATATACACGGGCAGTTGAAATTGAGAAACATCCCAGCCCAGTCCAAATCAAGGCAATAAGTCCGATATTAGCCCATATATTGGATACCAATCTCTGAAGTCCTCTTCAGACTCGGGAAACACATGCAATGACGCCGAATGCAGGAAGATCACAGGCCAGTGGGTGGGAAGTCTTGTGAATCCAGTGGCATTGTAAACATCTCAATGCTGGCAGGGTTCTCCACGTGGCCTCTCCAGGTCCAGGGTTCTGGCTGCATCAGGGTAGGTCCATGTGGCTTCTCCTCAGGAATGTCTTACAGAGAGTCAGCCTTGTCAGGAGAGTCCCCAAGCAAGTGAGCAGAGAGCTCTTGCCTTCAAGGAGGAGAAACCAGATTTCCCAGAATTCTCAGGAGAAAGCCATGCCCACACCCACCTTGTTGGCTGTGATCCAATTGACAGACTAGACTCTACCCCTTCACTCTTAATCATCTCAAGTCCAAAATTGACACCAGATTATGTAACTACCAGAGGGCCCATATATAAGATAGGCAGAATAGAACTCTTCATAAAAACATTAATATGTAGGTGGGAAGTATAAATTTTGGTTTTGTTACTTATATATAACAGAAACCCTGGTGACATGGTGGTCATACATTAACAATCTACATGGTCAGTAGTTTGAAACTACCTGCCATTCCATGGGAGAAAGACGGAACTTTCTGCTCCTGTTAAAAGTTAGTCTTGGCATCCCTTACGGAAGGGTCGCAGGGAGGAGACAAGTCAGGGTGCAGTGTAGCAACAATGAAACATACAACTTTCCTCTAGTTCCTAAATGCTTCCTCCCCTCACCCCCTCCCACTATCATGATCCCAATTCTACCTTACAAATCCGGCTAGACCAGAGGATGTACACTGGTACAGATAGGAACTGGAAACACAGGGAATCCAGGGCAGATGATCCC
>NW_022111369.1:67688736-67698401 GCF_000313985.2 Echinops telfairi | reverse complement strand
TTTTTTTTTGTTTGTTTTTACTTACATAACACTTTTGTCTAAAGGCATCTCTTTTATAGTCCTATAAGACTCATGGAGAGATCTATCCATAAATATCTTGGATTCTTCTGCTAGCCGGTAACTTTTTCTAAGAAGTAAAAACTCTTGAAGTCTGGGACTAAGCGTAACATTCACTCAGGTTTAAAGATCTGCCCTTCTCCGTGTGCGTGTGCGTGTGCGTGTGCTTGTGCGTGTGCGTCCCCACCCAGATACAAAAATCACTCACACAATTCCATTTCAAAATTAGGGATTTTTCATCAAGTGGTATTTTCAGTAGTGGGAAGTAACAGTCATTCTAAAATCCTGCTTTTTAAAGCAGATTTCCTTTGTGTCCTAGGCCTGTAAATTTAGGAACAACATACCAGAGTAGAAATTAGATAAAAGAAGCTTAGGCCCATAGAGTTTGAGACTTAACGAAGGTTGTAAAGCTAATAACTGGCAGAGTAAAATGCAAATCAGGCTCTTACTACAGTTCCTGTGCCTTGGTTTTGCTTTGTTATATACCTCCTGCTACATATACGACTCAAGACTGCATAGCCTTTTCTTCATTACTACGGTGTTTCCCTAAGCAATTAATATTAAGACCCATGCTAGGTGCTCAGCATTGTTCTGAGGACTTTATATGTTTAAACTCATTTTAATCTTCATAAAAACCCAGTAGGGTAGGCACTGTTACTATCGTTATATTTTTAAATGAAGAAGCAGGCCCGGAGAAGAAAGTAGTTGGCCCAAGTTCGAACTCTGGTGAACCAGCCTTGCTCAGAGCCTGTGTCCTCAGCCACTTGTTACGCCGCTGCTCTGGGCAGCCACGCAGGCTTGGGGCAGCACATGCCATGCCCATTTGACCTCGTTTCATTTTCATAGCTATGCTAACTTGCACGGTTTCAAGTTGGCGCTATTAGACATGTACACTAAAGAATGTGTGGTTTGTTGCTTTGCATACCATAAAAATCTCCAGCTCAGATCTCTTTAAAAATTAAATTTTGTCACACATACTAACAGGAAGAGGAAAAGCCACCTAAGAATTTCCAAACATTGAATCTTTGATGAAAAAACAAAACTTAGGGCAGCCATGTGGCCCACCAGGCCCTTGTCCCCGTGTGCAGTGGGAACCTAGTGGATGGTAGGTGGAAGAGGCACTGCTGAGAGAAAGCAATGGCATATAATCCTTGTTTGCTTTGTAGACTTCTAGGTTGCTCCACGGAAATCCTTCCGCTCAGCTCATCCTCTCGGCGGCATTTCCACTGCAGCAGAGCGCTTTCCCTCCGGCACATCACCAGCAACACCAGTCACAGCAGCAGCAGCAGCTTGGTCGGCACAGGACTGACAGCTTGACTGACCCTTCCAAGGTTCAACCACAGTAGCACCAAGCCTGCCTCCTCTCTGACATCAAGGGAGGAAAAGGTTGGCCCATAAAGAGTTGCTCAGATGATCTGAGGACAGGAGGGACTTGCCAGCAGCATCCGGAGACGCAGTGTTCAGTGTTGTAGTTCCCAGGATTAGTGGGCAGGGAAAGGCTGCCTAGTGCTGCAGGTGGATATGAAATACCAGCCAGCAGGCAACCACAGGGACATAGCCAATCCTGACAGTGTTGTCGTTGCCCAGATAATTTTTGATGGAAAAGAGTCTATTGCCAAATGTTAAGATGCTCAGTTATGAAGCCTGACCTCCAGTGGATCAGAAAGGCACTGACGATGTTAGTAACTTTCAGTGGTCCTGTGCCTGTTATCAAGTGTTACAGAGGACACACCACCATGGCCATGCCAGGGGTTTGCTTACAACGATGCCATGAAGACAGTCAGTCCAATAGACTCCGTAGACGCCCCTCCTAAGCTCCGCTCCCTGTCCTGGTCGTGATAGAACAGTGATTACTCTCAGAAAGTCGTGTGGGTTCAGATTCTCTGTTGTACAGATGCTGTAAAAATATTATGTATATGTCTGGATAAAAGGAGAAAGCAAAAAAGTTTGTATGCTGCATGAAAGCATTCTCTCTTATAGATATGAGTACATCTCGTTAGATTTTGACACCGTTGAAAACTAACACAACCCGTTTTCCCTTTTGTTTACAACACAGTAGTGTTCTATTCCGTTTTCTGGGGCACAATCTCTTGCTCATAGTTTAGCTGTGATGTCACAGTTTGTTCAGTGAGGCATGATGTGCTGCTGGAAATGGATTTTTTTTCAGGTTAAATTATTGATACAGCAGGATTTTAAAGTTATTCAGAAATACCATCATTTCATTAGTTTTCAGTTACCTTTGTTTGAAAATAGGATTGCACTGCTTTATTTTAGGTGGTTGGGAATTTTGATCTCATAGTTTAATGTTGTTGGAAATATTTGTATAAGTGGTTTTCAGCAAGCCTGACAGTAATTTCAAGAATGTATCAGTTATAGGAGTGAAATTTGCACAGAAAACACGTTTTAGGCACTTTTTAACATTCTCAATGGTGGGAATTTTAACTTTTAAGATATGTTGGAATCTTTTTTATTATCTTTCACAATTTCAATGCTTCTTTTAGTCAGAAATGATTCAGGGTTATTTGAGGGGGGATAAAAAAAGCCCATAGTGCCTTGATTTTAATTCAGGTGATAGTTCACCATCTTGAGCTCATTTTCTGGTTTCGGTAGCAGTTTTGAAACCTGCTAGGACACTGAACAGCGTGTGGGTGTCGGTGGTCACCCTATGTTCCTGTGCAGACTGCTCAGAATCTCTTGGACTGGAGGTACGAATAATTTAAAATTTAAAAAATGACATCCTACTACCAAAGTCAGGAATGTGATCCCAAATTTATCTCCCTAAATTAGTGGGTTAATTTCCTTTAAAGATAATGAATCAATTAAGAATTGCCAGTAAATATTTGCTCCACATGAAATTGATTTTCCTTCAGTGAGAAAAGAAGTTTTAGAAATTGGCTGTGCCTTCTCTACAACATTAGGATGTTGTAACTTGTATGCTTTCTGAGCATTAACTAAGATTTCCTGTGGCAACATATTGTAAAGGTAATAAATTCCAACAGAAGTTAGATACTTAAAAAAAAAAAAGCGTTTTATACGTGTTATGGTATTGGTAACAGCTACCGAACAAAGGAAAATGCCAGATTTGCATGTTAAAATGTTGCTGAGAGAAAGGAAGGCAACAACCTAAGTCAAAATGGACCCTAAAGGAAAATGTTAACTATGACAGAGTTGAAGTGGTTAAGACACAAGCTTTGAAGAGTGAAAAGAACAACGCAGACTTGCTCAATAAAGGGGTCAGAGAAAAGCCAGGTCATTCCTTCGGCCTCTTCTGTTCTCCGCCATCACCCTTGAGGTGGACGCTTCATTCATCTTTCTGTGGAGAACTGGACCCGCCACACACTGGAGTCCGAAAATGAATGTTGAAACAGAAGCGAAACCACCAAAGACAGCCGATGCACGCCCCTTCTGTGAGCAGCGGCCGAGACCATCCGTAGCTCTCCCTGAAGGAGTCCTAGCTGCGTGATCACGCCCATGTATGTCAAGAAAAGTTGTCAGCATGTGTGTGCAGACACATACATGTATGCAGGCACAACTGATGTTGTAGAAGATGGTACCAAAACGGTTGTCTCCCCGCTTCACGTTGCCTTTCTTGACCGTATCATGCCATTCCACTTAGCGCTTAGAGTCGTGCCTCCTTGATTTATTGGTAAGAGTTAGGAATAGGAGTTAGCCAACAAACAAATATGAAGAACTGTAAGGCTTCCTATCACAGTACCATATTTCTTTAAAAGATGGTGAACAGTGAGTACTATGTACTTAGGTTAACAGACAAGACAAATCTGTCGACTGTTTATTTACTCACATCTATTATGTACTTAGGTTAACAGACAAGACAAATCTGTCGACTGTTTATTTACTCACATTCTTCTCCCCCAGTCTGAGGATTTCCTATCCCTCAAATACTATGGAAAGAAAACATGACAGGTTTCCTTCGTGATTCAGGTTTTTCCTGTTTAAGCAATGGCCAAGTTTAAAAGAACCACTCACACCTTTTCCTGCCGCCGTCTGAAGCGTTGAAAAAAAGAGCAGAAAAGCAGTTGCTTCTTCAGAGCTTCTGTCACCAAAGTCGTCAAAACCCCACATCCACAGCATGAAGATACCCAACGAAAACCCCTCTCAGCTCCTTAAAGATTGTACTTGACCCTCTGCTTTACTCGACACATAGTCAGTTTTCTTAAAGCATTTTTTCTGAGCGGCACTTTTTAGGAAGGCAGGAAACTGTTGAAGTAAGGGAAAATGGTAGCTGCTATGGAGTTACTCTGCTGCAATACGGCATGGCACGGCCTTGTTCGGCAACTAGGAGACCTACCTATGAGAAGTAACAGAATTGCTGCTGCGGGTGGTAGCAAGCCAGCACCTAGACACTTAGTACTCCAGTTTTAGAGTGGAAAATGTTGGAGGAAAAGTGAATGTATGTGTGTGTGTTTGTTTGTTTGTTTCAGGGGGAGGGGTCTTGGGGTGAGCATGTAAATAGGTACTACAATTCAATCTCTGAACTCCATCCTAACTGATGGGGGTCATTTGAGGAGTCCTCTGCTTTGTCACTTAAATCTGGTTCAGGAATGTTCTAGAGTTGAAAGGACGCCGGTGACCTTGAGTAGTTTGTCAAGCTCAGTGCAGAATAGTGAAAAGTCAGCTGGATTCTGCAGAAGTGATGATGGTCATTGCCTTAAAGTTCTGAGCTCTAAAGCAGTTCAGCTCTGTTGAGGGGCGCTTAGATAGAACTCGGCTTGGCCTGTTCTACTCTACGCAGACAGGTAGAGATCCTGAGTGCCCCTCAGCGTGCTTCATGGTGCAAACTTCTTAAAGTGGATCACAAAGGCATTTTACTCTAGTGTTGCTTGCCTCCGCTTTTCCCTTTCTCGACATTTCCTTAGTAACTAAGTTTGTTGATAAGTATTTGTGTAAAACTCATTCAAGCCTACAACCTTTCCAATGCCTACAACCCTGTTCTTTGTCCCACGGGAGTCAATGTTGGAAGGTATAAACACTGGATATTAATATTGTTGAGTGAGTCTAGTCAGGAGCAGGTTGATGGGAATTCTTAGTTGAGGGGAGAAGAAACAGCACAAGGGCACTTGCCATTTTCATAGAGAATAGAGAGCGCAAACCTTTCAACTTTGGGTTGGGTGAGCATTCTTCTAAAGGGAGCTTCTGAAGTAACTGCAAAGGAAAAGAGTCTACTATTTTTATAGCATATTTAATATATTTGTATATAACTACAAGGATACTAGGAACCTTCCACTTGACCCACTTTTCTAATTTACACCCTCGCCCCTTATTTTTTTTTTTGGCCATAGCACTAGTATAGCCTCATGCACATGGGTTAACGTGCCTACCGTCAGCCTACCAAAAGATAGTGCTGCTGCTCTGAGACAGGTGAGAAGTCGCAACTCTCATGCCCGGGGATCCTCCCTATGAGGAATAGCACACACTTTTCAAACAACCTACCACAGTTGAAAAGCATCATTTTGAAATGTAACAAGCACTTTATTGCAATTACTCATTTTGATAACGTTTATTATCTTAGGCATTTACTATTTCTAGAGGATCCCCAAATCATCACTTAGGTGAAATTATAAAATGACACATTTCTGAGAAATGTTTAGATCCAGTGAACCATAGTAGGTTTATGGGAGTGATTTCAAGGTAGCCAAATGAACTTTTGACTTTTGATTTGAACGTGGTGGCGTCGAGATTGTAGATTCCTCCGTGTTGCATGTGGACCTTACTGAAGACCTATCTTGCCTATTACGTGGACACCCAGAGACCAAGGAGCCTGTTTCCGTTCAGAAGTCTAGGAACATCGCATCAAGGCACGTAGACGTACAGAACGACTGAGGAGACTGGTGGTGAGAATCCAGAATACACCACCACATCATGAATTTCTCTTGAGTGTTTTGAATGTGCCCCAAAATATCGACGTATTATTTCAGTGTTTCCATTTGAATGGCTCTTGTAATAATTTTTTCACAGAAAGGACTGAGAAAACTACTACTCTGGAAAGAAAAAAGCATGCTTAATTTGGTCTTACTTGAATGTCTCGTATGGAAATATTGGGAGTGGATTTTGCTGGCAGAATTTTAATTCGGGGTGTTTTGACAGCTTTGAAGGCGCAAGAAAATAAGCTAAGCAGACCTAGGAGATATTGATGCTGTTTTTCATATCCCCTCCCCCATATCATCATTTTTAACACTACATTCCTTACCTATTTTTCTTAAATAAACAAGTACTTCACAGGTTGTTTTGAGTTTTGAACAGTGTTGTTAAGCTGGCTGGGTTTCCCCAAGGAAGTGCTCCGTAGTGAACCAGGGTCTTGTGTTTGAACAGACGGTTCAGTGACCACACCAGCAAACACTGAGGTGCTGCGCCAAGTGACAATCACAATAGTATTTATGGAAGGCTTTGGAGTGGTATAAGGAAACAATTGCTTTGAAAGCAGTTCTCTGGGTTTCTCAAATAAAAATGGCTAAATGTACTTGTGTTTTTATAAATATCTTTGTGTTGTCATCCCGTCAAAGGTGATGCCAGTGTCATATTTAATTTGTGGGGTTTTGTTCGGTAATCCTTTAGAGACACGGGTGCCAATTGCAGGGCGCCGTCCCTCCACATCTCAAACTCGGGTCAGAAAAGCAGGCAATTCCTTTCAAGTCTGCTTCATAAAGCTCCAGCTGGTCTCTATGTTCACTTGCTGCCTTTGATTCTGTATGGGCACATTTTGTAGTGCAACTTCCCAAACACAGCCAAAGGCCAGGATGGCGGCCACCTGCTTCGCCTATTTCTGGGAAAAGTTAAGGATTTAGAAAACATCAGGGGAGTGATGGGCAGCTTCTGATGGCCCTCATTATCACATCCACATCAGAGTTGGCAAATGTAGAAAGAAAAAGCAAATGCTTTTGTCAATTTGTTGTCTTTACATAGTGTGTTACTTGACCCTGTAAGATGATATAAAACCAACCCTCCACCCCAGCCCCAGCAAAGTTGTGTTTGAACATTGAAAGCCTAGGACTGGCGAGGCTCCGCCTTGCATCAGTATCTAGTGACACTGCAGGGTTCCTGGGGCAACTCCAGAGCAGCACAGACCAAGTACTGGGCACGGCGACATCATGGATCAGAACTCTCCTCTGTGGGGTTTTACCTGGCTGGGATTTTTTTTTTTTTTTTTTTTTGAAGGAGATCACCAGGCCTCTCTTCCGGGGTGTCTGTGTTGACTTAAACCTCCCAACTTTTCTCTTTAGCAGCTAAGCGGTATCTCTTTGCACCACCTAGCACCTCCTTAGGGAGTGGCAATTAAACCACATCATTTACAAGTTAAACTTAATGATGAAAAACATGTTGCTCAACCTGAGGGTTAAATTGAAGGTGATGTTTTCAAATGTATGCTTTTTAAATTTATGAAGAAACAAACTGTGGCATCACTTAATAAAACAACCTTCAAATGGTCTCTATTGTGTGTCCGAGTCGCCTGTCCTGGGCAAGCTCACTGGTGGTGATGGCTGTGCCAGTAAGTTAAGGGGAGGCTGTGCAATTGGAGTTGATGTTATATGACTAAGCCGCTTCTAACAAACATTTGGGCAAGACTGTCATGTGGACCACTCAGATTAGTTTAAAATGTATTTTACTTTA
Organism: Echinops telfairi; assembly: GCF_000313985.2. Classification (NCBI taxonomy): domain Eukaryota; kingdom Metazoa; phylum Chordata; class Mammalia; order Afrosoricida; family Tenrecidae; genus Echinops; species Echinops telfairi. The sequence goes on along the minus strand of NW_022111369.1, from coordinate 67,690,718 downwards.
AGAGTTGGGGAAAGGCCCTCAGGAGGTTGGTATGTTTGCATTTACTTTGTATAAAGGTTGAAGCTCAAAGACAAGCCTAAAGCAGTGCTGTGTTGAAAGTGGTGAGTGCAGAAGGGGGAAGCAGGTTGATCTTCATAAATTTGAATCATTGCTCTCATTTGGTAGTTGTGACATCTTGCCAAATGCCTGTGTTCTGTGTGGTTCTGGGTGTGCTGCACACTACCCATCCTACTGCTTGGTTCTTGGCTTTACATAAATTCAAGAAGCTCTTGGCTGACTTCCCTGAGGGAGGAAACTGGAAATGGCAAACTGATCTTTCCTGAGTCAAGGATGGCCTTTTTTTCCCCCCCTTAAACATTTCATTGAAATACAAACAGATTTACCAAAATGAAACACAGATCTTAACAGGTTTTGCCTTCTACCAAAATTCTGAAATTGGACTGGACATTAACAGGAGAGATAAGGAACCTATCAATGGTGCTATATTAGCTTCTCCAGCGATTCCACAAGTTATACAAGGTGGTTATGTGATTAACTGCTACCAGAAAGGTTCCCGGTTCAAACCAACCCCTCAGCCATTCCACTCCGTCTTATACAAGTCCCGAGTCGGTGTGGGTATGCTTGGAAAGACACCATATAAAATATGTGGATCCAATATTGCCCTTTTCATTTGGTGTTCCTGACGGGTCACGTGTTCTTCCTACTTTCTGAAGCTGTTGGAGTAAGCTAGGATGTGTTGTAGCCTACCTCTTCCACGCAGGCCTCTTGCTGTATGATCGATTTCCCAGGTGACAGTGTGCACAGCTTTTTCAAATGCCCTGTACTGTATACAGTGCTGTCCCCATACACTCGTGTAATGTATTCTGAACCCGAAGTTATAGAAAAGAGCCAAGCAGTAGCATTTTCCCCCATAAATGGAAGTTAAAATAATCAGACCCTGCCTGTTTCCTTGCGCAAGTTTAAGAATAAAAAAATACCTCAGTGCTGTGATATCTTTTGGTATCGCCTGCATTTCTCAAAAGCTAACACCTGTGTATGTCACACATCACTTGTAAGAATCATGTTATTTTGGCTTTAAAAAAAAGGCTATTAAATATTTCAACATCACTATTGATACTTTAATTTCTTAATTGGTAAATTTTACCTCGTTGGAGTACTTAGGCTTCAGCGACCAGATTCTCGGCACAGTTCCATCCTGCTCCAGGGGCAGCCCCTCAGAAAAGCTGCACTGCACGTAGGTCTGAGACCCTGGAACCAGGCTGCCCGAACTACCAAGTTTGGAGTATGATAGCACCAGTTCTTTCCAACTGGGGGATTCCTCTCTTCTGAGATGAAGAATATTAGAATTCCTCTATCTCTGGTTTATAATAGCCTAAGGTGGCTGCCATCAGGTCAGCCCCAACCCATGGCAGTCTGTGCACAACAGTGAGAAACAGTCCAGTCAGGTGCCGACTGGCCTGTTCTCGGGTCTTCATGGTGTTTACCGGCTGACTTCGAAGATCGCCAGGCTTTTCTTCCAAGTACATCTTCATCTGGAAGTTCCGCGAAAATGCTTTCCCTGCATCAGCAACCCATACTTCCACTGACTTGAGGGTCTTAGCTGTGCAGGAGGTGCATCTACAGCGAAGCAAGGTCTCTCCTACGCAGGGGTTAAGAATTCTACCTGTGAACCATGCTGTCTCAGTCATTACTGCAAAAAAAATAGAGATGTGGCCAAGGGTCCTAACAGAGTTCTCAAAGTGCCCTATCTTTGACGTCCAGGGGCTGTTTTTGCAATCTTGCAATACATTTTTTAAAGTGTCCAAAAGCTTTCGTTTCATCAGGATGTACTACTTTCTAGAGCTCTTCACAGAAGTGGTTGGCTGCCTTCCCACAGCACTACTGCAGATTGGCTGTTGGCCTTGACAGTGCTTTGTGATGAGGGTGCTTTCAGTCTCTTCAAATGACAAGTCACTACCCATGGCAGACGAATGAATGACAAC
>NW_022111369.1:67686276-67688569 GCF_000313985.2 Echinops telfairi | reverse complement strand
TTGATAAGGCCTAATATGATGATGGAAAGTTATGAACTTGTATAACACAAGGAAAAAAAACAAGCACTGATCATACCACTTTTATTTACATTGTTACCTGTTACATTATTCAGTATAGAAAAAATATGAATACATTCATAGTATTCTAATTTGGTAATTCCACATTGTCAAATATTGACTGTTTTTATATTGGGTTTTCTACCCAATTTAAAGAAAGGAGGAATGGGTGTGGCCTTGTGTTTTGCTATCAATATAATAGTGATCACTCCTCTCTCTTCTTTTAAAAGAACATAATTTTAAAGACTCGATTAAAATGCTTACTGGCTTGAAGTGTTTTAAAGATAGATAATAATGCATTCTTCCCCCAAGGGGAAAATAATTAAGGTAAATATCTTAAAATACTTTAGTGATCCATGAAATAATTTATGTTCTCTATTGAAGGGGTCAGTGCTAAAAGAAATCAAGTGGTCGACCCCACCATGTAATAGTTCTACATTGTTTTCTTTTCTTTTAAGGAGACCATGTTAACATAATTATACAGGAGAAAAGAAAAATTCACACTTAAGAGATAGCAGGCTTTTAAAAGTACACGCTGCAAATAGAATTGATGATTATCTCTTTGGGACCTAATACTCTCATTATTCAGTGGTTCAAACTCACAAATCAATGCTACAAAATACAGTATTTTCTATCACCTTTAGTTATAATGTACACAATGTACAGAAAAGCAAGAGTTATCCTATCTTCAACTAAATACAAATGAACAAACAGCTTGTTAAAAACCAGAATCAGGACTTATAAATAGTGCAGAAAATGCGAACGCCAAAAAAACGATGCCTCCTATGATTGTCACTGAAAGAGAAGAGAAGAAAAGAAAGTTAAATAAAGCAGAGTGTACTGCTTGATGCTTACAAATATCAGGGAGCCTAGAGTCCTTGTTCTAGCCAACTAAGCAGGAAAATATGGAAGTTCTTCAACCTGGCTTACACACCAAACGACACACCCCATCCCTGAAGTGCTGCGCGAAGAAGTGGTTGCTTGTCCAGTGCTGACAAGCAACACAAAAGAACTATAATTCAGCTTAAATGTCATTATCAAAAGGACTGTTGGAGAATTTGACCCTCAGAAATAGTCGGTGGCACATCCAGGGTTGCAGACCACAGTCGGTGACACTGCCAGAGGGTGACACCAAAACGAAAGGTGCTTATGAAAGGTCTGTGCAGCGTTTCCAGACAAAACTACTTCTAACACAGATTCCTGAAACAGTTTTCCTAAGCCCAGCTTACATATATCAATGGACTTCTCTAAACTATCCCAGTGAGTTTCCAAGGCTATAAAACCAGTAACTAATAATGTAACTACAATGCTGTATAATGTAATTCACTGTAGGAAGATTTTACAAAACTATTTTGTATTCCTTTACTAAACACTAAGAATATTTATTTAACTTATAGGTGAGTTATAAAATTCTGTAAGAAGCCTTGTGGTAAAAACCCATGGAGCTAGTAGTGATGTGCTGCTGTAGGGTCGCCATGTGCTAGCATCCACTCACTGGCCGTGCGTGGTGTCACAGCTACTTGGGAAACTCAGCAGAATCTGTGACCATGGCCTCTGTCTCCCCAGCTCTCTTTACGGCCAAATGCTTCTCTACCACAGAGTGCTGTATTTTTAGCACCACTGACTGAGAAAATGTTGGCCACAAAAAGCTCCTATAAATTCAATAATGTGTATTTACTAATATCTACACGAGGTAAACAGTTTGTATGTGCAGACGAGGAATTGTAGGACCTCAGCATCTCTCTAACAGATTCTAATTACGAAGGCTGGGTATATTTTAATAATTAGGAAAAACAAAACCAACAGCTAATTCCCTTTTTGTAATCCCTCAGTGATTCTAAAAAGCTGAAACTGTGTGTGTGCTTTAATGAGAAGAAGGCTGACTTACCAGTTCTGACAGAGATTTTCTGAGCTATCATTCTTCCGCCAATGACCGCCAGGCCCGTGCATAAGCTGTGGCCCACTGTGCCCCCCACTGCAACACCATAGGGGTCCTGCAATCACACGTGACGAGGGTTAATTCCAAACCAAGGTGGAAACTGCTACTTGCAAAGGAAAACTCAAGAAACATTTCAAATGGAAGTTGACGACAAAACAGCAATTCTTAAATTAAGATGTTTATGAAAAGTAATTACACTTCAAAGAAAATTTTATTAAGTGGTTTAATATGTCAGTTATACATATTATCATTAGGACTACACCTAAAAGGAGTAAAAGATTCCAACTTAGTTGATTT
>NW_022111369.1:67661905-67682336 GCF_000313985.2 Echinops telfairi | reverse complement strand
TGGAATGTAACAGCTATTGAAGCAGTTAATATGGTGAGTTCGGACACAGAGTATCATCAAGAGTAGCAGTGCAGTCCATCTGGGTAAAGCTTAGACTGCCCGTGAGCGGCAACAGACGCCTCATGCACTACTTTCACAGTTTCTGTCACGAGGAGTAACGCTGCCATCGAGTCGGTTCCAGCTTACAACAACCCTAGGCAGGGTAGACCTGTCCCTGCCGGTCTCTGACACTGTCACTCTTTATGGAGTAGAAAGCCCAGTCTTCTTTTTCCTAAAGAGCAGCTGGTGGTTTCGAACTGCTGACCTTGCAGTTAGCAGCCCAACTCGCAACCACTACGCCACCAGGGCTCCTAAGAGGAACAGAGCTATGAAAAACTTAAAACAATATGTGTATTTTAAAGAAGTTCACTTAACAATTATGAACATTACAGTAGAAAAAACTGGAAGGCTAGTTACGACACCCTCCGCTCTAGTTCTGGCCCCTGTGATCACCCCACTTATATGACTGAACAAGTTCAGGTTCCGAGTCTGTGCAGCAAATGTGGGTACGGGGTGATCTGAAGTCTCCCCTAGCTTACTACCATTCTAGGCCTAAAACGTCACCAGTTTTCTAAATAGAAGCAACCAAACCACTGATAAGGGCATGACCCAAAGAGCGTGCTGTAAGCATTTTTATTTCCTTGGATGTTTTGTTCTTTGCTTATCTTTTAAAAAAGAATGCTTTTAAAATATCTCCTTTTTGCACATCATTAAAATAATGCTGAAGAGTGACAATTCAAAGAGCATCAGGGACGGTTGTAAAGAACAGAACCAATACTCCTTTGCTGGACTCTCGGGCTGCTGCTCATTCCTCACTAACAAAGTGGCAATAGAGCAAGCACTCAATGATGGCTCAGGGTGTGGAACACAAGAGCCCAAAGGTACACACTTAATAAGGAGGCTTTCGGTATGTACTGCCAGACCGACCTCCAACAAAATACGTTTATATTCTCAACACGTATGCTAAGGAAAAGTTTGAGAAAAGAATGAAAAACGAGTGAGAACATCTTGGCAAAGGGGGGAGAGGAGCCAGCAAGACGGCCTCAGGAACCAATAGGAGGTCAGTTAAGCAGTGTACCCAGACTGTCAACTAAAACCAATCAGCCAGCAGTAGGCCAGCGGTTCTCAACCTGTGGGTCGTGAACCCTTTGAGGGTCGCACGACCCTTTCATAGGGGTTGCCCAATTCGTAACAGCAGCAAAATGACAGTGATGAAGTAGCCGCGAAAATAACTCTATGGTTGGGGGTCACCACCCCATGAGGAACTGCATGAAAGGGTCGCGGCATGAGGAAGTTTGAGAACCACTGCTCTAGGCTGCCCCTGCCCCTGCCCAGCATTCCTCTGGAGCAAAAGAAGTGCCATCCTAGTCGCAACTCACCTCTCTAGCTGCCAGGACGATGGTGGTCAGTTGAGAGCGATCGCCCCACTCGGCTAAGAATGTGAGGGTAAGAGCTTGAACAAAGATGGGCGAGATAAAATGCAACCACTTTTTCTGAGGTAGCGTGGTGCTTGCACCCGATTCAACATCTCCTGGTCCATTTAAGAGTTTAGTTCGTTGAAGCTAAAGTTAAAAATAAAAAACAACAAAAATGACATTAGTCCCAAACAGCATCTCCGATAATTTCCATTGTGTCCCCCGTGAGCCATCCGCCTCACGGAGCAACAATGTGATATTCTTCATTCTTCCACTGCTCCCAGACCCATCAAGCGCTCCCCGAGTTACTGACTCACCTGGCGGGAAGAAAGGAAAAGATGAGGCCCCGCCCCCATCAAGGGTTACAGCCTTAGAAACAGCCTGTCACTATCTGTCAGAATTAACTTGATGGCAATGGGTTTGGGTTAGGTTTTTTTATTATGAAGTTTTTTAAGAAAACTGAAAACGGCATTAGCAAAAAAAAAAAAGATTCAACAATGTTCGTTCTTCAGGCTCACAAGCATGTGATTCTGGGCATTTTGTTGGGAAACCTTATTCCATCGACCCTACAGCCCTACCCTTGCTCCTTCCGACAGGAACACAAGGCACGTCCCTCAAGGGTGCCCTAACTGCTGAGTCCAGAGTGTGGAACTCCCTTGGGAAGTGCTCAGAGATGCCAATAGCACCTTAAAACCTGTGCAGAGCTGGGGGGGCGGGGGGGTGTTGCAAAGCAAAAGCGTCACATTTGGAGATTTCGGTTTTCGGGTGTCGTAGCCATCGTGTTAACTTGCTCTTGGACTGTTCCTGCGTTCAAGAGCTCATACATAATCTCACTAGGGAACCTGAGGTTCCCATTCCGGATCCTGTCTCTAGGAATCCTAGTAGAGCCAGCTCCGAGCCTGCAAACTAGGTAAAACGGAACTCTCATTGTGTCCCCACATTTATCACACAGCCGTGACAAGGGAAAAACCGCTGTGCGGTGGTCATTCTCAGAACAGTGCCTTTTGGGTCAGGATACTGAGCAGAGCTGTGACTTACTTCTTCATCTTTCTTCTTTATTTCAGCTTGAACTTCTTCTAGTTCCTCTTGACCCTCATCCGGGCTCATCTTTAAGCCTTCTCGAAGCATTCTAATGCCAAAAATGGCAAATAATACAGTTGAAACATAGTACGTATACACCCGGGGGATGACTGTGGTGGCATAGCCAAATAACACTGCAAGAAACACAACAGCAGTACATGTGTTAATTCTCACAGACCCTAACTTCACTCCCTAAGAGAAGCTAAGCTAGCACTGGAGACAAAGGGACACAGCGGCTGCAGCTGAGTGGACTCCACACCACAGCCTCCTTATGTAGGGCTTCTGAGCCTGTGAATCAAGTGGCCTGACCTCATGCCACACACTTTCATGTGTAACCTTTGCACAAGCATGTATTTCCTCAGTGTAAGGAAAGAAAGGCCTGAAAATTGAACATTTTCACGACCTGAGATTTTACATCTATACTGTTATATGAATTTGTATTCTCAACCTGTGTTAAAAGGAAAGTTTTGAGAAAAGTCAGCTTAACTGAAAAGGGAACTGCCACAACATCATTTTGACAAAACGGGAGAAAAGAGATGCCAGTCAGTTGAATGAAAACAGACCACAATCTTGAACATCCCACTCACCCTGAACCCTTCGGTCTAGTCAAAGACCTGCCACAACTTCTCAAGAAATCAATGGTCCAGCTGAAGGCGGCATGGACTCCGGAAGGGCCCCGCATAAGACACTGAACTCCCCGAGTCATGTTCACCGGGGGCCACACTGCCCCTACGTTGTGTGGGGCATACACAGGGCTTTCGGCAGGTTAGCCTTGACATAACCTGGATGAACGGATCCAAGATTTCATAACATGGGAACACATAGGTGACACACTTTTTCATCACACATCTTTAAATTTTAAAAACTATTTAGTGCAGAATCATGATTCAAATTCTGCTTCTTCTCACCTATCTCAAAAAAATGTATCGAGTAGGTCAGTGTTTCACCAAATGGGTGATACTGCCTGCTAGGGGTGTCCAGAACAATTCAGGGAGCTGCAGAAGCAGATACTTAAACTTCCTTAGACTTTATCCTGGATTTTGGACAACAATACAAAATATTCTCATTGCCAAGCGTAGTGTTGTTGCTTTTTTATTTTTTTTTACTTGAAAGGGGGCAGCAGGACAAATAACTAGGAATCTAGGGATGGCAGACAAGGCCAACACTATACAGACCTCTACAAGACAGACACGGGAGACCAATGATGATGATAAGCATGCAATACTGAGCTCAGAGCACTGAAAGCAGGAAGCCAGTGACGTCAATTGTAATGAACACGAGTAAACAGTAAATTGTATCATTCATGGAAATAATTATGGATGGTGAATTGTACGTATGTAAGTTGAAGTGTACATTTTAAAACTGAATTGGCTATCTCTAAATATACAAACCAAACTGTTAAACACTTTCTTCTCACTTATCAACTATTTTGTTAGCTGGCATTCTGAATTTAGGATAATAGTGGCAATCTTGTGCTTTAACAACATATAGGTGACAGTAAGGAAGGCCAAGAGGTAAGGTGACAATAATGCTGACTGTGATGGTTTCAATTTTAAGTTTGTTCAACCAGGATTCTCAACGGTTTGGCATCTATGTAAGGATGTTATTTGGCACTGGTGCAATAATGTACTCATCTTCCATTTTCACATAGTACATATTTTTGCACAATGACCTAGTCCCTGGAACCCAACCATGTCGGTAAGTCAAAAGTAAGTGCATTTATTTTCCAATAAAATGCTTTTGATTAAAAAGACTTTAAGATCCTGTTTAGAAATGTGGTACTCTATATACATCTGTGCCCATCTGTATTCGTATTATGTATACATATTACTTATATGAACCCTGGTGACACAGTGGGTTACAGCTGGGCTGATAACCACAGGTCAGCAGTTCAAACCTATAGTCACAGAGCAGGAGAAGGATGAAGCAGTTCTACTGTGTCCTAAAAGGTTGAAGTGAATTTGATTTGACTTGATAGAACGGAGTTTTAAGTATACCTTATAAACACATATAATATACATGTATATGTACGGAATGCATAAAGATGAATATCCTAGGCATTAATGAGCTAAAATGGGCAGGTACTGGCCAATCTGAGTGGCTCAAACAATCATATGGCTTACTATGCCAGGAAAGACAAACGGTCAAGAACATTTCAAGATCCATCCTGAAGTATACTATCTGTGATAGAATATCATTAACACGGCTCCACAGAAGGGCAATTAATACAACTGTTTTCAAATTAAGCCTACTAGAGCCAATGATAACTTGAGGAATTCTACCAACTTCTTCAGACTGAAACTGATCAAACATATAACCCAGATGTTGTGGTAATTACTGATTATAATACAAAAGTTAGAAACAAAGAGGAAGGAAAATGCTTTGCTGAGAGAAATGAACCTAGAAATTGAAGACCAGCTTCTTCACTGTAAATACCTGTTTCCAACATAAATGGCGACGACACCCATGGACCTCACCAATGGAATACCCAGGAATCTGACCCTTCTCGGGCTGTGGTAAGAGATGTGGGAGAAGCTCAACATCGTCAGCCCAAACAAGCCAGACCACAAACTGCCCACAGGCAGGCTCAGGTGAAAGCTGATGAATGTTAAAAACTAGTTCACATAAGCTGAAACAGGACCTTGAATATTCTACGTAAATTTAGAGATATCTCAAGAATCGATCTGATGAGTTGTGGGATGACATAAAGAACACCATACATGAAGAAAGCCAAAAGGACATTGGAAAGGCAGTGGGAAAGCTACACATACGTCTATGTAAAGATGGGCAGGTGAGAAAGAGCACCCATACAAATGCCGAAGGAAACACAGGTTCAAACGCTGAGCAAGAGATAAGCCTGAGGGAAAAGTATACTGGTACTCTGTGGACTGTTAGCGCAACTGTCAGAATTTAAAATTATATTCTTAAGTGGTTTTACTAAAAAATGTAGTAAACCTCTGGAGATCTCCTAAAATTAGTGTTCCCTTTTATCTTCAGGGAATCTACAAATAAGAAAGTTACTTTACTGACAAAATTCTGGCTTTTCTCCTCTTTCCACCACTGAGAACAGAAAAACGACTTGGTTTTTCCATCCTCAGCTGCCACCCCCCCACCCCCCCTTGGAAGCCGTTCTAGGAACAAGGTACTCTGGGCCGACTCACCAAGGAGCTGCCATGCACTGGCCCTGCTGCATCCTGCCAATGGTGAAGCTCCAAGGAAGTGTGTCTGCAGGGAAGCTAGAGATTCGGGAAGTCCCGTTTTATTACCCAGCTAAGAACACTCAGAGAGGGCATTAGTGTAAGTGGGAGAAATGGGACAGGGCAAAAGCCCCCTCAAAAAAACCTTCACGGCTATTAATTCTGACTCACAGAGCCCCTACAGGGCAGAGAAGAACTACCCCCTTTGGGTTTCTGAGGCTTCAGATCTTTACAAGAGTAGAAAGCATTATCTTCCTCCCTTGGAAGTGGCTGATGGTTTCGAACTGCTGACCTTCTGGTTATCAACTCAATGAGTAGCCCACTATGCGACCAGGGGTCTCTGGACTCATTTAAAGTCATGGGGAGTATCAGTATTTATAGCACATAACAATTCTCAGGGAGGCCAACTATACCAGAAACAGGATGTCACAGAACACAAGAGTTAACGATGGGGGTTCCCACTAATGTGTTCTGAGGGCTCTGTAGTCAGGAAAGCTGGTGGATGGTGCCTTTACAGCAACAGCAGCAGAGGCAGAAGTGAGTCTCCTGGTGGATGGGAGAGAAGGTGGAGGCAGGCCGCAGGAGGAGTAATAACGGTGAGGTAACACTATCAACCCTGTCTCAACAAGGTCCAGATTCTGGGGAAGTCCCCCTGCTAGTGAGGGCAGAGAGTGGCTGTGAGCCCGGCAGTCTGGCTAACCCTGCCTCCAGCCCTGTGCTACCGCACAGGACAGACATGCAAGCCACAAACCAAAAGCAGCCCCCCCACACCCCCGTGCAAACACAACAATGTGGAATGAATGCTGCTCTCACCAACAGAAGGTGAACTTCCTTCCATATGTTCTCCTTCCTAAAACTCAGTGTCTGAAGAGGCTGCTGTTGAGAAGTCTTGTTCAGCCTCCTTCCTCCACAAGTCCTTTGCCCACCTGACAAGTGACCTCTTACCCAGCTTCCTACAGTGCACTTCCCCAGTCTGGACATGCACACACCGAGTACTCATGTGAATGATGCTGAAATGAAAACATTACCTAAGGAATTCAGCCCTAGTGCCCCCTGCATGCACTGCACCTGGCTCCTGGCATTTCCAGAAGTGAGTTTCAGCTGCTGTCACCCTCCTCCAAGAGTCCACAAATGTTCCTCCTGATCATATTGGTATGATACAGGTATGAGCCATGGGCAGGAAGTCACGCATGGAGCTGGTACTCAGGATATAAACCATGAAACGGTGCGTTTGCTCCAGGGCACTCTGTGGCCAGGCTGAGAGAAGTGGCATGCCTTGTAGCCAACCTGTGTCCAGGCACTTGGCAAAAGGGCAAGCAGAAGGCTGTGCCTGGGGCTGTGGAGTCCAAGGATGGGCTGGATCCAGGGCAGGGTGGGGGCAGTTGCCCACACATGAGTCAGCCCCACGTAACACTGGGTGGTTGGGACCATGTGGGTGGGTGCACAGTGCCCCAGCCCCACAGAGACCGTGGGCGGTGCATCAGACCCAACTTGTCAGAATGAAGGGACACACAGCCCCTCTAAGCTAAGGTGACCATATTTTAACCTTGGTAAAGCGGGACACCAGTGATAAAACTCATATCCTAGCGAAATAGCCACATGGCAGCCGAAAACCGTATACCCTATCTTGTCGTGCATTCTTTCCAAAAATCGGGACTTTTTTAAAACACCACAGGACGTGGGAAAATTGTTAAAAATCGGGACCGTCCCGCCAAAAGCAGGATGTCTGGTCACATTACTCTAAGGCCGACTCTCAACATGCGTCCTGTGGCATCCACACAGACAGGAAATCCAAACAACCTGAGCACCACGGCCGGCCAGCCAGAGCAGCCAAATGGAAGCTAGAATGAGCTTGGATGCCTTGAGCAGGTCCCGCCCACCTGAGTGGCCACGCCTGGCCGGCGGGTGCAGAGCTGCATGCCTCCTGCTCCAGGGCCAGGGCTGTTCCTGGGGTGGACACAGTGCTTTCTTCCTGCTTGGGAGAACGGTACACAGAACAGGGTCAGCATCCTGCCAGAAGGGCTGCGCTAGAAACTTTTGAGGCAGATGGGCAAAGTGCTGCTGTTCGGAACCAAACCCAACGTTGACAGGCACCAAAGACACAGGCTTCACATGAAACACACTGAATTTTTCTTTAACTGACCCAAAATCAGCAACATGTTAAAATACACATATCGGTATAGCGCACTCATAAAACCACCACCAATGGTGGCTGGCTGCAGAGCAATGCAAAGCATCTAACGTGTGATTTGCATGAAAATATGGTTTAGCCTGTCCAGTCACGCCGCCTCATCATAAGCAAGAGGGATGCCTCTGAGGCGTCTCTGTCGTTTACAAAGGTCAAAGCAGTAAAGATGGGGGTACTGGGCCTCAGTGAAATGATCCTGACTGCTCACATCCCTAAGAAACCCCTAATGATGCGACAATCTGTGACTGTGTGGCCACTGCAATGAATTACTGAACCCCACAGAGAAGTAGAAAGTGCCTTAAGAGGGACAGCTGGGGCAAGAACTGCTGAAGAAGGCGGAGAGTGGAAGCACGTCTGACTTCACAAAAGCCGGAAGTGGTCTGATGCGGAGTTTGAGTCTCCTTCTTCCTTGTGAAGAGGCGCCCTGGTGGTGTGGTGGGTGACGACAGGATCAGCAGTTTGAGCCCACCAGCCACTCCATGAGATAAAGATGAGGTTTTCTGCTGCATAAGACATCTTTAGAGGCTTGAAGAGCAAGGATGTTACTTTGAGGACCAAAGTGAATCTGGTGTGAGCCATGGAGTTTTCAACTGCCCCATATGCTTGCAATAAAAACTGAACACCAAATAAGGAAAATCAGAAAAGTGATGCACTTGAATTGTGGTGCTGGAGAAGAATACTGAAAATACCATGGACTGCTTAAAAACAACCCAATCTGCTGTGAAGAAAGCAGTACGGCCAGAGGGCTCCCTAGAGGCAAGGACGGCGAGACTTCCTCTTCCTTACTATGGACATGTCCTCAGGAAAGAGCAGTGCCTGGAGAAGGACGTCGTGTTGTGGCAACGTGGAGGGGCAGCAAAAGATAGGAAGGTCCTCAAGGAGACAGACTGGCATGGGGGCTGCATCACTGGGCTCAGGCACAAGATCAATTGTGAGGACGGGGTAGGTCCAGCAGTGTTTTTACTACTGTGCACGGCGTTGCAACAACAAAGATTTACTGCCTCAGAAGCCACAGGGCCAGTTCTACTGCATCCAGACAGTCACTACTGAGTTGGAATGGCCCTGACAGCAGTGGGTTTCGTTTTCGGGTCTTCCTAGTGAAGTCAGAAGGTTAGAGCCCACCCCCTCACAATTCTTACAGTGCTACAACTGGTTACTGCTTGGGGCTGCTAAACTCGAAGTAGGTAGTGTGAGGCCACCCAGAGGTTCCAAGAAAGAAGGGCCTGGCAATCTACTTCCCCTGAAGCAGTCATGAACTCCCCAAGTGTGGGGGGAGGTCAGATGCGCAGGCATTCCCCCACTGAGGGCAATAAGTTGCCATACTGCTGTCTCATCCCTCCACAAGGGTGGGCCTGCTCCCTGCCTCAGGGGACTATGGACAGGCTCGTGTAGGAGGGGTTTGCACCCTACTGATAATGGTTCCTATGGAGACCCAGAGACCACCCGCTAGACCACCCTCATTGCTGTGTAACCTATAGTGCAACTCCTCCCTATGACGTATGTCTCTACCTGTAATTAGTGGGCTGGCATGCCCCCAAAAGGTATATAGGTGTGAGTCAGCAATATAGATCGCTCTCTCTGACTCTGAGCTCCTTGCTGCTCACTCCCTGGTCACTCCCCTCTCCCTTGTTCCCTTACCCTCCTTCCCTTCCCCCTCTCTCCATGTGGACCACCAAGCTGGGCTGAGGTGAGCAATGGTACCATGTAACATGCCTGACTGTATTATTGTATTATCTCTCATGCTCACAATGACTTTAATATAATACTTATATATCTCAACCGTACAATTGTGCATTACCGAACCCTGAAGTAGTATTACTGAATCCGAGTAGTAGTAATAGGAGTAGCAGCGGGTGGGGGCTGGCCCTTCACCCTCCGTGCCAATTTTTTAATTTAATACTACACCCAAGGACACAGGCCTCCCTGTGCACAGGTGTCCCTTCGAGTCAGAATCCGGGTTTCAGTTTGTCTGTCTGTTCGCATGATAGGATATCAAACAGTAATGTAAACACAGGCTCCAACCAAGACCATATCACTCCTCTGCCATAACAGGGGGAAGAGGTAGCGGCTCTCGAGTGGTGGTGGTCTTCCAAATGTCTTTCAGCTGGAAAACAATGCAGCTCTTTGTAGTCGTTCAAGACCCTTTTCTAAAATACCAGATGTAAGCAAGTGTATCCGGACTGAAAATTTTACAGTGAGACAAAGCAAAAGCAAAGATAAAACTTGTTACATAAATGAAGAATGTGTACCTCTGGCTCTGAGGAGCTGGTCATTTCAGTGTGAAAGTACTATCAGGCTTTTAGGGATAGATGTATTAAAACCATCTATTGTTGACTAATTCTGGAACGTAAACCAAATGCTGATATGACTGATTGAGTCTATGCCTCAATGCCAAACATCCTGCTTTCCCCTTAGGTCAGTAAACACAACACACTCACTCACCTGATAAACACGTCATCAGGCCCAAGGCAAGCATCGCACCAGCCAGCACTGTCAGCCGGTTATAGCGCATCGCCATGATGGCAGCGATAAAGAACGTCTTGTCCCCCAGCTCCGATACAATGATAACAGAGATAGCAGCAACAAATGCATGGACAAATCCCAGATTCGTCTGTGTGGCGGCATCTTCATTAGTGTGAACTGGAGCTGCTGGTGTGACTCCTTTCTATAATAAAAAATTTTAAGTCAGTTACTTAAAAAAATTATTTGAAAGCTTTTATTTTACATGTGAAAATGATACGATTTTCCTATAGTCTTGATCATTAGATTTATTTATGGAATCACTTTGAAAGAAACCATTACTGATGATAATCTGGCTGATGGTTGTTACAGTAAAGCCACACTATTCTCCAAGTCAGCAAATTAAAACAAAGTATTCTTTTTTAAAAGGATAGTCTAGACTGGCTATTTGCATCTATCAAAATTGCTTTTTTCTTTTGATATTTGTGATTTAAGATTTATTTCTTAACTATGTCTCAATCAAATGTTTCTCAGTAACTTGGTAAAAGATGAAGCAGCAAAGGGCAGCTGGGGCCAAATCCAGGCTGTGGATACTGGGAATGGTGTCTACATTTAAAAGGGGGATCTGAGTGGGTGTGGGGGCCTAGGAATTAAAGAGAAGGAAGATTAAGTAACTGAAACACGATGAGCATGTACCTGAGACAAAGTGACATGTGGCAGGTTTTAGCTTACTGTTGCAAGTGGCACTGAAGTGTACAAGAAAACAGTACCCAATCCTGCACCTTCCTCACCGCCATGTTTCCTGAGAGCCTGCTGTGGCACCCACCCAGTCCGTCCATCTTATCGAGGCTCTTCCTTGCTGGCAAAAATAAGACTGAAAATCAAACAAGGGAGAAAGGAGAAAGGGAATGTGTGTGTGTGTGTGTGTGTGCGCGCGTGCGTGCGTGCGTGCGTGTTATGAATGTACGAATAGGGGGAAGGACTGTATTTGTGTACATACATATAACAAGCTAATGGCAATCAAAAAATAGAAGTAGCAATATTAATTTCTGATAAAATACATTTTAAGGTAGTATCTAGCATAAGAGACAAAGAAGGGTATTCTATAATGATTAAGGGATCAGCTGAACAGGAGTACATAACCATATAAATACCTATTCACTTAAAAGCCGCCAATACATTAATTAATCGCACTCTTTTTTTTTTTTTGCGAACTCTTACAAAACCGAGGACACACATGACTCTGCAATAGGCCGTCACACACCACTTTCAACAAAGACCAGACTAGACAGAACCCAAAGACACAGAAGCACGATCGACCACCTTGCCCTCAGAGGCAAACATACACACAACAGATCGCTCCACTCCACGACAGCACAGCATACACCCCTTCTCTTCAAGGCCACCAGAAGATTCCCCAGAATAGACCATATGGTAAACCACAAAGAAAGCTCAGGAAATTTTTTAAAACATCAAAATATTACAAAGCATCTTCTCAGATCACAACACTATAAAATTAGAAAGATAAGATAAATTCTATAAAATTAGAATAAGATAAATGGGGGGAAAGATCAGATACTCAGGAAATGAATAATACCTGGCTTAAAAACTACTGCGTAACAGAAGAATATTTAAAATTCTTCAAATTAAACAAGAATGAAAACAACACATCAAAATTCTCTGGGACAGAGCAAAAGCAGTACTCAGAGGGCTACTTGTCACAATGAAAACACGTCAGTAAAGACCCCAAATCAACACCTTAATCGTACATCTTCAACACTTAGAAAAAGAGCAGCAAGAAGAAGTGTACAACGACTAGAGGAAAATAAAGAATGAAGCCTAAGTCCCACCACTGCGAGTCTTTGCGAAGAACAGGAGTGAGAAACCCAAAAGAGCACACTCGGCATGCCTTCAACTGAGAGAACTACAGAAAAACATGGGCCTCGAGCTGCAATACTGGAAGACTGTACAGGCAAAATATGGAGCCACGGTGGCATAGTGGTTACACAAGGTGACCAGACAGAAATCACCAAGAAGAGGTTCTCTACTTCAGCAAATACAAGCTCAGAAACCCACAGGGGCAGTTCTACTGTGTCCTACGAGGCATCATCAACTAGACGGCAGTGAGCTGAGTAAGATGGACAAAATATTGAATGATGCAGGAAGCATCAAAAGAAATGGAAATATGCAGTCACTCTACCAAAAAGGACCAGCTGACATTTAGCCATTTAAAGAGGAGGAATCAATGGTAGTGAAGGAAGAAGTCCAAGCTGCACTGAAAGCATTTGCAAAAAAAAAACAAGACTCTAGGAACGCATGGAATACCAACTGCAGTGTTTCAATAGGCTGAAGAAGCACTGGAAGCACTCACTCTTCTATGCCAGGGAATGTGGGAGACAGTCACTTGGCTAACTGACTGGAAGAGATCCTTATCTGTACCAATTCAAACTTAAGGTGATCCAACAGAGTGCTCAAATTACAGAACATTATCACTGATATCAAAAGCAAGTAAATTTTGCTGAAGATCATCCAACAATGATGGCAGCAGTACATTGACAGGGAGCAGCCAGAGGCTCAGGATGGATTCAGAAGAGAGTGTGAAACAAGGGATATCATTGCAGACATCAGATAGATCTCGACTGAATGCAGAGAATACCAGAAAGATGTTTACTTGTGTTGTATTGACTATGCAAAGTCATTCGACTGTGTACATCATAACAAGCTATGAATAGCCTTGAGAAGCATGGGAATTCCAGAACACTTATTGTGCTCCTGTGTAACTTGTACACTGGAGCAAGAGTGTAAATACATTTATATATAATGATTGGGAAACAGATCTATGTACATATATTTATATGTTAAGTATTAAGGTAGCAGATGGACTTTGGGCCTCCACTCAAGTACTTCCTCAATGCAAGAACACTTTGTCCTAATAACCGGGCATTCTGTGATGCTCACCTTCCCTACCTAACCGCTGAAGATAAAATGGATTCATAAGCAAATGTGGGGAAGAAAGCTGATGGTGCTCAGCTATCAAAAGCTATAGCAGCTGGGGTCTTAAGGGCTTGGAGATAAAGAAACAGCCATCTAGCTGGGAAGCAACAAAGCCCACATGGAAGAAGCACAGCAGCCTGTGTGATCATGAGGTGTCGATGGGATCAGGTATCAGCCATCAAAGACCCAGAACAAAAAAATCATATCAACGTGAATGAGGGGGAGCACAGAGTGGAGGGAGACTCAGAGCCCATCTGTAGACAATTGGACATTGCCTTACAGAAGGGACACAAGAAAGGGACGAACCAGTCAGGGTGCAGCACAGCACCGATGAAGCATACAACTTTCCTCTAGTTCTTTAATACTCCCCCACCCCCCACTCCCCACTATCAATACTCCTATTCGACCTAACAAATCCATCTAGACCAGAGCATGTACACTGGGTACAGATAAGAGCTTGCAACAAAGGGTTTCCAGAACAGATAAACCTTTCAGGACCAATAATGAAAGCATAAGGGGAAGGTGGGGGTTAAAAAGAGTGAACCGATTACAATGATATACATATATATAACCCTTTCCTAGGGGGACAGACAACAGAAAAATGGGTGAAGGGAAACAGCAGTCAGTGTAAGATATGAAAAAAAAAATTACAAATTATCAAGCGTTCATGAGGGAGGGAGGGTGAAGGAAGGGGAAAATGAGCTGATATCAAGGGCTCAAGTAAATTTTGAAAATGAAGATGGCAACATATGTACAAATGTGCTTGACACATGGATATATGTATGGATTGTGATATGAGCTGTAAGAGCCCCCAATAAAATGATTTTTTTAAAGAAGAAGTATTAGTTTTTAAAAAGGCAATTTTTCAAACAAAACAAGGCAATACTGCATGATTTAAATAAGGAAAGGTGTGCATCACGGTTGTATCACCATATTTATTGTCTGTATGCTCAGCAAATAATCAGAGAAACTAGCTTATATAAAGAATGCAGTATCAATACTGGAGGAAGGCTTATAGCCACCTTCAATAGACAGATGACAGAGCCACCCTGGCTGAAAGTGAGGACGTCCTGAAGCACTTGCTGATGAAGACCAAAGACTGCAGCCTGCAGCCTCCACATTACAGCTCAATGTGAAGAAGATCCAAACCCTCACAACTGAACCAATGGGTGACCTCATGATAAATGGGGAAAAGACTGATGTTGCCAAAGGATTTCATCTTGTTGGGTCCACAATCAATGCTCATGGGAACAGCAGTTAAGAGATCAAATAACACATTACATTGGGTAAATCTGCTGCACAAGATCTCTTTAGACTATTGAAAAGGCTGTTGCTTTAAGGACTAAGGTGCGTCTGATCCAATTGCCCCATATGCATGTAAAAGTTGAACACCAAATAAGGAAGACCAAAGAAAAATCGATTCATTTGAAGTGTGGTGCTGGTGAAGAATACTTAAAATACCTTGGACTACCAAACAAACAAATATGTCTTACAAAAAGTTCGGTCAGAATACTCCTTAGAGGCAATAATAGCAAGACTTTGTCTCACATACTTTGGACATGCTGTCCGGAGAGACCAGACCCTGGAGAAGGACATCATGCTTGGTAACGTGGAGGGGCAGGGAAAAAGAGGAAGGCCCTTGACAAGATGGGTTGACACAGTGGCTGCAACAATGGGCTCAAGCATACAAACAACTATTAGGATGGTGTAGGACCAGGTGGTGTCTCGTTCCCTTGTCCATAGGATTGCTATACGCTAGGACCAACTTGACACCCAACACAGAAATTAGTGAAATAGACAAGGACTCAATCGAAAGTAAATGTCTAGAAAAGAATGATGGCAACATTATGTACAAATATGCCTGATACAACTGATGTATGGATTGTAACAAGAGTTTAAGAGTCCCCAATAAAATGATCTTTTATACAATAAACAAAAAATACAATACAATAAACAAAACAGAAAAATAGAAACAACATGACAAAAAAGGCTCTTTGAATGGATTAACATGACAAAATCACTAGGAAATGTAACGAGATGTAAATATTGCAAATAAGAAATGAAAAAGATGATATCACAGCAGAAACAACTGAAATAAAAAGGATTAAAAATATAATATTATTAAAACCTGTACTCTAGAGCCCTGGTGGTGTAGTGGTTACACTGTGGGCTGCTCACTGCAAGCACTGCACTCCAACAAATTTGAAAACCTAGAAGAAATGGGCAGATTTCTAGAAACAAACTACCTATTTAAGCTAACAGACTCAAGTAGAAAACCTTAAAAGATACAGAACAAAAGAAGAAATTGATCAGGTAGGTTGCTTAAAAATAAAAATTCCTAACAACAAAGAAAAAAACCTGGGCCCAGACAGCTTCAATGGTGAATTCTACCAAACATTCAGAGAAGAGCTGACACTAATTCTACACAAACTGAGTAAAGGAATTTCATGAATTAAGGATAACCCTGATACAAAACCAGAGACATAGCTAAAAATATATACAGGGACCAATTATTCTCATGAACATACCATATATACTCATATATAAGCTAAGTTTTTCAGCACACTTTGAATGTAGTTTTTGTGGTAAAATTAGGTGCCTTGGCTGATATTTGGGGCGGCTTATACTCAAGTATATGTGGTAGATGCAAAAGTTCCCAACAAAGTCCTCAGCAGCAGAATCCAACAAAATACACACACACAAAATACCAAAATGCCCAAAGTGTCATTATCAGACAGGATTCACAGCAGGTATGCAAAGATGGATCAGCATTATAAAATAAGTCACTGCTATCTACCACTTAAATGAAACAAAAGAACTACATGGTCATGTTAATCGAAGCAGAAAAAGTATTTGACACAATCTACAACCCATTCCTGATAAAAATGCCCAACAAGATACAGGCAGAAGGGAAATTCCTCAGCACAATGAGTGGCATACAGTATATCCCCAATGGCCAACATACTCTCAATGGAGAGAAACTGGAAGCATTCCCCTTATGAGCAGAAGGCAGACAAATTGGGCTTCTAACCTCAAGGTCAGCAGTTCAAGAGCACCAATCTGCAGAAAAGAAGACTGCTTTGGAAACTCACAGGGGCAGTTCTACTCCATCCTATAGGGTTGCTATGAGTCAGAATTGACTCGATGGCATTGAGATTTTTTTGTATTCAGCACTGTGCTGGAACTCTTAGCCAGAGCTTTGGGGAAATTAAA
This sequence comes from Echinops telfairi, assembly GCF_000313985.2. Taxonomy (NCBI): domain Eukaryota; kingdom Metazoa; phylum Chordata; class Mammalia; order Afrosoricida; family Tenrecidae; genus Echinops; species Echinops telfairi. The sequence goes on along the minus strand of NW_022111369.1, from coordinate 67,665,750 downwards.
GGCATCCAAAACATCATAGAAGTAAAACTATTTTCAGATGATAGGATTCTATACATTACAAAAAAACCAGCAAAACTCACTGCCATCGAGTTGATGCCGACTCATAGCAACCCTATAGGACAGGGTAAAACTGTCCTTGTGGAGTTTTGTAGAGCTTGCGATTAGCAACCCAACACATAACCACTTCACCACCAGTGCTCAGCAAGAAAACAAACTAGCAGGTTACAAGATCAACACACAAAAATCAAACAAGATTCCTTGTAAAATGAAAGCACTCTCAGCTCTCTAAAAGGAAATCATGGGGGCAAAGTGTCACTTACAATAGCCACTCAAGATGTGAACTACTAAGGAAGAAATCTAACCAGAGAAACAAAATAACTATAAAAGACCTATTCAAAGAGAACTATGAAATGCTACAAGAAACTGGAAGAATATACCATGTTCGGCAGATAGGAAGTCTTTAACTATGTGAAAACATCAATACTACCCCAAAGCAATCTACAGATTGTATGTGATCCCAATATAGATTCCACTTTCATTCTTTAGAGAGATGGAAAAACAAATCATTAATTTTACATGGAATGACACCGGGAATGAGCAAAGCACTACTACAAAAAAACAAAGTAGGAGGCTCCTCACTTCTCAATCTCAAAACCTACACAGTCATGGTAGTCTATACAGCCTAGTATGGGTACAATGATACACAGACCAATGGAACACAATTGAGAACGTAAAAGTAAATCATCCATCCACTTACAAAAAGCTCATCTTCGACAAGGGCCTGAACCACAGTGAGGAAGTGAGTTTCTTTAAAAATTGATTCTTGCAAACTGGGTTTCTAGTTGCAAAAGAATGAAATAGGTCCCAAATTTCATACCATATACAAAAACTAGCTCATAAGATGTATCAGAGATCTAAATATGAAACTCAGAACTCTAAAGATCATCAATGAAAAAGCAGGAACTCAGGGGCCTTAATACAATGCATACATAAATTATCAAGCATAAAGAAAAATACAAACCACTTAAGACAAAATAAATGACTGGAACCTCCAGAAAATTAAGACACTAAGCACATCAAAAAATTTTCACCCGGAGTAAATAGAGAACTCACAGACTGGGAAAACTGGGGGGCAATGACACCTCAGACAAGGGACTAAACTCTAAAAAGTACAGGATCCTTCAACACTTCATCAAGCAAAAGACAATCTAATTGGAAAAATGGGCAGAGGAAACGACCAGTTACTTCACCAAAGACATTCAGATGACTAACAAGCACGTGACAAAATGCTCAAGAACATTAGCCATGCAAAAGGTGCAAATCAAAACAATGACACAAAAATCATTTTCTTCAGGTAACAACAAATACTGGAGACGGTGCAGAGAGCTTCATTCACTGCTAATTAGTGAGACTGTAAATGGCACAACTTCTGAGAGAAGTGGTATGGTGTGTCCTCAGAGAACAACTGGATCCTCAAGGATAACGGTCAGAGGGATGAAGAAGTGGAGGGAGTGGAATAGGTGGTACATGGAGGGAGTGGAAATGGGTGAGCTGAAACAAAACGTGTATTAACTGCTGAATTTTAAACTGATGATCTGCTCTGAAAACCTTTACTTAGTTCACAAGAAAAAGTTTTTTAAGTAAGACAGAAACAGGTAAGGAAGACAGCAATGAACCAAACATAGCCACGCCTTCAAGACATTCAAAAGTTAGTTGATGGCACTGTTGGGTGCCATCGGTTCGGACTCTTAGCAACCCTGTGTACAGCCAAGTAAAAACACTGCCCTGCTGGGCACCATCCTCACAACTGTTCTTATGTTTGGGTCCACTGTGGCAGACCCTGTGTCAATCCGTCTTATCTTCCTCTTTTTCGCTGCCCCTCTACTTTACCAAGCATGTCCTTCTCCAGGGACTGGTCTCTCCTGACATGTCCAAGTATGTATGATGAAATCTTGCCAATCTTTTCCTCTATTCTAACTGTACTTCTTCCAAGATAGCTTTGCTCTTTGTGGTACTTTCAAACAACTACACAAATCACCAGAACTCACAGCAGCAGGATGTATATATGTGAACGTGTAATACCCCCAAAAACCACTGCCATCTAGTTGGCTGGGACTCACAGCAGTCCTCCATAAGGTTCCCAAGACTGTAAATCTTCACAGGGGTAGACTCAAATAGTCAGGTTTGAACTGCCAACCTCATAGTTAGCGCGCGCGCGCGCGCGCGCACACACACACACACACACACACACGATGGCCTGTAATGATATGAATAAATGAAAAGTCGTGTTATTCAGAAGAGCAAGAAATCACTATGAATCCAGAAATTCTAGGAAGGCTTTACTCAAGAGGTATTTGCCAGCTCTTAAAGAGTAGAAAGTAGGATTCAAGCTCTGGGTTTGGTTAAGTCTTAAATAAGGAGGTCTTTGGAAGGAGAGGAGCCCTGGTGGGCAGAGTGGGCTGCTAACCTCAAAGTCAGCAATTTGAAACCACCAGCCACCCTGTGGGAGAAAGATGAGGCTGTCTACTCCCCCTTACAAGAGTTAGTTCTCAGAGAGTCGCTGAGGGTCTGTCTGTCTACCCGTCCTAGAGGGTCACCATGAGTCAGAATCGACTGAATGGCAATGATTTGGTTTGGGTTTTTTGGGGGTGGGAGGAGAGACCACCAAGAAATCACATAGCATGTCCCAGGATGTGCTTGAAGCACATTATGGTTTGAGAACAGTATATATGTTCTGTTGTACGGGGGTGGTGGGGGAGAGAATCACTATGAGTTCCAACTGACTGGAGGGCACTTAACCACCCAGCCTAGGTGCTAGGGAGTGGTGGCTGTAAACTGGAGGCAGGCCAGGGCCAGAGCAGGAAGAAACATGCACATCCAGCTAAAAGAGGTTGGGCAGAAATCTAGGCACAATGGCTAATGCTGCAAGACTTCTGAGAAATGGTTTGAATCAATGGTTAGGATGATTCCTCCCGTGATAATAGGGAGGAGAATGGGGAAGAGGATCAGGGGAAGGCCACTGTGAGCCAATGGGCCCCCTACTTGTTAAGAGACCAAAAGAATGATGGCATCTGGAATCAGAAGGAGTAAAACCCTGTACATAAGGCAGCCCAACGCAGATATTTAAAATGTGGCCAGGGTTTTGAACACGCCTAAGTAGAATGATCTAGTAACAAAATCAGCAACCTGATTTACAGGTACAGAGGAGCTTCAAAAACTTTTTTTCCCCCACCAACTTTCTGAAGCCCCTTCGAAGAAACCCAGGGCTTTTTGTCTATTTCTGTTTAGTTTAGCACCCCACCCTGCTGCAGCCCTCGGTTCTGTCAAAGATCCATTCTTCCTTATGCCCCTCAGGGCTACTTCCTGCTAACCTAAACACGTTAAAAAAAAAAAAAAGTAAAAAGTCGTGGTTCTTTAGCTATATATATTTAGCAAAAAGTCGCAGGCCCTGCAGTGCCGAATTTGGGTAGGCAGGATTAGACAAGCCACTCCACGGGGAACATGGCTAATGCTGCCATCCTCGGGGAATTGTCTCCCCGCTCCTTGGGCTAAAAACTTTCGAAGGGCGGGAGGGGATGGCTATTCCCAGCTACTCTGTGATACAGCTGACCCACACATAGGACGGACGCCCTTTCGCTCGGCAGCATCTCCGTCCTTGCCAACTCGAGGGCTTGCAGTCGGCTCCTTCCTGATTCTCGCCGAAGGAGGAGGCGAGGTGAGGCCTGCCCCGGGAGAAAGCGCGCGGGATCGTCTTCCACCCACAGAAGGGCCGGGGCCCCCTCCCCCTAGCGGGCAGCCCGGCGCCAGGGGTGGCGGCCCGAGCCCGGTCCTCCCGGCGCCGCCGG
>NW_022111369.1:67644543-67661659 GCF_000313985.2 Echinops telfairi | reverse complement strand
GGCCGCCGCCATCCCGCCCGCCGAGACTGCCGCGCACGGGGGCGGCAGGAGGAAGTGCCGGCGACTGGAAGCCGCGAGCTGGAGCCCCCGCAGAGGTGTGGCCCGCGTCCCCCGCACACCCCGCCGCCGCTCAGTGAGGAGCCGGCGCCATGCGGGAGGGAGGTGTGGGAGGCTGCTTAGGGCCAGGCCCGGCCGCCGGCTCGGTCCCCCGTCCTCTCAGGCGGCGGCCACACGGAGACTCCAACTGCCTCAGCGCAGCCCAGCCCCAACTCCGGGACCCGCCCCCCGGCCCGTGACGGCTTCCCATTGGCCGGGCGTCCGCTCGGCGTCGTGACGTTCCCGGCAGGTTGAGGCGAGGCTCTGGTCAATCCCCCTAAGGGCGGGTACCCGAGGAAGGTACTGGTCTTCTAGGGACCCTTCTCCCCTCCGCATCTTTCCTGCACGCCACCTGGGACCCCCTTCCACTCTCTCTGCCCCCCAGAACTGCGGGGCGTTAGATTTCTGCCTCCGTCCGGGCTTTCTGTCTGAACATCCAGACTGCCAGATCCTGCGCTTTTCCTAAGTGTCAAAAGAGCTCAAGGGCCTCTTCCGACGTGGCACTTGCTGAGAGATCCTGCACACCTGACCTGAAATAGGAGCTGCGTTTCCTGTCACCTTCTCAGTGCCTCCCTAGGCAGCGATCCACTGAGGAGAAAGTTCTTGGGGGCACAGATGCAAAATGCTATTTTACTGACTTACATTTAACTAGGATCCCTGGTGGCATAGTGGGTTACACAGTGGCTGCTAACCACAAGGTCTGCAGTTTGAAACTACCAACCACTCCACAGGAGAAAGATGAGGCTTTCTACTCAAAGTTACAGTCTCAGAAACCCACAGGTCATTATAGACTTGATGTCAGCGAGAGTGCTTTTTAATATCTAAAGTAATTTACATAATTTTTAACTCTGATATGTGTATTAGAACCGAAATCCTGAGCAATAGATTTGCAGAAGGCTACAGTTTACAATGGGAACCCTAAATCCATTTTTGAGTCTCCGCATAGATTCAGCCGCCAAAAAGTTCCTTCTGATCGTTGATAAAACTCAGCCTCAGGCAGAATATATTTGAAAGTAGACTGCAGCCACTTCCTTAGCCAGGGGGCACAGCTGGCCTGCAGGGACTTGGTTGGGTGGGCCCTGAATGCAAATTGGAATATTAAGGTCTAAGTTTGCTGCTGTTTCTTCTCACTTTAAGTTGTGCCCCACCAGCAAATAAAGGACCTGAATGCTTTACTCCAGCCAGCTTTACTCCGTCCACATCATTGTGGTCAGCTCTACTTTGAGAAGGTAGCACTTCCTCAGTCATTTTTGAGTGCCTTCCACCTAAAGAGCTCATCTTCCGGCCTTGTCTCTGACAATGTTCTGCTGACTCAAAATGAAAAGAAACAACTGCAAACATCAAATAATAATTGGAATTTGGAATGTATGAAGTATGAATCTAGAAAATAATGGAAGTTCAAAAATAAAATGTAAGGCAAAAAGATTGATACTCTAGACATGTGTGAGCTGAAATGGATTGGTCTTAGCCATTTTCAATCAGGAAACCATATGGTTTTCTCAGCTGGGAATGACAGATTCAAGAGGAATGACATCACATTCGTTATCAAAAAGGAGATTTCAAGATCGAGCAGGATAATATCTATCTGCATATAAGGAGATCCAGTCAATACAATAATTATTCAGATTTATGCACTAACCACTAAAGATAGTGATGAAGAAATTGAAGAATTTTGCCAACATCTTCAGTCAAAAATGGATAAAAAATGCAAAAGTTGCGGGGTGAGGGGTGGGGGGTGGGAATAATAAAGAAGAGTAGTTGAAAACTCCAAAGAGTAGTTAGATTAGTTGGTCTTGGTGATAGAAATGAAGCTGGGTATTACATGATAGAATTTCACAAGACTAACAATTTCATCATAAATACCGACTTCAATGACAGAAATCAACGTGTGGAAAGAGATAGTGAAGAAAATATCAGCAGCTAAAACCAGGCCAACCGCTGACTTTGGAACAGCCCACCAATGTCTGTGTAAGTTCAGGTTGAAGTTGAAGAAAATGGAAACAAGTCCACAAGAGCCAAACTAGAACCGAGAGTTCTATCCCACCTGAATTTTGAGAGCATCTCAGAAACAGATTTGACACATTGAACACCAATAACAGACCTGATGGGAGGACAGCAAGAACATCAGACGTGAACAAAGCAAAAGGACATCGAAGAGCCAGGAAAAAAAGAAAAGATCAGAGTGGATACCTAAAAGACTTTGAAAGTTGCTCTTGATTGTAGAGTAGCTAAGGCAAATGGAAGAAATGATAAAGTCAAAGTGCTGAAGAGAACATTTCAAAGGGCAGCTAAAGAAGAAAAATCAAATATTAAAATGAAATGTACAAAGACTTAAAGTAAGCAAGACAAAAAAGAACAATATGCTCAGAATATATTAAGCTGAAAGAACTCAAGAAAAAATCCAAGCCTTGATTTGTAATATTGAAAAATTCTATGTGCAACAAGGGATATCATTGCTGGTGTCAGATGGATCTTGGTTGGCAGCAGAGAAGACTAGAAAGATGTTTGCTTGTGTTCTATTGACTATGCCAAGGCATTCCACTGTATGGATTGTAATAAACTATGGATAACCTTGAGAAGCATGGGGATTCCAGAACACTTACTGTGCTTACGTGGACCCTGTACATGGATCAAGAAGCAGCTGGGTGAAAAGAACAAGAGCATGGTTTAAAATCAGCAAAGGCGTTCCTCAGGGCTTTATCCTCTCACTAATTCAACCTGTAAACTGAGCACAGCATCAGAGAAACTGGATTGTATGAAGCAGAATGTGGCATCGGGCTTGGAGAAAGGCTTATTAACAACTTGTGATACGTAGATGACACAACCTTGCTTGCTGAAAGCAAGGAGAACTTGAAGCACAACCTGATGAAGATCAAGGGTTGTAGCCTTCAGTATGGACTGTAACTCAATGTAAAGAAAAACAAAATCCTAACAACTGGACCAACAGGTAACATCATGATAAATGGAGAAAATATTGATGTTGTCAAGGATTTCATCTTGCTTGAATCCATAATCAACGCTCATGGAAGCAGCAGTCATGAGATCCAAAGATGTGTTGCATTAGGTAAACCTGCTGCACAAGGCCTCTTTAAAGTGTTAAAAAGCAAGGATGCTACTTTGAGGACTAAGGTGTGCCTGATCCAAGCTATGGTATTTTCATTTGCCCCAAATGCATATAAAAGTTGGAGGTTGACTGAAGAAGAATCCATGCATTTTAATTGTGGTGCTGGAGAAGAATATTGAAGGTATCATAGATTGCTAAAAGTACAGACCTGTCAAAGAAGAAGTATGGACAGAGTGCTCCTTAGAGGCAAGGATAGGGAGGCCTTGTCTTACATACTTTGGGCATGTGGTCAGGAGAGGCACAATTTCTGGAGAAGGACACCATGCGTGTTAAAGTGGTGGAGCAGCAACAAAGAGGAAGACCCTGGACAAGATGGAGGGACACAGTGGCCTCACCAATGGTCTCAAGCACAGGAACAGTTGTGAGGGTGGCACAGATCCTAGTGGCGTTTCATTGTGTTGTCAGATCGCAACGATTCAGAAACCAGTTCATCGCACCAACAACAAGTTTGGTAACCTATGGTATCGGCCAGGGGTCGGCAAACTGACTCTTGAACCATATGCAGCTCTTTCGGTGCATATACGTGGCTCTCAAGTAAAATGGAAAAATTTTAAAGGATATTATTCAAATAATGATGGTGTCGTTTGTTTGTAAAAATATACGAGTGGCTCTCAAATAACTTTTCAATTATCATGAAGGACAGGATTGACTCAGCTCAAAAGTTTGCCCACCCCTCGTATAGCCTAATGTGTGCTTCCGGTGCTACCACAGGTATGCTAAAATGCCTGAGATGATGTCGATTGCACCTTCATATGGGGCTTCTGCTGGCCTAGGAATAAAGAAGTAACTGCCCTCTTTGGCCCATTCGTATTATTTCCTAAGTTTCAGTAAACAGGCTGAAAACTCAAAACAAATAAGAAAAGAATACTGATTACATGTCCAGACTGTTATTTATCTATTCCCTTGTCATCTTCATCTGGATGTTTCACGAGCATTTAAAACGAAGCATATCCCAAATGCATGCCTACTTGCCATCCCATGACTGTTGAGTTGGTTCCAGCTCACAGTGAGTGACCCTATAGGACAGGGTAGACCTGCACCTTCAGGTTTCCAAAGCTCTGTATTTTTTTAGGGGGCAGACTGCCTCATTCTTCTCTTTGGAACAGCTGGTGGGTTTGAACCATGGACTTTGTAGTGACCAGGTCAATGCTTCACCTACCGCACCACCAGAGTTCCTGTGGCAAAAACAGTTCTTTTGAGTCCCTTAAGATACTGTTCCACCTCAGACTTCCCCGTCTCCAAAAATGGACCCAGCAGCCAGCCTCTTGGATTTCCGCGCATTGCCCACACCTGACAACCAACCCATCAGTCCATAAGCTTTGTATCCCCAAAAGGGTTCTGGATCTTTTCGCCTCTCTCTGTCTCCACCATGATCACCATGGGCAAATGGTCAACATTTCTCACCTGGACTGTTAAAAAATGCCCTCCTGTTTGGTCTCTCCTTTCTTTTGCTCTTGCCGATTTATAATCTTCCCACTTTGCTTTGGTCTGGTTTGCCCACTGTGTTCCCAGGGTCTCAAACATAGTGCCTGGATTGAGTTTCTGAGTTAGGTGAAGAACATTTTGGCAACAGAGATTGGTGATGGTGTCGGTGACATGGCACATGATTCATGTTCAGTAGTGTCACTGAGTTTTACAGGTGAAAAGTGTTAAACGGGCAGATGTTGTGTTATCTGTGCCTTTACAAAACAAAACAGTGCCTGCCTTAGAAAGCACTCAGGTACTCAGTCGCCAGTGAGTCATGAGTTGAATGAAATCCTGAGAATGAAAAGAACACACGAATTGAGTCTGATTGACTTGGCGGCTTCAGGACGCTGGACCCTGGAGTCATCATGGAGCAGGTGCAGGTGCAGAGGGTGCCAGAATGGCGGACAAGGGCTTCCACAAGTGCGCAGGGAAGCCTGGGGCTTCCTGGATAACCCGGAACGGAGTGCATCGTCTACAACTCGCAGCTACAGCATGAGCGAGCCAACATGTTACAGGACCCATCAGGAACAGCACCCCCCCTCCAGCTCCCCAACTTCCACGTCCTAGGCTGTTGACACTCTGAGAGTGTGGGTGTAGCGGTGGGCCTTGAAAGAGTAGGGCTGCCCAGCACTTGAGTCTGGGGACCCGATGCCTTCCTAGAGTGCTGACAGCTCAGGGGCGGGGGTGGGGGGTGGGGTGAGGGTGTCCCCTTTTGTGCTTTCTAAGATCAACTTCATGCTCTAGGGTGAGGACAGCTAGACCAGAGCCTTCTTGAGCTCACGTGAACCAGGATCACTTTAGGCTGTGAGATAAATTGTGAGAGAAGGTAAAACACCACCAGCACCACAGATCTCTGATCTTGCCCTAACTTCGAAGATCAGCTTCATTCTACGTATTTCACCCAAAAGGCCTGAGCATCTTCAATGAGCCACCGTTGGCTTCTAGACCCTGGACCTGAATGACTCCGAGAGTCAGTGCTCAAACTACTTCCTACTCATGGCCTAGTGTCTCTGAGTTCATGCACAGCCAAAGGTAAGAATCTGCTGTCAACTCACCAAGACCCCTTCCACCTCGCCTCCTCAAATGATTGACAGGTCCATTTAGATCAGCCTGCAACTGAGCCTCTACCCTCCACCCCAGCAGCCCTTCCTCACATTAGAGGAAATCCTCCCCTGCTGCTTGCTCCATTGACTGGAAGTTGAGGAGCCGTGCTCAGCCTACGACTTGTACAGAGCTGCAGGCTGGACGGAGGAGAGAGCAGAAAAGTACTCTTTCCCAAAATACTGCCATCGAGTTGATGCTGACTCACAGCAACCCTGCAGGGCAGAGTAGAACCGCCCCATGTGAGTTTCAGACTGTGACTCTGTGTGAGTAGAAAGTGGGTGGTTTTGAACTGCTGAGCTTGCACTTAGTGGCCCAACTCATAACCACTACACCACAGGGCCCCCTTCCCAAAAGAAGACAAGGGTATTACTGAGAAATAAAGTAAAAATTATGCAGATTAGTGAGATATAGTTAATTACTTATGGTCCCTTCTAGCCATAATCCTCCTTGTTTGATGTGTTATAAATTCTAGCACCTACACTTGTGCTTATAATCCCATCTTGAAGGGAGTTATCTGTTATGTTCATACTACAGGACTAAGGTAGTCCTTAGACTATTTTCAGACCAATGACTCAAGCCCCTACCCTTTGTTTCCTGGGGGACATCACCTGCAGAAGGCAACCCCAACCATTATCTCCGGACTGGTAAACTGAAAGCCTTTAGGAACTTAAACAAAGAAAGAACCTGATGAGAACTCCAGGCCTGTCTAAAGAAAGCATCTGTTTTCCTGTGCTAGCCAACTGCTACAGCGTGGAAACACGACACCTGATCTTTCAGATGTTCTTAATTATCTGGGGAGAAAGCAGAGTTTTTATGTGAAAAATTACCTCGTTTTTAAAATGTGGTAATTGAATCACATTAGGAGAAAATGATCAATAAGTTTCTGTTATTGAGTCAATTCTGACCTTAATGTACAACAGAATGACACGCTGCCCCATTCTAAATTGTCTTCACCATTGCCAACATGTTCCGGTTTATTGGTGCGGCTATTGTGTCAATCCGTCGCACCAAAGAGCTTCCTCATTGACCCTCTGCTTCAGAAACATGATCTCCTCCTCCAGTAATAGATCCCTCCTGATGACTCATCCAAAGCAAAGAAGTGAAACAAGGTTTTCACTGACTCATTGTTAGAAGGAGATCGCTAGGCCTTGCTTCCTAGTCTTTGTCTGAAAGCTCTGGTATAAGCTGTCCACCATGAATGACCTGCCAATATTGTAAATACCGGCGGCATAGCTTCCAGCAAGCCATAGTATGCCGAGCTGACAGAGATGAGGATTACATTACACTAATATGATGGAAACAACAAAATAACATCTCCCTCAAGTCAGATAAAAATGTTAGTCTCTCTTGTGAGAGACAGGTCAGAACTACAATGGCTGATTGAGTGATCATGCAACAAGGTTGCTGCTAGCTTTCTATGGTTGCTCTACCACTCCCTTGTGGTGGCCTTTGTCTTCATGAACCATGTGTTAAACTGGGTCAGCTAGAGAAACAAATCTAAGGACTCTCATGGGTGTGAGACAGTGGATCAACCTTCCTAATGCCACGACCCTTTAATACAGTTCCTCATGTTGTGGTGACCCCCAACCATAAAATCATTTTTGTTGCTACTTCATGACTGTAATTTTGCTATTGTTATGAATTGGGCAACCCCTGTGAAAGGGTTGTTCGATCCCCAAAGGGGTCTCAATCCACAGGTTGAGAACCACTGGTGTAAGAGAAAGCTTAATATCAAGAAGTGATTATGCATCAATAAAACATTCCAGCTCAATCCAACTCAAGTCCACAAGTGTGATACTACACTAGTCCATAAGTCCCTCTTCAGACTCACAAAGCCACATGCAATGATGCAGAATGCAGGAACATCAGCGGCCAGTGGGTGCAAAGTCTTGTGGATCTTAATGTAATGGTGGTGGATGCATCTCCAGGACTCACACAGGTTTCCACTTGGTGTCAACAGGAAGGTGAAGGCAGAGAGAGAGGGGGACCTTATGAGAAGGTCACACCCACAAGGAGGCACCATCAGGCTGTGACCTGATTGACAGGCTAGAGTCCACACCTAATCTTTCATATCTTCAAGTTGACACTCAGTTAAGTACCACATACCAATATGACTGAACTCCAGCATCTAAAAATTCCTGGCAGCAGAACATAAGCCTGGCTGGAAGAAGAGGGAGACAAGGTATCTTTTAAGGAAGCTGCTACAGATCATATCTGGTTACATTGTCTTCGAATTTAGTTGTATGACCACAAGTAGCTGCAAGGGAAGTTGGGAAATGTAGTCTTCGTTCTAGAGGCTTTACTATAGGGAATATTAAAGGGGGAAAGACTATTGTGGTTGACAATTAATAGTGTATGCCTTAATAACTCATCAGAATTTTTGAAAACTTATGCAGGCAAAATTATACCTATGAGCCAAGGTTAGCCAGTAATCTGCCAGCTTGCAATCCTTCCTCTACAGGCTGGAGCAAGGAGCTTGGTGATTTGTAGGCCTATGATGTATAAGTATTCTAATTATACACTCACTATATAACTGGACGAGGAGCCCTGGTGGCAGAGTGGTTACGAGTTGGGCTGCTAACTGCAAGATCAGCAGTTCAAAACCACCAGCCATTCCTCGGGAGAAAGAGCTCTTTACTCCCTTAACGAGGTACAGTCTTGGAAACTCACAGGGGCAGTTCTACCCTGTCCTTTGGGGTAGCTGTGAGTCAGCATTGACTCAACGGTAGTGTGTTTCTACTCCCATAGTTATAATCTCAGAAACTCACAGGGGCAGTTCTATCCTGTTCTATAGGGTCGCTATGAGTCAGAATTGACTCAATAGGGTCACTATGTATAGGAGCGGACTCGAGGGCGGTGAGTTGAGCTACTACAACTGGAAAGGGAGCCCTGATGGCATAGTGGGTACATGCTTGGGAGCTCACTGCAAGGTGGTTTTGCTTTGGTTACCCGGGTAGAGAAATAAGGCACCAGGCTGGTCCATCTTCAGCAAACAGAAAGGAGAGAGTCAGGTAGTGACTACAGAACCAGGGCACCAAATGTTAATGGATACAATAATCCCTGGAGCTCAGGCACCTGGACTTTGGAATGTGAGACCCAGTGAATTAAGAAAGTAGTAGGGGGGGGGGAATAGATCACAATGATCTACATATGACCCCCTCCCTGGGGGACGGACAATAGAAAAGTGGGTGAAGGGAGACATCAGTGAGTTTAAGACATGAAAAACAAAATAATTTTTAAAAATAAATAAAAATAATAATTTATAAATTATCAAGGGTTCATGACGGAGGGAGGGTGTCGGGGGAGGGGGGATGAGGAGCTGATACCAAGGGCTCAAGTAGAAACAAAATGTTTTGAAAATGATGATGGTAACAAATGTACAAATGTGCTTGATGCAATGGATTGTGATAAGAGTTGTATGAGCCCCCAATAAAATGATTTAAAATAATAATACTTTTTTTTTTTAAAGAAAAGAAAGTAGGAGGTGGAGAGAAAACTCTTAGGAGACTTTCAGGAAAGACTGTTTACTGAGGAACAGGGGCTTTCGAACTAGGGGATAAAATGCTTTCAGAGGAACTGTGAGGTGCACCCCACACACACACACTCACACCTCTTTTGCCCTGTGTGTGCCCGAGTGCAGAGTCTTAATCCACGGGGAACCGCCCGCCCGAGGGGCACGAGGGTGTGCCCGAAACCTGCACAGAAAAGGGGTGATCGCTCAGGGAAGCTCGGCCACCAGACACTGCGACCAATAGAAAATGGGAAACCACCTCTCCAGGCCTCGGAAGGAGAAACGCAGGGGCTCCCAAGGACATTTCTCCAACAGCCTTTTAGGGGGCATGGGGTGAGGCTTTGGGAGAGCAATCCCCGGGATAAAGAAAAGCAAAACAAGCAAACACAAAAGGTTAGACCCTGCTGCTTCATTCGGCCAGAAGAACCAATCTTTCACCGTCTGTACGGGCTCCAGTGCGGGCCGGGTCTGGGGGCTCTGTCTAGTCCTCCGGGTGAGCGCAGGAAAGACTCAGTTGCAACCAGTCCGGGACTGTGTCCCCTTGCAGGAAAAGAGCACTCTACCTTAAAATCGTAGACTCCTCTGGCTTGCCTGCCTGCCACCCCCTGTGCCACAGGGCAGAGAGACTTGGGCTGAGAAAACGGAAGAAACTGGACCCCTGGGCCCATCCTATGGAGCTTTGAGAAAGGAATGAAAACAATGGGAAGGGATCCTCAGCAGTTTCCACTGCCCCCCAAACAACAGATGTTCCCCCTTTGGGAGGGCCCCACAGGCCAAGGGGAAATTAGATATGTTAACGCCCCTCTTACCAGTAGGGAAGTTCAAAATTTCAAGAAAGACATGAAATCCTTCCTTGAAGACCCCTTCGGCCTATCAGAACAATTAGATCAATGGCTGGGGCCCAGTGGAAATGATGCCAGTCATGGCCATCCTGTTTACAGGGGAAGAGAGGGGGTGATTCGAAGAGCTCTCCTAGGGAGTGAGATGCTCCTTCTCTGGAACAACACCCCATCATCCCCCACTCCCAGCACTGACTCAGAGTGAGCCAGTAATGACCCCAGGATAAGTATATAATTCAATGTATGGCAATGGGCATCACTTTACTTCCAGAACCTTAAAGGGAATAATGGCACCCTCCCTCCACAGGAAAAGTAAAAAAAAACAAAACAAAAGAACCAGACACTTAAATAACAAATTATTAAATTAAGCTTAGAAACTCAATTGCCATAGACCAAGTGCCTCTCAGCCTGTGGAGTTATGCTTCAAATCAGGATGGCCTCAAAGAGGGACCCAAGGTTGTCCTCTTGTTAGCTATTGTATGGGCTACCCTACCTGCCAAGGACCACAGACCTGCCTGTCATGGAAGGCAAAGAGCAAAGTCTAATGAAGGTGCTGGCCCTTTCTTCTGTTTTGTCAACCGTCAGGTTAAATCAAGACTCCTGGCCCAAACCCCTCCTCTTGAATTAACTGTGCATCACTTCTGGCCAGGAAACTGGGTGCTGATCAGGACCTGGAAAGGAGACAAACTGCAGCTGAACTGGAGGCCCCACACCAAGAGCTGCTGCTGCAGGAAACTGGAGGGAAATATGAGGAGGACTATATTCCCTACCTTAGAACACTGGGAATCTGGAAAGCTGGTATTCCATGTAGGAAAGCCTCCACTTTGGCAAATTACAAGTAAAGTCCAAGTACATTATCCTGCCCTAAATATCATTCTCACAGATTCCCCCCTTAACAGCTATGTTGCCGTAAAGTGAGCACATGGTTGATTCTGTCTCCCCATAGAAGCAGCCAATATCCTTTTGCTCCCTCTTCCTGCTGTGTCACCAAATCCCCCTCATACCTTCCCCCAGTGCAGGTATTAGGTTTCCTCCACTGTGAGCTCAGAGACTTTAATGTAGATACCACCCACCTATGACCGTGTAACTACTGAATATTCATGTCTTAAAGCTACCTATAAGTGTCCCAAGACATTAAAGGCTCACTCTCACTTCTCCCAGTTCCACGTGGACCATCAAGAGGAGCTGAGGTGAGCACGCTACCAGACAATGTGTCTGACTCCTTTATTTTAGTATCTCTCCTATCCTTCTTATCCTCTATGACTCTACTAGAATCTTTATATATTATCGCTGTATATTTGTGCCTTCTGGCCCTTTGGGTTGTTGGAGGCTGGTTTCCTCTGACAGCTGACCACCAAGATGGCCGTCTGGACCATGGGGAGAGGGTGCACTCATGATATTTGCGTGAAAGGTCCTGTTAAGTAGAACTCACCCCAAGAGAGAAGGGGTAGTCAGTGGAAGGCACATGTCTTGACCAGAGAAGCCCGCAAAGGGTCCCTGAGAAGGAGGAAGAAACTGCATCACAGTTTTTTTCTACTAATGGCTGAGTGTGGAAATTACCTCAGCTGCGTAAGGAGCAGTAGGAGGTACCCTATGCACCCGTGCCCTAGTCAAACTGATAGTTAATGTGACCAAGACTATATGCCCCTTAGTCTTCAAATGTAATGGTTGTAACAACCCCAAATGAGTAAGTAAAAGCCATAAGGCCAATGTTAGAGATAGACATGACATGGAAGTGTGAAGGCCTGGGTGGAATGGGTTAAATATACAGGACTGGTTCTTAACAAAAGTCATTGCTATGTTTGTGTGACTGGTGGGCCACAGGCGCAAGGGGTGCCCTACCCCCTCCATGGTCAGGAACATGCTTGGATCCAGCACGCACACACTGCAAGATGGCTCTGTCCAAGATAAGGATGCTCGGGGAAACAGAGCTTGGCCTTGGCCTTCCGAGCACTGCACACACCATCACCCCACAGGTGACTGAGCCACTCTTCTTTCCTCTCAAGGCAGGGAGAAGAGCTCACAGTACCTGTAAGAGAATTCACAGCCTGCAACCACATCCTATGTGTCACCGGTAAGCTTAGCAGTCGCGACTGTTCTCCCTGCTGGGTACCCTGGGTGGATGTCTGGTGGCATGGTAGAAAGGAGAGCCTTTGAAGTTTGCTTCCGTCCAATTGACCTGGGACGTGTGCCTTAGACCAGCTGGTAATCCCCTTCACCCTAGTGTTCTGAGAAAAACCCAAGCACAAGGAGAAATCCCGTGAAGACCCCTGCCAGCGCTGAGATGCTTACAACGCCACTGGATCCAAAGACTTTCTCCCCACTGGCCTGTGATCGTCCTGCATTCGGCATCATAGCTTGTGTTTCGTGAGTCTGAAGAGGACTTTATAGATTGGTATCAGACATATAGGCTAATATCAGACTTATGGGCTTGGACTGGACTGGGTTGAGGTGCTTTCTTAATGTACAATTACCCTTTATATAAAACTCTCTCTTAAAACACATATGAGTTTCTATGGATTTGTTTCTCTAGTCTATCCAGACTAACACACCAATCCCAAACCCTGCAGGCATTAAACGCTCTAGGTAATGAATTAATCGAGAATGCTGGGATTGGAACCCTTTGACTGACTAGCTGAAGGGGTGGTCCCGCAGCAAAACAGAGCTGCTTCCCTTCCTCTCCTTTCTCATAATAGTGGCTGGGATTCTAACAGTAGTTAGATGTTATATGACACCTGTGTTTGAGGACTAGTTCAAAGGATAATTTGAGACCGTGGTGAGTAAACAGATGCCCATGGCATGTCAACAAACCAACCTAGTACTTTTAGAGACATCCATAAGTGATACACTGTATGAAGGGAAAGGCAACAGACAGGGGATACGTCTGAGAGATGTAAATGAAGTTGAGACCAATGAGCACAGAGAAAAGGGGGAGAAATTGTAAATAACGAGTCACTAGGCTAGTCCATCTTTAGCAAACTGAGAGCAAAGAGTCCGGTAGTTACTGAATAACCAGGGCACCAATGGTAACTGTGAAAACAACCACAGGAGCTCAGGCACCTGGGGCATGGAATGTGGGAAGCCAATGAATTAAGAGTAGGGGTGGGGGATGGAGAGAGACTTCTATGTTTCGAGAAAGATTAAATAACCCCACAGTACTCAGCCAATGAGGAACCAGGAGAGGTAGCTTGCAAATTAGGGTATAAAATGCTTGCAGAGGGGCTGGGAGGTGCCCTCCAATCTTTTGCCCCATTTGTCTTGGGGCTTGGGCACCCAATTTTACAAAATATAACAATAAAGGCCTCTCTCTCACTAAAGCAGTGGTTTTCAACCTGTGGGTTGCCACCCCTTTGGGGGCCGAATGACCCTTTCACAGGGGTCACCTGATTCATAACAGCAGCAAAATGACAGTTATGAAGTAGTAATGAAAATAATTTTATGGTTGGGGGTCACCACAACACGAGGAACTATTTTAAAGGGTGGCAGCATGAGGAAGGTTGAGAACCACTGCACTAAAGTGAGTACAGACTGGATTTCTTGAGAGTTTGGTGGTTAAAATCCTGTGATGGCCCATTGGTAAAGTCACATGGGATAAGGCAGTCTGCCCCAGTTCTCTCATGAGACCCTTTGGGGTTTGGGCCAGAATACGGGTTTACATTGGCCTTCCTGTTGTCAAGAGGTCAGTGTTGTAATGGTGGCCAGGGTTTTGACAATGTTTTTCACAGTAGGATGATTTTATGTCAATTTTAATTTTTAAAATCAATTTATTGGGGCCTCTTACAGCTCTTATCACAATCCATACATAATCCATTGTGTTAATGTAGAAGAGGTGAAGAAAAAAACAAGGGAGGTGCTGTCAATACTCCAAAAAGACGAGTTTGAAAAATGTTTCCAAGAATGGAATCGCAGATTTGACAAATGTATTAAGTGTAATGGAGAGTACTTTGAAAGTGATGAGGCTGTTTTGTAAAAAAAATGTAAATACATTGCTTTGGAGAAAAAAATCTGTTTTTTGTTTTGTTTTGTTTTTGCTGGAGGGGTGTGTGTGTGTGTGTGTGTGTGTGTGTTACCCCCTCATATATGTCACAGGATTTGTTTCCGTACGCAACCTATTCTCGGGCAGTCTCTGACATGTGCGACAGCTTATATAGAATGACCATTTATTCTTTGTTTCATATGTGTATTGCCGTTGTGTTGCCTAACTTTTAAACATAGCTTGTGATGTCTTTCACTGTAATTAGGCGCATGCTTCAGAGCTTCTCCAAGTCTGCTTTAATGATGGCAGTACGAGAAGCCTGACTGACATGGACTTATTAAAAACATGAACACACACACACACAAGCCTGAACACATTCGTTATACCACTTGGAAATCTGTAATTTCACTAGAATTTTTTTAAGAGGAAACAAAAATTATTTGAGAGTAACTATGTATCTTCTTTCAGTTTTGCAGGGAAGACCTTCGACAAGCAGGATGGATGGACACAGTGGCTGCATCACAGGCTCAAACGGGACAACCATTGCGAGGGAGGCCCAGGGCCGGGCAGTGCTTCCTCCTGTTGTGAGCGGGGCGACTCTCAGTCGGAACCTACTCATGGCACCTAACAACAATGTCTGTTTCTTTCTTTTTAAAGGGGCTCTGACAGCTCTTATCACAATCCATATATTCATCCAGTGTGTCAAGCACATTAGCACATATGCTACCATCGTAATTTTCAAAGCATTCTCTTCCCACTTGAGCCCCTGATATCAGTTACCCATTTCTTTCCCCTCCTTCCCAGCCCACCCTCTCTCACAAACACTTGATAAGTTACAGATTATTATTTCTATATTTTATATTGTCCTCCATCACCCCTCACCCACTTTTCTGTTATTCGTCCTCCTGGGAGGGGGTTCTTGGTGGATCCTTGTGATCGATTCCCCCTTTCTCCCCCCACCCTCCCCTAATCCTTCCAGTATCTCTACTCTCATTGTTGTCCCTGAGGGTTTTATCCATCCTGGATTCCTTGTGTTTGGGGCTCTTATCTGTAGCAGTGTGCATGTTCTGGACTAATCCGATTTCTACAGTAGAATTGAGGTCATGATCATTGGGGGAGGAAGCGCCCAAGAACTAGAGGAAAGTTGTGTTTCATTGGTGCGATACTGCACCCTGACAATGTCTGTTTCTTAATTCCTATATCAAGCTATAGAAAACAATCATCTTATGAAAAGAAAAGCAACTTAATTTACTGGAGTCTTAAAAAAATTAAGCTTTGTGGAAAGCAAATTTGGTTTATATGATTTCAGGTCTTTCCCCAGCTACTTACTTTTAAAAGTAAGCCATCTTTGTTGTGATCTTGCTACTACTGAGAGTTCCTTAGGAGCTCTAGTGGTGCAGTTGGTTAAAGTTGGGCTGTTAACTGGCAGGTTGGCTGTCTGCTCACGTAAAAATTCAGTCTTAGGAATCCCAAGGAATGACGGTTCTATTCTGTCCTATAGTGTCACCATGCATTGAACCCACTCAAGGGCAGTAGGTGGAAAAATGCTCCAGAAGTTATCATTTCTGAAGAAACCAAAAAGAGATGGTTGGCTTAGATCATGTTGGTCATTCCCTCTACTTTATGGAAAAATAGCTTTTTGTATGTGAAAGTCATCGAATTCTAATAGGACAATCAATGCAATAGGCCTGCTGTGTCTCAAGTCCCAGTGTTTGTCCCTCTCTGAATGAGTGTGTGCCCTTGGGCTGTGAGTGAGATATTGGGCTGCCAAATGCCAGGCTGCCCACCACTCACTCTATGAGCGAAAGCTGGGGTCTCCTGCTTCCATGGAGATTTACAGATAAGATCACAGAGGGTCAGAATCCACTTGCTGGCAGAGGGCTTTTGTTGGAGGGATAGGAGTAGACGGGGGCCCAAGTCCTGGTTAAACTCCTACTTGGGGTAGCAGAAAACATTATTTTTTTTTTTTTAGAAAACACTATTTTAATGAGGAGACCAACCCATTGGAGGCACTGTCACAAATTGTCCTTTTGTGATAACAGTTTTGGATCAGATATAGATTTTCTTCTTATGTCAAATACTGAACTATTGCCCAGAGTATTGCATTGTTTTATTTTTTACATAGATTAAATGCCTACTCCTTAATAGATATAGGGTAGAACAAACAAAAGCATCTTTTTTTTTTTTTGTCTTTTCTATACTCCTGAAGCCTTCTACAGCACTCATTGTCCTCCACAATGGTTCACGGCTAGTACATGATTTGTGGTGCTAGGTGCAAAAAAAGAGAAGTACTTAAAAAGCACTTACTGATGGAATTCAAAGACTATAGCATAAAACAAAACTGTCATAATAAGGGGAGAAAAAGATTGATGTTGTTAATCATTTTATTTTACATGTATCCAAAATCAATGCTCTTGGAAGTGGTGGGCAAGAAATCAAATGATGCATCATTGCACTGGCCAAATCTGCACAAGACCTATTTAAAGTATTAAAAGGCAAACATGTTACTTTGAAGACTAAGGCACGCCTGAGTCAACCCATGGTGTTTTCAATCACCTCATATTCTTTGTCATGCATGTGAAAGTTGGAAAATGAATAAGGGCGATCCAAGAATTGAATAACATGAATCATGGTATAGGCAGGAATATTAACTATCATAGACTGCCAGAAGAAAGAACAAATCAGTCCTGGAAGTATAGCCAGAATGCTCCTCAGATGGGAGAGTAGCAAGTCTTAGAGACAGTGGCAGTTACATAATTTGTTGTCAATTTGAGACTTAAGAGTGAAGGGCTGGGGTTTAGCCTAGAAATCAGGACGCAGCTTAATGACCTCATTTGGAGGTGCTTAGGAGATAAACAGATCCCTGAAGGCAGGACACATACTCACTCCCTTGAAGACATTACTAAGAGCTTGATGGAGCTACGCTGATGCAGCCAGAGCCCTGGAATTGGAGTAGCCACGTGGAAACCCATGTCAGCACTGAGATGCCTCTACCACCA
>NW_022111369.1:67641325-67642935 GCF_000313985.2 Echinops telfairi | reverse complement strand
AGACTGATGGATAGTTCCTGAGTAAACTGTAAACAACCTGACTGTTATCTGATCCTGAGCAGTAGCCTGCCCTATGATGGGTGTGCACCTTGCAGAAATTGGTGCATTTGTTGTAACTGTAACGTATTGATCTGTCACTCATCTTGCATTTGTGATGGTTTCCTCTGTCCTCCTACATCATTTTTAGAGCTCTGTGTCTCAGCAAATCCTGGGATGTCATTATGACCTGATGCTAATTGCCTCCCAAATCTGGATGATGTGTCTTTGTCTCATTTGCCCTGTTTAAGATTCAATAAATGTTCTCTTGTATTTGAGATTTAGGGTCTTTTTGTACCCTAAAGCACTATAGAAGACTCCTGACTTGGCAAATTGAATCAGCACATGCAGTGTGTGAGTGGGAGATACTGAAGGAAGGGAGCAAGTTATAACACTTTGCCTATAACTTTTTGTTAAGTAGGTCTCATTTAGTAAGCAAATCATTAAACCATTGCCTCACCAAGTAGCAAGAGTGGTTGCCCTGCCTTCCTTGTTTGACTCACTACATGGAATATTGAGCTGACGGTAAGGCATGATGATGAAGCTGGCCTGCGTGTTGCAAGGGCAAGCTCTACTGGCAAGCTCCTGTTGTACACCATGCCCTTTACTCACCAATTTTAATGCTCCTCTATGTCCCAAAACGCTTTTTGATTTTGATGATAAACCGACGCCCCATGACTAAGGAAAATATACTAGTATGCTTGCCAAACGTGGCACACTCAATAGGACTCATTTACCCTGACACACCCTCATAATGGAGTAACACATGTGAGTGTCAGAACTTGACAGGGCTGCTGCTTGGTTTTTCCTTTCCTCTCAAGTTTTCCACCAATGAGGAGTTCAGTCTTACAGCTTTGCTAGTTTCCTTCTCTGACAGGTTTTCACCTTACACAGTTCAGGCTTTAGAAGGTTTCATTATACCATGAGCTCCTGCATCTAAGTCACTCCCTCTTAGTAGAGACAGTCTGGTGATAGGAAAGGGCTAGCCAATATAACTAAAATTAATTTACATTAACGTTGTGTGGTTCTCTTAAGACAACAACAATGATGTTAAAAACAACCTGAAATGTTTATCTGAGAAGGGAAAAAAAATTAAACTATGAAAAAAATCATCATGTGGATAGGATATATTCTGACCTTTTCACCATCATTTGGAATTCTATTGTGAAAAGGGAAAACTTGTGAACAAAAGAGGGAGCTTTGTAGAAAAGCAAAGTTGGATAGTGCTATGGATTGAGGATTTACAAATAAATATGGGAGCAGACAGCCTCATCTTTCTCCCATGAAACAGCCAGGGAGTTTGAACCTCCAACCTTGCAGTTAACTGTACAACACTTGCTTGACAACATTACCAGAACTTTCCCTAAACTGTGCTATGAATTAAGACTCTAAAGTGTGTGAGAAAAAAAAATCGTTGAAGTCATCCACTTATAGTATTAGTTATAGCAGCCATAGATAACTAGGATAGATAATAAATATAGAAGATACAAAACCACCAAACATATTACTGATGGAATAAAATGGATTTAGGTAAAGTTAAAATTGATTAATAAATTACTCAAAAGAAAAAAAAA
>NW_022111369.1:67635096-67639983 GCF_000313985.2 Echinops telfairi | reverse complement strand
ATGCCCTACCAGGCCTCCCACACCCACCTCACCACCAATTTGGATCACTTGTTGTCTTTTCCATCTCTAAACATTTGAGTTTCCTTTCAGGAAAGGCACCCATTCTGCAAAATGTGTAGGCCATGCATAGGAATCAGCAAAAGTATTCCATTTGTATTTCATTGCCTCCCCCACCCAATTGCTTTAGTCCCTATTTGCATGATCATCCTGAAATCTGAAGTTTGCTTCTGTGTCTTAAAAGAAAAATCATAAGAGGAAATCCCACAGGCAATTTTAGATGGAAATAAAGAAAGTGATTAGAAGTACAATTTGGCCATGACAATGAGATAGGAGGGCAAGATGGAACACTACTTAATCTATGGTAAACTAAAGCCTACATATTTCCATTCATTACCATGGACCACATTTTTCCCTGAAAATAATTTGTCTCACTGTTGCATAAACAATCAAAGAAGCCACGTACCTCAATCCTAGTACTAGATTGTAGGATTCCTCTGCCATGGGTTAAAACATATGTATACAACAAACAAAAAAACACCTCAGGGATTTGACATACATTTGTAAACTTAGGAGTCGATATCAACTCAGTGACAGTGAGTTGATTTTGGAGTATCTGTCAAAAAGGAATCGTCTGAATTATTTAATAGCAGACCACAAGATGAAGTTGTAGAAGTCAGAAATCAAGAAATCTCAGGGCACTGCTATTTATTTTTATGTTTTAAGCTTATGGGAGGAATAATAATTAAATAAGAAACAGTCTTCAAGTTAAAGAGGAACCACTGTCATCCTTATCAAACAAGTTTTAATCTTATTATTTGGAGAATAAACGCATTTGTTCCAGTTTCCCACAAATGCTGCATTTCTCTTATAAAGCCCGATTCAAATATGTGGTCGAGATCGTGAAAGGGTGCAGATTCATAAGCATCGATTCTGACTGGATTTCATGTTATTTTTGCTCTATCTAATGGTTATTGGTTTCTTGGTAATTTAAGTGCACAATTGAGTAGTTGTTGTGTTTCATATATGTTAATATAAGCTGTGTTCCATCTTGAAAGTCGACTCCTGGTAACAGAGACAGGGGACTGGTGATCCATGCGGGTGCTGTGAATAAAAGGAGTTCTGAGGATGCCGTGAGTGAAGCATGAACCTGCTCATTGCACAGCTGGTCACACTCACCGACCCCTCCCTGGGAGAAAGAGGAGGTTATCTGCTTTGGTAATGATTCACAATCTTGGAAATCCACTACAAGGTCATTATGAGCTATAATTGACTCAATGGCCATGCATAGATTGAATTGTGCTCTTATCCCCAAAAGATATGTTGAATCCTAACTTCTGGTACCACCAATTGTCTGCCAGTTTGTAGTACTGTGGTGACTGATGTGTTGCTGTGATGCAGGAAGCAATGTAACTGGGATTTCAAATACCAGGAAGATCACTCAAAGTGAAGAAATTTCACCAAAGATTCCAGACTAAGAACAGAGTATCAAGAAGGAATAGGCTGTCCACTTCTGAGGAATTAGCCAACTAAAATCTTAAGGATAGCAGCAAAACATTGTCAGATACTGAGAAGTTCATGAATAGAAGCAAAACATTGTGAGAGATCGTGCCAGAAGAAGAGTCCCTCAGGTCAGAAGGCACTCAAAAGATGGAGGAGAGCTACTGCCTTAAAGTAACGACATGGATGAAATAAAGCCTTCAGGACCTTCATTTGCTGATGGGACATGAGTCAAAACGAGGGGAAAAAAAGGCTGCAAGCATAAGTTAATAATCAAAACTTGGAATGTATGAAGTATGAATCTAGGAATATTGTAATTGTCAAAAATGGGAGGAAACGCATAAAGATAAACATTCTAGGCATTAGTGAGCTGAAATGGACTGGTTTTGGCCATTTAGAATCAGAAAGTATTATTATTTACTCTGCTGGGCATGAAAGATTCAAACTAATGCACCAAACACTAAAGCTAGTGATGCAGAAATTAAATAATTCTACCAATGTCTTCAGTCTGAAATTGATCAAACATGTGATCAAGGTGCATTGATAATTATTGGCAATTGGCACGCAGAGGATGGAAACAAAGAGGAAGGAACAGTAGTTGGAAAATATGGCCTTGGTGATAGAATGAACCTGGAGATCTCCTGAATTTTGCAAGACCAAAGACTTCTTCGTAGCAAATACTTTTTTTCAACAATAAAATGGTGACAATACACATGGACTTCTCCATATGGAATACACAAATCCAATTGACGACATCCGTGGGTAGGTAGCTCAGTATCAGCAGCTAAGACCAGGCCAGGGGTGACTGTGGGCCAGACATCAATTACTCATCTTCAGGTTGAAGTTAAAGAGAATTAATACAGACCCATGAGAGCCAAAATAGGACATTGAGTCTATCTCTCCTGAATTCTGAGACCATCTCAAGAACAGATTTGATGCCTTGAATACTGATAATAGGAGACTTGATGAGCTGTGAGATGATATCAAGAATATACACGGAGAAGGGAAAAGTCATTAAAAAGAAGAAAGAAAGATAAAAGTGGATGTCAGAAGAGACTGTGAAACCAGCTACAAATGGAAGAAATGATTAAATAAAATAGCTGGAGAAAATTTCAAAGGGTAGCTCTAGAAGACAAAGTGAAACATTATAATGAAATATGCAAAGACCTAGAGTTAGAAAACCAAAAAGAGAATATGCTCAGCATATCTTAAATTGAAAGAGCTCAAGAAAATATTAAAGCCTTGAGTTGCAATATTGAAGGATACAAAAAGCATCAAAAAAGATGGAAAGTATATACAGAGCTACTGTACTAAAGAGAACCAGTCCACATTCAACCATTTCAATCAAGAGCATATGAGCAAGGGCTGATGGCACTAAAAGAAGTCCAACCAACTGAATGAATTAATGAAAAGCAAGGCTCTGGGAAAGGATGGAATAGAAATTTAAATATTCCAACAAGCGGATGAAGCACTGGAAGCACTCACTGGTTAGGTTGGGTTAGGCTGGGTTCACTAGAGAAAAAAAAGCAGTGACACTTGTATATGTTGCCTATAGAGAGGATTGTTGTTTTGCTTTGTTTAAATCAAGAAAAAGCTTACACAGTTGTAGAAACAGGTAAGGTCAGTTCAGATCAAGTCAGGCTTCTCCACACACATGGCAGCAGAATGATGAAGCTGAGACAGCAGGAGGCATAGGCTATTAGATGCTGGCGTCCCAAGTCAGCCCAAGGAGTCCACAGTCCACTGTCAGCTACTAGGATCATTACTGTTGCAGCAACGGAACAAGAGATTGAGGAAACGGACCAAGATCCAACTCCAGAAGAAGGCGAAGGGCTAAAGAGGATTTGACTCTGCTTAGTCTCTCTCTTTTATACAAAAAGGCTTATGTCAAGGAGGGGTCATAAGGCTGGGGCACAATTGATAGGTTGAGCTCTGCCCCTCCCCTTACCCAGGAGCGTCTAGTTGACATAATCTCTACCATCACACTTGACTATGCCAAGAAATTCGGAAGACAGTTTCTTGGCCAACTGACTAGAAGAGATCCGTATTTATACCCATTACAAAGAAAGGTGACCCAACAGAATGCTCAAATCATAGAACAAGATCATTGATTGCACACACCAGTAAACTCTTCCTGAACAAGGGTTGTAGCGCTACATTGACAAGAAGCTGCCAGAGGTTCAGGCAAGACTCAGAAGAGGCTATGGAACAAGGGATATAATTGCTGATGTCAGATGGATCTGGGCTGAAAGCAGAGAATACCAGAAAGATGTTTACTTGTGTTGTATTGACTATGCAAAGTTATTCAACTGTGTACATCATAGCAAGCTATGAATAGCCTTGAGAAGCATGGGAATTCCAGAACACTTATTGTGCTTATGTGGAACCTGCCCATGGATCAAGAAGCAGTTGAGTGCAAATGTGCTTGACACAATGGATGGATGGATGAATTGTGATAAGAGCTGTAAGAGCCCCCAATAAAATGTTTTTTTAAAAAAAATCAGCAATGGTATTCCTCTGGGTTTTATCATCTTATTACACTTATTCAATCAGTATGCTGAGCAAATCATGAGAGAAGCTGGATTATATGAAGAAGAATGTGGCATCAGGATTGGAGGAAGGCTTGTTAACAACTTTCAACATGTGATGATACAACCTTGCTTGCTGATAGAGTTCAAGGATTTCAGCCTTCAGTATGGATTACAACCCAATGTAAAGAAGACTCAAATCCTCACAACTGGATCAATAAGTAACGTCATGATAAATGAAGAAAAGATTGAAATTGTTAAAGATTTTGTCTCACTTTGATCCACAATCCATGCTCATGGAAGCAGCAGTCAAGAGATCAAAAGATGTATTACATTGTGGCAAATCTGCTGCACAAGACCTCTTTAAAGTGTTAAAAAAGCAAGAATGTTACTTTGAGGACTAAGGTGCTCCTGACCCAAGCCATGGTATTTTCATTTGCTTCATATGCATGTGAAAGTTGGACACTGAATAAGGAAGACTGTAGAATTGATGCATGTGAATTGTGGTGCTGGAGAAGAATATTGAAAGTACTATGGGCTGCTAAAAGGACAAAAATCTGTCTTGGAAGATGTGCAGCCTGAATGTTCCTTAGAGGCAAGGACGGAGAGACTTTGTCTTACATACTTTAGCCGTGTTGTCAGGAGAGACCAGTCCCTAGAGAAGGAAATCGTGCTTAGTTAGAGGGACAGCAAAAAAGCGGAAGGCCCTCAAGGAGATGGATTTACACAGTGCATGCAACAATATTGAGGTGGTTAGTTTATTGTGCCAACCTGACCAATAAATACATGTGGGGTTAATTGAAGGGCGGAGAGATAAATGGCTCGGTGAGCCTCGCCTTTCTAGTTCTCGGATCTCTTGCTT
>NW_022111369.1:67626939-67633864 GCF_000313985.2 Echinops telfairi | reverse complement strand
GAGTCATGTTTTTTCAAGAGTGAACAGAATCTGCAGACCCGTGGGCAGTGGGGTGTCTGTGGAAGGTGGTGCAGTTGGTACACTGCCCAAAAGACAACAGGCTGAGGGGCGAGTAGAGATGAGCTCTAACCTGACCTGTGATTTTGGAGCAGGAACCCCTTTGCCAGCTACCTGTTCGTGTCCACAGAGGCACAGCTACTGCCCGCATGGCCCTGTACCAAGGGTTGAATTGTGCCTCCCCAAAGCTAGGTTGAAGTCCTATCCCCTCTTCCACATGTCTGTGAATGTGACCTTGTTTTGAAATAGTGTCTTTGGAGATGTTCTCAGGGAATAGAAGGTCTACAGCAATAAAGTGGATCCTAATCCAATGAGTGGTGTACTTACAGGGCACTCAGAGGGAAGGCAGCATGCGCACATGGGGGCAGAGATTGGAGCCATGGTAAGCCGAGGGATGACAGGGAGCTAGGAGAGAGGTGTAGGAGAGCTTACATTTGAAGCACTTTGCTAGTTGAAGGCTACTTTATCTTGACATTGATTCAGCTTCTATTTGAATTCTTTCTGTCCACTACCAGTCATGTGCAGAAGCTTTTTTTAAAAAAATAAATCATTTTAGTGGGCACTCTTACAGCTCTTTTAACAATCCATATATCAATTGTATCGAGCACATTTGTACATATGTTGCCATCATCATTTCAAAACATCTTCCTTCTTGAATCCTTGTTATCAGCTCTTTTTTTCCCCTCCCTCCCTTTTGTCCCACCCTTGCGACCTCTTGATAAATTATAAATTATTTTCATATCTCACCCCATCTGCTGTCTCCCTTCACCCAGGTTTCTGTTGCTCATCCCCCTCAGTGTGTGTGTGTGTGGATATACGTCAATCATTGCGATCAATTCCCCCTTTCTCCCCTTCTTCCCCTTCTCCCCACCCTCATGGTATTGCTACTCCTATTTCTGTTCCTGAGGGGTTTATTTGTCCTGGATTCTGTGTGTCGATAGCTCTTATCAGTGTACATCCTCTGGTCTAGCCGGATTTGTAAGGTAGAACTGGGGTCATGAGAGTGGGGGGAGGAAGCATAAAAGAACTAGAGCAATGTTGTGTTTGGTGCTGACTCATCCCTTCCTTGTGACCCTTCTGCAAGGGGATGTCCAATTATCTACGGATGGGCTTTGGGTCTTCACTCCAACCCTCTCGTGTTCACATCGATTGCTTGTTTGGGGTCTTCTGATGTAGCAGAAGCTTTGTGTTTGAGCAGAATGTGCTTGAAACCCAATTAGGAGTCCCTTAGCCAGTGCATGGAGGGCAGCCTGGCCCTGGGATGCCATTCATGGATGTTAAGATGCCAGGGTGGCATGGTTATGAGTCATACCCCCAACTCCCAAGTAGTCCGGTGGCCGGAGGGCCCACCCCAGAACTCATCCTGTAAACTTTTCTAATCTGCAGTTGTGTCTGGCTCCCAATCAGGGCTTCTTTCAAGAGCAAGGATGTCACTCTGAGGACTGATGTGCACCTGACCCATGCCAAGATATTTTTAATCATCTCATAAGTAGGGAGAAATTGGATAAGGACTACGGGAGACCAAAGAATTGGTATATTTAAATTATGGTGCTGGTGAAGACTATTGCCAAGTACTTGGATTGCCAGACAAACAAGCAAATCTGTCTTTGAAGTATAGGCAGAAGGATCCTTAGAAGTGAGGATGCAAGACCTGCTCTCTCATACACTGGACATGTTCTCTGGAGAGACTAGTCTCTGGAAAAGGGCATTAGGTTCAGTAGGGGGTCAGCAAAACAGAGGAAGACCCTCAATGAGACGGACTGACACAGGAGCAGCAACCATGGGCTCCAACAGAACCATTGCGAGCATGGGGCAGGACCAGGCAGTGTTTCATTCTCTTGTACATACGGGGGCTGCGAACCAGGACCGAACAGCTACAGCATAAAATACACCGGAGTTGGAGGTCTTTTCTTCCCCTATAACTGAGGCGTGGGGCAAATGGTCTCAGAGCTTTTAGTAGGAATCAATCCTACCGGTATCTGGAATGCAACTTGGAGCATCCAGCCCTGTGAGACAATACCTCTCTGTTCATACAAACCAGCCTGTTCTTGGTACAGTCACAGCAGCCTCAGGAAAGGAACACTGGCTGTTTCCTTGGGCGATGCCTCTTCTAATTCTTGGAAGGGTGCTGGGAGAGCCAATGCAGTTCTGATGAAGACAGCACAGGCCTACAAAGAGTTTTCCCAGAGGGCTGGAGTGAAGAGGGAAATGAAAGTCCTTCTGTGAAAATGTGTGTGTGTGTGAGATCCCTCGGCACTTCAAGGGTTCAGTCTGTTTGAAAGAAGAGGCCCCAAAATAACTCTTCCTCAATTAGCCAGAGTGGGTAGCTCTTTATGGCATTTTTATTTGAATAATTAAATTGTGCTCCCTGCCCTCCAACCAATGCGTGACTTTTCTAGGAGATCATTACTATTTCAGGAAAATGGTCCCTAAAACAGGTCATTATTTTATTATTGATAACTGTTACTGCCACTGGGCAGGTGAGACAAATATAAGGCATTAAAATAACAACAATAAACCAGTTGCATGGTTTTTCTGATAAGCAATGTGAAAGAATGATAGGAAAATGGCTACAAGGGTGATAGGAGTAAAAAGAAATGGACCTGCAGATTCAGGATATTAAGGCCTTTTAAAAATATGTCAGTTCAGTTTGAGATAGGTGACTTGTCAAATGGTTCTTGATTTTTCAAGTATTTTTAATAACTCAAATGTTTACAATCATTCTTAAATGGAATATACAACAATATCTGCAAAGACACTATTTTTTTGGGGGGGTGGGGATAGGTGCGAGATAGGGGAGAGATTCCATCAATAGCCACTACATGCATTCCCGGCCCGCTGTGAGTATGTGTTTATGGAAAGGATGAGCCTACAATTTGGAGACCTCACCAAGGCAGCGTCTACTGAGCACGGTTACCCCACCAGCAGGAAATCTATGGAGTACAGGTCGTTATCAGTTCCTTTAGGTTAGAGGTAACAGAGGAGGAAAGCAAGCTACCCGCCTAAGGGAGACAAAACCCAAGCAGTTCCCCACTCAAGGGATGTCTGGATTACCCCTGTGAACAGTGTCTACATTCTTGGTGCGCTCCCCTTAGGCACAGGGAATAGTTTCACTCTCGCAGATGCTGACACAGCAAACGCACAATTCTCAATCACTCTCCAAGGGCTCAGCTTTCATGAAGGCCTGGCTACTTTGCCCCAGCCCCTTGGATGACAGCATAATTTCCGCTTCTGTCCATACCCAGAGATGCTATGGGGCAAAAAAGGGGAAGGGAAAGTTAAAAGTCAGCGTGGAGGAGCAATGGCGGCAGGGGTTGGGAGGGAGAAGGGAAGGGAGGCTTACTCACAGCACCTGATGAGGGGGCTGTGGGAGGGGGTAGACATGGTTTTATTTAAAATACACTGAATTTTTAGAACATCTGCTATGTTAGACAGGGTTCTCTAGAGAAACAAAACTAGACACTAATAATTATATATATATAGATATAAGAAAAAAACAATTTATAAAGCAGTACAAATGGCTCAGTGCAACTCACTCCTGTGAAACAGTTGTGAGGCACTGGCAGTGCTTCGAGTCTTGAGGGCTGCTGGGTAGTGCTCTGTAGAGCAATTCGAGCTATCCAGGCACAGGCAGCAAACAGCAAGTCAGGTCACCAACAGTCAGCCAGATGACAGGGTCTGAGAGTCCCCAGCTCAAAAGATGTACATTGCAGTAGCGTGGTGAAGCAGGTCTTGAAGGAACCTCAAGTTACAGCGACACAGTCCACGGGTTAGGTGTCCCACAGGTAGTGTAGCCTGTAAATTGAGGTACAGAACCAGCAAGGCAGCTGCACACTGGTCTGATGATCAAAGAGCCAGAGACAAGGAAGGTGAGGCTCACCGAGCCATTTATCTCTCTGCCCTTCAATTAATCCCACATGTATTTATTGGCTATGTTGGCACAATAAACTAATTGTGCCAACAATTATATATATATATCCATATAATTATGGATAAAATTATATGCTACAGCAAACTACAACCCCCTCCCTCCCCCAAATAAACAAAAACCAATTTGGTATTAATAAATTATTTTAGTCGTGTGTGGAAATGAAGACCACCTGCATTCCATTATTTCTGTTTCCGGGTCCTGGTCGAAGATGCTGTTGATTTGAGCATAGTAAGCCATGGATTAATTTTAACCAAGTCCTGTGTCATCCATGGCTGAGAAGATGCTCCATTGGGCTTGGAATCCCTATTGAATGGGCCTTGGCATTGCTGTGAAACAGGACGGGTAGGGGCCTTGGTTTCCTGGCTCTCACGAGTTGTTGGTGGCTGACTACGTGCAGGGTCATTCTGCCTACAGCTTGCTAGTCGAAAATATTTGGGGGTTTCCTTCTCTGACAGGTTTCTGGCTTGTGTGGGTTCTGCTGTCTTTATCGATGGAAGAGAAACCTCCATTTAATGACTTGACAGAACACTCCATGGACATGTATGTGCGGCGGACAGTCTGAGATGGTAGCTGTCATGTGTTTCTGTTTGCTCTTGCCTGCGGACCAGCTGTGTGGATTCTGACTCATGGTGACCACTGCATGCATGTCGCGTACCACTCTGTTCCCTGTGCTGGTTCTGGGAGAGGACTTTCTTCCCAGAGGCCTTTGGGTGGGTTTGAACCTTCAACCTGCTGCTTAGCAGCTGAGCATTTGTACCACCCCCAGATACTTTTCCTTCCTTTAGACTATAGTACGTGACTTTGGTGCAAAGCTTTACTACTTAAGACTGATGCCGGCTGCATAAAAGGAATAAAGTGAGTCTTGCAGCCAATAAACCAGGACGGTTGCGCTGCCTGAACGTGCAGTGTCTGCCGTGCTGCCCAGGCAGCAGTGGAGGTGTTTCACATTCTCATTTTGTGCCCTCTCATACCAGGCATTTGTTTCCCTCTGATGTAGTCAGGGGACGTGCTTGGTATTTGCATTACCATAAATTATTAGAAGGACACATTTTTCCGGCATATTTTCTGATTCCTCTTATTAATGAAAATCAACTCTGGCAGACATTATTCCGGTCTGAGTGACCATCTACGAAGGAGCCTACAACACTATTGAACCCAGGGTATGAGTCAGTTCCTGCAGTCATCCAGGTCTTTTTAATGCATCAGTATAAAATAGTTTCCTTTTCCAGGCTTTTACTTCTAACGTTGGCTCCCCCTTGATAAGGCTGCCAAAGGAGCTTGAAGAGACCCTGAGACTGTTAGGCTGAGATTCCTACGGCGATGACTCAGACCAAGCCCCTGCCATCACATCGATGGCAGTATCATAGCAGCCTTCTAGAACAGGTTTCTGAGACTTTACATCTTTGTTTTAAATCATTTTATAGGGGTCTCATACAGCTCTTATCACAATCCACACACACATCCATTGTATCAAGCACATTTGTACATTTGTTGTCCTCATTCTCAAAACATTTTCTTTCTACTTGAGCCCTGGGTATCAGCTTCTCATTTTTCCCCCTCCCTCATGAACCCTTGATAATTTAAAAATTATTATTTTTGTCATGTCTTACACGGTCCGACGTCTCCCTTCACCCACTTTGCTGTTGTCCGTCCCCCAGAGAGGGGGTTATA
Organism: Echinops telfairi; assembly: GCF_000313985.2. Taxonomy (NCBI): domain Eukaryota; kingdom Metazoa; phylum Chordata; class Mammalia; order Afrosoricida; family Tenrecidae; genus Echinops; species Echinops telfairi. Next base: position 67,628,205 of record NW_022111369.1, on the reverse strand, counting down.
TGTAGATCCTTGTAATCGGTTCCCCCTTTCTATCCCATCCTCCCTCCACCCTCCTGGTATTGCCACTCTCACCACTGGTCCTAAAGGGTTCATTTGTCCTGGATTCCCCATGTTTCCAGTTCCTATCTGTACCAGTGTACATCCTCTGGTCTAGCCGGATTTGTAAGGTGGAATTTGGAGAGACTTTACATCTTTATAGGAGTAGACAGCCTCATCTTTCTCCCATGGAGCAACTGGTGGTTTTGAACTGCTGACATCGAGATTAGCAGCCCAGCACATAACCACTCCACCACCAAACCAGCCTCAGATTAATTTTTTCTCTTCTCCTGTGTGTTTGGTGATGCTTCTCTTAGGTCAATTTGCTTCTTCTTTTTTTTTTAGATGTGTTATGTTGTACATATTGTTATTCTGTACAATATGTTTTTTTAAAATACTTTTATTCAGGGAGGTCAATTTGCTTTTAAAAGTAGCTGGGAGGAGGCACATCTACTTTGATGCAGTTGCCTCTTTTACAAAAGTCTCCCTGAGAGCAGGCGATCCCAGGTGTGTGGGAAGCATTTCTTCTCTGCCGACACCCGAGGCTTCATTTCGTGAGGGCTATGGTTTTATTCGCCCCAGCAAGACTTTGGGGTACGAACAGAGGACAGAGGGTTTCCAAGGACGCTGTGTTTCGGTCCCTAGGTGTCCTGATCCTTAGGACTGATATCTGTCACTCAGTTCCTGTTCCCCGCGGCTGAGCTTGTCTTAGAATAAAAACGGCAGGAATGCCTTCCTGTGCTTTGGATAGGAGACAAATGTGCTCTTGTAGTATCTGTGGTTGAGGAGAGCATTGAGCGCTTGGCTGAAGAGGACGTACGCTACCACCAGCCACCAGGTCACGTTGCGGAAGCCGAAGGTGACGGCCAAGGAAAGGTAGATCATCAGTTCCGCCAAATGGTGTGGGGAGGAAACGTACTCGAACCAGTCTCCGGAAGGAATTCTGTGGTTACTGTGAATGACCACCCCTGAGAGGGAGAAAGCAACTTTGTGAGTGTGACTTCGAAGAGATAAGTTTTACCACCACATTTCACAGTCATTTGGTGAAAAACCCTTATTTAGAAAACCCACCATCTGGTCTTCCTACTGAAAAGGTGCCCTGGTTGGCATAGTGGTTTACATGTTGGGCTGCTCACTACAAGGTCAGCGGTTCGAAACCACCAGCTGCTCTGTGGGAGAGATGACGCTTGCTAGTGTGAAGAGTAACCGTCTTGGAAATCCACAGGGCGG
>NW_022111369.1:67624212-67626237 GCF_000313985.2 Echinops telfairi | reverse complement strand
TCAGCTACACCTGTGCCGGGCGGGCCCCGTCACCTGGGCCCGGGATCAATGCACAGACTATCAGGACTAGAGAGATCTCTCAGGCAAACATCTTGCTTTATGGCCAGGGAGACACCAGAGACGTGTCTATTTGGCAAGTAAGACAACTAAAGTCAAACCAATCTCACTGCCACCGAATCAATTCTGACTCATAGTGACCCGCCAGGGCAAGGGAGAACTGCCCCAGGTGGGGTACTGGGGCTGTACATTCTTTAAGAGCGTGGAAAGCCTCCCTTTTCTCTCCCAGAGCAGCTGCTGGGTTCAAACCGGTGGCTTTGTGGAGAGCAGCCCCATGCACAACCCACTGTGCCACCAGGGCTGTTGGTAATCAAAGGCAGAAAGGAAAATACTGCAGGACCAGGACAACGAATTTCGGAGGCATGGAATCCCTGCACAGGAGGGCTCACCTGCTTTGTTTTTCCTGAGATTGCTGAGAATGACGTGGCACTTATAATGATGGGCAGAGGACCAGAAGAACATCAGCATCCCCAGGATGTGGAACCACCGCGCTTGCATCAGTAGACTGCTCCCAGTGACATAGACTGCAGAAAGAGGAAAGCCCTTCTGAGCCCATTCTGCAAACATTCAGGGCAAAGGATTCAGGCATCACCCAGCCAGTTATGACCCTGATGTTACTTCCCAGGTACAGAGGGGAGCACACCATTCTTTGGCCTCAGAGGCCCCTGGCAGAAGATTCTTTGGCTCCTTTAAATATTCCACGCCAGAAGTTCAGCTCTGTCACCTACTCTCTTATCTACACTTGTTTCCTGACCCTCCTTCGTGTGGCTGTTTCTCAGACTGGGGTTGGAAGTTTTCTTTATTATGTTCTCTCTCGAAAACACTTTCTAAAAAAAAAACAACCCTCTCCATGATGAGCTGCCCTCCTGAACCATTGCAGAGGGAGCAGGGGCCCTGGATGCAGAAGGCTGACTAAGGGCGGGGCTTCTTAAGAAGAAGGTAAATGTAAACTGCCAGGGGAAAAGGAGGGCGGTCCCCTTTCAAAGTAGCGAGCGCCCCGTCAGGGAGCTTTCATGCCTGGAGTGGGAGCCCTTCCCCGTGACAGGAGGAGAGGTGCAGGTCACCTGAGGACCTGGAGGGCAAACACTGGGCAGCAGAGAAGCAAAGGGGGAACTTCCCTAAGCCCAGCAGGCCACAGCCAAGCCAGTCAGAGTCTGAACTAAGAAACAAAGTTGACCATTGTCATGGAGGAAGAGCCTCAGGCCCTGGAAGCAAGTGGGACTCCTTGCTTTATTCCAGTGAAAGAACCCCAAGCCCCCAAACCCACCACCACGGAGTGAATTCCGACTCAGAGGGACTCTAAATAGGGTTTCCGTGAGTGTGAGTCTTTATGGGAGCACACAGCCTCATCTTTCTCCCTAGAGCAGCTAGTGGGTTTGAACTGTGAACCTTGCCTGATCCATAGTGTTAGCAGAGACAGATAGACAGACAGGACATATTTGAAGATAGCTAATGATGAACAAGAATCCTGAATCCCTACAGGGTGTAAAGGGTTAACCACTTGGCTGTCAAATAAAGGTTGGTAGTTGGAGGCACCCCCCCACTCAGAAGAAAGGCCTGATGATCCACTTCTAAAGAGCCAGCAATCAAAACTCAAAGATAGAACAACAATGAAACAAATCAAGGACAACAATCCTGTGGACCAACAATCTCCTCTGTCACACGGGGATGCCAGGAGTAAGAGGCAGCTCTGCCTCAACAGCTTTTCAAAAATCAATGGAATATTTAATGACCAGTTTATTATTTAAGTGCTGGCTGAGAGCCTGCTGTGCCTGGAGCAGTGACGACTCAGGAAGCCAGGTGCCTGTCCTCCGGAGCTTCTTGTGAAGTAGACAGGGGCCAGCAAATCCACGCACAGACCAGAGAAGACAGTGAGGAGGCGGACTGCAAGAAACTTCTCAGGGGAGGTAGCGTCTGCCCCGAGACTTCAAAAGTGGACACTGGGGGAGATCTGGGCACTTGACCCTG
>NW_022111369.1:67614028-67623273 GCF_000313985.2 Echinops telfairi | reverse complement strand
GTACGAGTGCCTTATCCAGAGGCAAGGAGGAGGCTTCGAGAGGGTAAGCTACTTGAACCTGTCTGACTCCCATGCCCACGCCCCTCTCCACCTTGCTGCTGGTAAGTGCCCTGGTGTGTCTCCTCTCAATGAATTCCTGAGACCAAACTCTACTCTTACCACCTCAAGGGACCACAGGTGACTTCTTGAAGATTAAGTGGGTGAAATGAAAACCGCTCCAGAAGGCAGTATCTAGAAAGGGGCTTGGGCTCCTTTCCTGCACATCTACGTGGAAGGGAAGGAAAGGGGAAGCAGAGCTATGTTCCAGGTGGCAGAGGGAACCCCAGAAGGCACATGGGATGCCAGAGACTCATAGACTGGAAAGTGGTAGGTTATCAAGGTGCTTTGGAAAGTTCCTTCCCGGTGGAAAATGGTTCCCTGGAAGTAACAGCCCGGGCTGTGATAGGAGGTGAAAATGTGCAGAGAGCAGGGTGAAATACCCCACCGCACTGGGCTCCGCGGAGTTCAGCAGAAAGATTTGCGCTGAGTGTCCACAGCCAATAAATAATTCACGAATTGAGAAATACTGTCGATAAATTGTGCTTAAAAAAAAAATCACTCCTTAAGCCAAAGAGACTTTTGATAGGAACAGAGAGGACTTTTAAGGGGCACTCTGACACTGGACTCAAACCAAGGAGGAAGCTCACTGCAGTATTGGGAAAAGCTAGACCCCCACCTTAGGTTCATAGGCTCCCAGACTTACTTTGCCCCCTTTACATGAAATAAATAAATAACAATTACTTAGCACCTCCCCCACCCCCACCTGGCAATTAAAAAACATTTGTACTGTAGCCAATAACCCAGGATACAGTTTAGGTATCTCCATTTTCAGCCCCGCAAACCCCAGAGCTTTCCAGGCCCCCCTAGGGGGACGCATCACCCACTTGGGGAAACACCCACTTGGGTTTACACGGCGAGGATTGTTGTGGCAAAGCTACCGCGTTATGTCTGGGCTGGGGGACACCAAGGCACCAGGCCATGTGTATCTGAGTGCTGAAAACTCATTTAAATCACCCGGACGATCTGAGAACGTCAGAGAATCCATGGGAAACTGGAATGAAAAGATCATGGAGCTTTTTCCCCCATGAACTTTTGGAAGCCCCTCACGTTCCTTTTTACAGAATGGACACTTTATGTTAGATAGCAAAACACTCGGCCTCCTTCAAAAACCCAAACAAAATACTAACCCAATGGCGTTTCTTTCTAATGCACCGAGTCCGTGATGTTGCTCCCTGCTTTCTGACAAGTGAGGGTGTAGGCCGCTGTGAGGCCATTTTGACATTACCACACCGTTCCTCTGTCTTTTCCCCAGGCGGCCTCGTGCAAACTAAAGGTTTGCAATCACAGGGCTAAATGGCATAAAAAGCTGCCCTGCTCTCTCTCCCCATCCAAAGTGTTTACCACGAGCCGCCCCCCACCCTTTCCTGCCTGGCTGTCTCTGCTTGAGCCTGGCAGCACCACAGGGTTCTTGTCGCCCTCCTGCATCTCTTGCCCTGCCCAGTCACTCTGACTTTGGGGGCGCTCCTGCTTCTTGTTCCCCTTCTCGCAGCTTCCTTTCCTCTCCACACACCGACCCCAGTAACGCCAGGAAACTCCACACCCCACTTCTTCATCCTGGATGGGGCTTCCTGAATACTCTGCGCTTTGCTGTCTATTCTCTATTTAATTTTTCAATTGTGAATTAGGTGGGGGAGCCCCCATAGCTTATCCTATCCGCCGCCTCTGATTTCAATGTTTTCACTCAGGAATTACTGTCCTTCACTTTACCCACGTTCAGACCTTGCCAACTCTTTCACCCCTGCTTCCTCTCCTATCCACTGTCCGGGGCTGCTGGACGGTTGTGGAGGTAACGGATACCGTACATGCCCTTGGGTATGCTGACTTGTCCATCAATTTGACTTTGAAAAAACAATGTGCACAGTCTAAACTCCTCAAAGGCAAGGAGATGAGCGTTGTCTCCTCCTTTCAAACGTCGCCCCAAAGCCGGAGTGGAGCATTTGCCTGACAGGCCTCTCCCGGCCCCTTAGCCGTCACCAAGACTCACCATTCCTGCCGTCCAGCGGCACTTGGCTCAGGACCGTGAGGCCGACGAGGATGTAGTAAACAAGCCCGAAACAGTATTGCATGGCGTTTATCATGGTGTTGGAGAAGACGCTGACATGGACACACTCGAAGAGCCTTCGCAAGCTGTGCAGCCACACAAACACCAGGACAAAGAGGGCGGACAGTGCCAGCTCGCCACCTGCGGGTCACAATGCAGCACCATCAGAAGGGCTGGATGGCAGTGGGTCCAGTGTGAAGGCCTCTAGTTCATCACACGCATGTCCAGGAATAAGAGTGGGAGAGGGGGGCAGCAACAAACAAGTTGGCAGTTTCCAACCCCCGCCCAGCCGTGCCCGAGGTTACAGGCCTGGGGACCTGCTCTCGAAAGGGTCTGGCCTTGAAAACCCTGTGGAGCAGCTCTACTGTGTTCATATGGGGTCGCCATCAGTCAGAATGGCCTCCATGCTAACCAACTACGACTGTCACAACAACAACAAGAACACACACTCGGGGGGCTTCCGTCAAAAAGTCAGTAGAAAATTGAATGAAAAGATCATGGGATTTTCCCCACAAACTTTTGTGAAGTCCCCTAGGATCCCCATCTCCACATGAACACATCTCTACACACGTGTCATAAGGATACGACTTCATGAATTTTTACAAAATAAAACCATTTCTCCTACCCGCATGACCAGCACCTCAGTCAGGAAACAGGGCGTGTGCACTCCCATCTGGTCACCATCCCCTGACTTCTATCAGTCTAGATCAGATGCACTAATTTTGGTCATTTAAGATAAATTAGAACCTACTTCGAACTCTCTAAGAATAGGTTAAAAACAACCCACCAACCAGCCAAGTCAAACCCCTCCCAGGCAACATTCCAAATGTGGCAGCACCCCAGGTCAACAGAGGAGGAGCTGAAGTTCAGGTGAGTGTGAAGAAGGAATTCCCAAGGTAGCCTTCCCTCCCAAAGAAGATCTGCCGGGGCCTCCCCTTCTGACTGTCCTTGCTGGCAACAAGTTCCTCTGGTTCTATCGTGAGCCTGTGGTTTGGCTGTTGGAACAAAGGCCAGAGATCTTAAAAAATACCCCAAACACCTCACTGCCAGCCAGTGCATTCAGAGTCATAACCCCCCCTAGGACAGGATGGCACTGCCCCTGTGGGTTTCCGAGACTGGAACTTTGTCTGGGAGTAGCAAGCCTCGTCTTCCTCCCGGGGAGCAGCTGCCAGGTTCACACAGCTGACCTTGGGGTTAGCTGCCCAAGGGGTAACCCCCTCCACCAGCAGAGCTTCCCAAGGACAGGGCCAAAACACTCAGTTCCTAATTCTGCTCCACACGCAGTCTGACCTGGGTGTGAGCCACTTCATGTTTGCCTCCTCCTGTTCCTAATTTTAAACATTGTTCTCAAGATCCTTGGTTGGAAGCAGAGAGAGGCAAACTGGAAGTCTGTTTTGTCAACAACTGTTTACAGCCAGCTGCTGGAAAGTGCCACAGCCACGCAGCCTAACAAAGGCATTTACATGTTGGCCCCCAAGTAATTTCCTATCACATTTCTGGAGTCCTGTGACATGGTTTTAGTTGGGACTGTAGAAATGATCGATGTTTCCAGGCAAACCTGAAAAATCCTAAATGTTTTCTCCCTAAGTGGAAAGAGTTCTTGATAAATTGATCAACAGTACTAAAAATATCAGAGGGAGGGCAGCCTGGGGCCAGGCACAGCCCAGCACCCACAGAGAAGCCAGGGACTGAGTACTGCTTCCTGTGCCACCATCTTCTCATGAAGGGCTTGGGGATAACCTCTTGGCCAGCCCTCTGGGAACCATGCCAGACTCCCCTTGCTCTTGCCTCCCCTTCCCAGGCCCGCTGGGGCAGAAGTTTCCCCACAGACACAAATGACGGCCCCGGAAGCACTGGCTGTCCTAAGTCACACACACACACAAAAGTCATCGCGACTCTCAGGAGGGTTTCCCAGACTGGAGCAGAAAAGCCTCAGAGCCAAGGAGCCCTTACCTTGGAACTGGGCAGCCCCAAGAATTCTGAGCAAGCTATAAAGCCAGTTTGGAAAAGATGCTCCCAGGAACAGACACCGAATAAGGCACCAAAGCAGGAAGCTGTTCCATATCACAGAGACGATGTAGAAATGTGAAAAATACCTGCAAGAGAAAAACAATGACTCGGGTAATGACAACAAGGCCACACCGACTGATGTCCAGTCGATTTCCGCTCCTAGCAATCCCAGTTGCTATGGAGTACAAACTGCTCCACAGGAGTTACTTGGTGGTGATCTTTATAGAAGCCGACTGCCGGGTCTTTCTTCAGCTTATTTCCCTTGATCTTTATTTTTAAAAATTCTACTGGCGTGTAATTCACATACCATGTTCTCTGGGCGTTTAAACATATCCAGAAGAGTCCTTCTAGTCTCTGCAGTGCTGCTGACTGGGCTCGAACTGCCAATCTTTTTGTTGCTGTTGTTAAAAGTTTTATTGGCATATAATTCACAAGCCATCCAATTCAATAGTTCAATCAAGAAGAGTTGTACAATCATCAATTATATAGTTGTAAAATCATCACTTTTAGGACATTTTCTTTGTTCTTGTACTCATTGTTATTAGCTGCCCATTCTCCTCCAACCTCTCCTGTCATGCCCCCAAGGAACTGTTCACCCAGTACTGTCTCTAGAGAGTTACCTATCCTGGATTTCATAAACAGAAAAACATTTTTAAAAAGAAAACGAAAACATTGACAAAAAAGTAAAAAAAAAAAAACCTCAATAGAGAAAACAGAAAATATTAAAAACTAGAAAAAATTGAAAAGGGGTCAAAAGGGAGATGAAATGGTAAGGGGTTACATTTCAACTTAACTGCACATGCCATCATCCACTCTTAATGACGGCTGACAGCAACCAGTTGTGCCACCCAAACTACTACCCAGTTTCTTTATTTTCTCCCCCCACTGGTTCCAAGCCATGTTTCTGTTTTTAATAGAATTTGGATCCGTCAAGACTTCAGGTTGTAAATTTTTTTCTTTCCAAAAGATCCCACAGCCATTAGTTGATTCCAACTCATAGTGACCCTCAGGAGCTCCCATGGAGCAGCTGGTGGTTTCAAACTGCTGACCTTGTGGTTTCGGCCCAACTCGTAACCCACGAGGCCCCAGTTCTCCCTTCTAGCAACTTAAACTCAATGCCATGGGGTGGGGTCCTGGCTTACCCCAACACCCTTCTGTAGGGAACCTTCTTTATTCTTGATACCAAGTCCTACCTCTGGTTTTTAAAAAGGAAACCCATGAAGACATGTTATCTTCACAATGATCTTATCGAGCGATGTGGCAGATGAGGCAACTAAGGCTCAGAGCAGTTAAGGCCTCCCAGATCACACATTAAGTGGCAGCATCTGGCACCAGCCTCAGCCCTCGTGACTCTGAAGTTAAAATCACACATAGGCTTGTCTGAACCTGCTTTTCTGGGTCCAATGCCATGTGCTCTGATTTATATCCAGTCTACAGGCAATCCCAGGTACCATTTAAGTGTGACCTCACAAGCTGCCAAGCCACATTGTCTAAGACAGTGTCTTGTTGTGTCCTGCTTGGGTTTGTGGTGCTTCTGACCGACAGGCAGATTGCTCTTGTACATTCAATCTCTCTTGTTTGGCTTACCCAATTTCCCTTTTTGGAAAGGCATTTTTCTATTCTTCACGCCAAGTCCAATCTCTTGCTTTTCAAAAGACCCCAATCCAACCTTAAAAAGCAGGTCTAAAAATGCACTTCGCTCTGTGTTAGACACAAGACAGTCTGAAAAGGCTTTCTCGTGCAGTGTGTCTGCCTTACGAGAGCAGAAATTCCCAGGAGCTGAGAATAGCTTCTAGCCCTTAGTCTGTACCCCACTGTAAATACTGGTTATTAAAGATGGAATTATGCACCCTCAAAAACATGTGTTTGTGAATCCCAAATCCCTTGCCCACAGTCATGCTCCCATTTGGGAATGGGGGTTGTCCTGGCTGTGAATGAGACAGGATTAGTGAGGGATATATTTTGACTTCATCTCTACTGAGATAGAAAAGAGGAGATTAAGCAGGTAGTTGGGGCAAGAGAGATGCCGCACGACTGCCCAGGAACAGACAAGGAAAGAGACAGGGGCTTCTCCCAGAGGCAACAGAGAAGAGCACTCCTTCCATGGAGCAGGGGTGGGAGCCATTTTCTGCCAAGGGCCATTTGGGTATTTAGAACATCATTTGCAGGCCATACAGAATTATCAACTTAAAAATTAGCCTGCTAGATTTGGTCAAACATTTAATGAACTCGCCTCTAATGGGATGGCTGGGACTGCTTCTCATTGGTGAGGTGTGTGTGATGGTAGCTGGGGTGAAGATTTCAAAGTCCCCACCCCTCTCTAGACCATAGGTTTCCACACTTATTTGGCCTAAAGCCCCTTTTCAAAGAAAAAATAATTACTCAGCGCCCCCTGGTAATAAAAAATGAATTATAGCCCATAATTCAGGATTATAGGTATCTGCTTTTGTAGCAGCCCCTTGGTCATTCCAGAGCCCCCCAAGGGGCAGTGTGGCCCACATTGGCAGTCCTAGAGGACAAAGTAGAACTGCTCCTGTGGGGTTCAAAGACTGCAACTCTTCGGGAGCAGAAAGCCTAGTCTTTTTCCCACCCTAGAAGTAGGCTTCTTGAATTCAGACTTTGTAGCCTTGAAAAATGTAGGAAAACAAATTTGTTAGTGGTATTTTTGTTATAGCAGTACTAGATAACGCAAACCAACCAACCAAGCCCACTGCCATCGAGTCGATGCTGACTCACAGCGACCCTATTGACAGAGTAGAGCTGCCCCGTGGGTTTCCAAGATGATAAATCTCTGTGAAAGTAGAAAGTCTCTCTTTAGTCCGAGTAGAGAACTAAGTGAATGACATTTACTGTTTAATAAGTGAATGACATTTATTGTTTTGGTTCCCTCTACCCCTTTCTGATGCTAATAGTGAAAGGCACATTGTTATGGAGACAATTTTGGAAACAAAGAAAACCAAAGGGGGCTGCAGACTTTCAGCTCACTTCACCATGCCCTCCAAGGTATATGAATTCAGACATGGGCTTTTAAAAAAATTCCAATAAAAATACTTTTTACTATTGGCCTATGTACGTGTAGTACTTCTCCACTTCTTTCCATTTAGGAAGTGAAAACAACAACCACACACACACACACACACACACCCCAGCACTTAAGTATTATGGGACAGACATGCAATTCTAGAAAAAGAAATGCCTTATTCCATCGTAAAGAGAAAAATTACAAGCCCCAAGAGAACCAATTGCTGTCATAAGGAATAAGGGAAGGTACGATCTTTTTTTTCTGGGTTGTAATATAACAAACCAAATTCAGCAAGACCAGTTGGGGATCCAGAGACACGGGAATGCCCTTCAACTCGGCAACACTGGACTAGTATGCTTTTCAAATTTAGAAACTCAATTGTTAAAGCTCGTGTTCTCTCTTCTTTTTCACTTTGTAAGTTCAGAAAATGTGACATTCCAGGAAAGTCTCAGCTATACAGTAGATCAAAGCTGGTTGAAAATAGGCCAGCAAGCAATTTCCACTTACCAGCTGCTCTGAGAAATAGGAGGTCTAACAGTTTGGCATGCATATGTCTACTTCTTCCCAGCAGTTCTTTATCTCTAGTTCTCCCTTCTCATTAACCCCTCTTCAGGCTCCCCCCTTCCCCCCCAGTCAGGAGTGGGGCTTGCTACATTTCAGAAGCCCCCAAGTGGACATGGCCTGCCTGCTGTGCAGTCTTGGGGCACTGCCCTAGTTTGGAGGGACAGCCGTGGTGTCCTAACAGGTCAGGAACCACATCCTACTCCTCCCGATTTCTTTCCAAGTTGTAGAGATCATTTGATACTTCCTAACATCTAGAACAGGGTTCCCTGGAGCATTGACTGTGTTTTAGATTCAAATAATAATAGCTCACCATAAGAATTCTATTTAATCGCTGAGGATTTAATCGTTCACTGAGATGGGAACATCTAAATCCACCTTTGGCTATGAAGTCTGTGAAAATCAAAGAGAGCGCTGGTATCGGGTTTGCCCAACATGTGCCAGCTTGGCCTGTCTACTGACTAGGAGTCGGCGTGCCCCGTCAGTGGTCCGTGGCATCCATGAAATTGTTCAGAGTCCTTGGGTGGGAAATACCTCGATTCTTGGCTTCCCACTGAGAAAGAAATTCACGCTGCAGCCTGGTTTGTGATCCGAGTGAGTTTTTACAAAGATGGAAGTTTCAGGTTTTACAGCTAACTGAACACGGTGACCCGAGGCAGGGGTGGGGTTGGTGGTCTCCAGGGTAGGGATTTTTAGGGCCTTCTGCTGGGAGGGAGGCGTGGTCGAAGGTACTGGCAGACCCCACTGGCTGAAGTAAGCCCACCTGGCCTAGTCTGGGGACTACCCAGGTGTACTGGCTCAGTGCCTGATGTGGCCCCTGCCCTTTAGCCTTTAACGGCTTCAAACTTCCTGTAGGGCCTCTAAGCATGGAGAAGAGCGACCACCTAGCTTGCTACCTAACACAATGACGAGGGATCTGGCTTTTGTCCTGCCTGAGAGGGTCGGGAAATAGAGGCTCACAGGTTAGGCCTGCCTCCACTTTCACCATGACCCCCAGCGACGCCTCTTGATAGACTGAGTCCCTAAGGTGGTGGCGCCCTGGTGGACGCTGGTTTGAATCCACCAGCTGCTCCACGGCACTCAGAAGTGGCCATCGGCTTCCGTAGGGTTACTCTGTCCTTTGGGGTCGCTGAAGGACCAGTCGACCCCACTGCGAGAGGTTTGGCTTTGTGATCTGGGTGGTGGGGTAGGGAAGGAGAATTCGGGGACCCCAAAGCCTTTAACTTGCGCGCGGCTTAGCTCCCTCGGTGTCCACGGACCCTGCAGTGCTCCGAGCCCATCGCTAAGGGGCAGCGACGGGCAGCGCCAGCCCCGCGGCCTCCAGGCCCGGTGGGCGCCGCCCGCGCCCGCTCCGCTGGGACGGGGCGCGGTTACCTCTTGGGGAGATCAAAGGCCCGGCTCAGAGCTGAGCGCTCGGAGCCGGCACGCTGGGTTTTCCCATAGCAGATCAGGTCCTGGAGAAGCGGGCTGCTGGGCAGCAGGCCGGCCGGCGCCAGCTGCAAGAGCAGAGCC
>NW_022111369.1:67611803-67613646 GCF_000313985.2 Echinops telfairi | reverse complement strand
GAGTGATCCGAGCCTAGCTGGAGCCCTCTACGACGAGGGTCCATCGGAGAGAGGAACAAGTCCTCCTGGGAGCTTTCTCTCCGTCGTGATGCTCCACCTCATTTCTCCAAGGCGCTCTTGTGGCCTTGGCCTTGTGGCTTCAGGAAGCGCTGGACCGCTAGCCCCAAGGTTGATGTTCCGCAGAAGACCTGGTGATCTGACCCAGTAAAGACGAAACTCCCAACGAAACCCACTGTGGTCAAGTCGGTTCTGACGCATAGTGACCCTACAGGGCAGAGTAGAACTGCCCCATAGAGTTTAGGAGGCAGGTTGCCACACCTCTGTCCCTTGGATGGGATGGTGGCTCTTCCTACCATTGTTTAACCCTCTGCTCCACTGGAAAACCGCGGGAGGCAGCTCTGTCCCGTGGACTGCTATGAGCCAGGTGGAACGGTAAGGCACACAGAGGGAACTGACTACTTAAATGATGGACGGGAGTTCTGGTGGGCTGCAAATTGTGCTGCCAACCGTCTGATCCCGTCAAGTTCTCTTCTTGAAGTCTTGGAAACTCAAAGGGGCAGTTGTCCTTTGCCCTGTAGGGTCCCTGTGAGTGAGAATTGATTGCACGGCAGGGAATTTGGTGAGTTTTGGTAACAGGATGGAGCAGGAGAAACAGGAGGCTATCTACCCTGTAAGAGCTACAGTTTCCGCAGCACTTTATAGGGTCGATATGACTTGAGTTGGCGTGGACTCAGTGGGAGTGGTTTTGGCTTAACTGGTGTGCAATTGGTTAATGGACTAGGCTGCTAACCAAAATATTGGAGATAGCCTGTTGGTTGACCCAAAGCCTAGGAAGTACAGTTTTATTCTAACATACATAGGGTCACCCAGCATGTTGAAATACAAGCAGATGTTAGTGATAATTTTGAAAAACGAAAAATGAATACTTTAATTTTTTAAAACCTTAAGTTCACTGCCATCGAGTTCATCATGACCCATAGCTGCTCTATAAAAACCCAAACCAAACTTACTGCCATAGAGTTGATGCCAACTCATACTGACCCTAGACAAAGGAGAGAACTGTCCCTATGAGCTTTTCAGACTGTAACTATTTATGGGAGCAGAAATTCCTGTCTTTCTCCCAGGGAATAACTGGTGGTTTTGAACTGTTGACCTTGTGGTTAGCAGCCTAATGTATAACTACTATGCCACCAGGGCTACATATCCTATCCCTATAGGATAGAGTACCCACCCTCAGAAGAATATACCTCAGAGGACAGCACTGGGGCTACAGCTTGGGGAGAGGGGCACGTCTGATTAGAGCACATGGGAGAAACACAAAGGGATGGAGAGGGAGGAGAAGGCATCCTGGCCCACCAAGCCCTGAGGACGATGTTCCTGCTTAGAGCAGACAATGCATGGGGAGGACCATTGGGCTGGCCCCACCACGGGACATGGTGTCCCTTGCTGAGTCATGACACTGGGGGGGACAGCACTGGCGACACAGTGTGGAACTAGTGCACTGTCTGGCCCCATCATGCTGGGGCAAAGCAATGAGGGCATGCGGCAGAGGTGATAAAGCCCCTAGGGAATACCAAAAATAGACATTGGAGACAGAGTGTGGTATTCCACCAGACTTAACTGAAAACACTCATAAAGGCCAACAAACAGACCTTGAATTATTTATAGGCTTTTCCATTTTTGTCAGTGGCTTTCTTTTTGTTATTGTTATTTTGATCTTGCTTTCTGCTGTTGTTGTTATTGTTTTGTTGGGGTTTTTTTTACTTCCTTTGTTGTTTTATTTGGCTTTGCCTGGTATTTGCACTTACTAATGTATCTGCATGTCTATCTAGATAAGATAGGC
>NW_022111369.1:67607509-67610368 GCF_000313985.2 Echinops telfairi | reverse complement strand
CCCAATAGAATGACTGGGGGAAAAAAGGGAGAGTAAAAATGTCACCGTGGTTTTCTTGGACTATAAATCTTGAAGGGAGTAAAAAAACTCATCCTTCTGCTGAGTAACAGCTGGTGGTTTCAAACTGTTGACCTTGTAGTTAGCAGCCCAACCTGTAACCCATTATGCCAACAAAAACAAAAACAAAAAATTCACTACCATTGAATTGACTCCTGATTCATCGCAACCCGATAGCAGTTTGTTATGGTCCACACAGTAACATACCTTTGCATAGTCAATGAAACTCCTCGGCTTGAGCCAAGATCCATCTGACGTAGGGAATGATATATAGCCCTTGTTCCTCTCCACCTTCTTGAATCCGATCTGAATTTCGGACAGCTCTCTGTCAGTGTACAGCTGCAACCATTGTTGAATGATCCTCAGCAAAATTTTACTTGGTATTAAATATCTTGTTCTATAATTTGAGAATTTTGTTGGGTCACCTTGCTTTGTAATGAGTACAAATATGGAAGTCTTTCAGTCAGTTGGCCAAGGAGCTGTCTTCCAAATGCCTTGGCATAGATGAGTGTTTCCTGTGCTTAGTTTACTTGTTGAACTATTTCAGTTGGTACTCCATCAATCCATGGACTCTTTCTTGCTCATAGGCTACCTCCTGAAATGGTGGAATGTTGAGTAGTTCTTTCTCATACTATGACTGTTCTCTCCATCGTCTTTGGATGCTTCCAGCATCATCCAATATTTTCCCTGTAGAATCTTACAAGATTCAACTCAAAGCTTGAGTTCTTTTCTTTAATCCTCTCAGTTACAGATAGGCTGACAGTGTTCTTCCTTTTGGGTTTCAACATCTAGGTTTTTGCACATTTCATTTTAATATTTCACTTTGTCCTCTGGAGCTGCCCTTTGGAATTTTCTGTTCAGCTTTTTTGCTTTATCATTTCTTTCATTTGACATAGCTACTATTCTGACATCTGCTTTGATATTAAATTTGATATTAAAGTATCAAATTCCTTTGATATTTATTTCTTATTTTCAAATCCTATTTGAATATGATTCAAGGTCGTATTTTGGCTCCTGTGGATTGGTTTTAATTTATTTCAGCTTTATTTTAAATTTACATATGAGCAATTCATGGTCTCTTCCTGTCAGCCCCTTGCCTGATTTTAGCTGCTGATATTGAGCTTCTCCATCATGTCTTCCTGAGATATGGTTAATTTGATTTTGATGTAATCCATGTGCTTTTTGTTGAAAATGGTTTTGCAATGAAGAGGTCTTTCATCTTGTGAAATTCTATCATGTGATTTCCAGCTTAGTTTCTATCATGTTTTCCAACTAGTGTTTCTTCTTTGTTTTGCATTCCAATCACCAGTAATTGTTAATGCATATTGATAGCGTGTTTGGTCAATTTTAGACTGAAGACATTGGTAGAATTCTTCAGTTTCTTCATCACTAGCTTTTGTTGGTGGTGGATAAATTTGAATAAAATTTGTCTTGATTGGATTTCCTTGCCTGTGGTATTTTTCTATCACAAACACCATTGTACTTCATGATAGATCTTGAAATGTTCTTTTTTTTTTTTTTACTATGAATGCAACACCATTCCTCTTGATTGTGTCCTCCCCAGCATAGTAAACCATCTTATTTTCTGATACAAAATGGCCAATACCCATCCATTTCAGCTCAGTATTGCCTAGACTATCAATCTTTAACAACTTCCAATTTTTCTAGATTCATCCTTTGCACATTCCAAGATCCAATTACTCACAGGTGTTTGCAACTGGTCCTTCTCAATTTGAGCTTTGCTCCCTCAGCAAGGTCCCAAAGCTTTACTGCCACAGACGACTTTGCTTCATTCGGGTCGTTACAGTCTCCTACACTCTTTGTCAGTCATCTTCTGAGTGCCTTCAGACCCGAGGGCTCATCTTCTGACATGGTCTCTGACAATGCTATGCTTTGTGAGGTGTTCAGTATCTGATAATGTTTCCCTGCTAGCCATAAGATCTGTGGTGGCTACTTCGTCTGAAATGGACAGCATATTTATTCAGTCTGTGCTGAGTCTGGAAGTTCTTCTGAAAGTTGTTAACGTTTTGTGACCCTGCTGATATTTGAAATGCCAGTGATAGCTTCTGGAATCACACACAAGCCACTACGGTACAGCCAACTGACAGACAGGTGGTGGACTGAAAGAAATAGACCATTGATAATTATTTTCAAAGCTATACATGTTTACGTTATCTACATTGTCAACATCTTTAAAAAAAACTATTCATTTTTATATATCACCTGACTTCTTTATCCATATATGCAGGCATTCATATGTATATAGTTGCTTTTAATAGTCTACCAGTGAAATAAATGGACTATTAAAAGCAGTTATATAAATATGAATGCCTTCATATATGGATAAAGAAGGCAGGTGATACACAAAAATTAACAGTTGTTTTAAGGATGTTGGCAATGTAGATAATTTAAACATGTAAAGTATATAATTTTGAAACTTATTAAGGTAGTTGCACGTAATACAAAAATAAAATGTAAGCATAATATTTTAAAAGATTGGTAATCCCAACTGGGTGCAAGGCACCCCCTCCCCCAGGGGGAATTCACTTCAGAGGACAGCATTGAAGCTGCAGCTCGGGAAGAGGGGAAGGGAGACTGGTCTGGTCAGAGTGCATGTGAGCCAATGAGGGGGGAAGGGGAAGGAAAGGAAAGAGTGGAGCACATCCTGGCTCTCTGAGCCCTGCGGACAATGTGCCTGTTCGGAACAGTGACCACAGGGCCGGCCCCACCACGGGACAGAACGTTCCTTGTTGACCCATCACACCACTGGGGACAGCACTGGAGACAAACAGCGGGAATTGC
>NW_022111369.1:67603620-67605489 GCF_000313985.2 Echinops telfairi | reverse complement strand
AAAAAAAAAAAAAAGATTGGTAATCCCTTGCCCCCTAAAGAAATCCATTCCCCAAAGGCAGTATTTTAACTCTATTTTTTTCCTGGTGTTTACATTCATATAATGACAGTATAATAACCTCTTCTCTGTCAGTTTGTCCTGCTGTGGTGGCTTGCATGTTCCTAAGATGCTGGAAGCCATCCCACCTGTATTTCAAATATGAGTACATTTCAGAAGTGTTTTCAGACTCATATATCCCATTTCCCACTCTTTGAACCAATACTGACACATAGCAATCCTGTAGGACAGAGTAGAACTGTTCCTTAGGGTTTCTGAGACATTTAATCTTTATAGGAGCCAATGTCCTCATCTTTCTTCTAAGGAGAGCTTGGTGGGTTTGAACCACTAACTTTGTGGATCAAGCTAACACTGAACTCATTGCACCGACAGGGCTCCTAAGACTGAGACAGACTACGAAGAAAGGCCTATTTTTAGAAATTAACCAATGAAAACTTGATGGACCAGAGAAAGCTGTCTGAGTATTCAACATACCTACTTTGTGCTTGTCATCAGGAGGGACCCACTGCTGGAGAAAAACATTGTGCTTGGCAAACTGGAGGGCCAGCGATGGTGAGGGGAACCTGCTAACGGGATTGATGTAACGGCCACAGCAATGGACTCAACCACACCAGTGGCTGTGAAGATGGTGCAGGAACAGGTAATGCTTCCTTCTGTTACACTTGCTGTGTTGTGAGGAGCTGGCGCCAACTCAGTGACAGCTGGCAAGTAACAGTGTTGTTTCTCAATTAACCAATTTTAAATGAGTTTGAGTTTTCTGTGGCTGTCAATGAACTCTGTACTCTTGTAGGTAATTTTAAAAAAAACCCTTAAAATGTTAATTAAAAATAGTTTTTGGCTTTTTACTGAAAATCCAGAATGTTACTTTGATGCACCTACCCCAAGCCAGAGCATTTTCCTTCATCTCGTGTGTGTGCAAGTTGGATGTGGAGTAAGGACTGCCTCAGACGAACGAATGCATTTGAATTGTGGTTCTGGTGAGGAATCTTGAAAGTACCAGGGACTACCAAAAGGATAAACAAACCACCTTGGAAGCAGTATTGGCCAGTGTGGTCCTTAGAGGAACCTACTTTGGCCATGTATCAGAGAGACCAGCCTTCTGGAGAACGACATCAAGCTCGGTGAAGTGGAGGGACAGTGAAAAAGAGGAAGGCCCTGGACAAGATGGATTGACACAGTGGCTGCAACAGTGGGCTCAAACATACGAACAGTGAGGATGGAGAACGTTGCATTGGAGAATGTCGGCGTACATATATAATTCCAACAGTGCAGGCGGGCAGATATGAGTCTTGCTTCAATCTTCAACATGTGGGAATCCAGTTTGTCCAGCACCGTTTGTTGAAGAGGCTGACTTTGCCCATTGGATATTTCTAGGTCCTTTGTCAGAGATTAGTTGCCTGTAGGCCAATGAATTTATTTCTGGGTTTTCTGTCCTGATCCATTGGTCTATTTATCTCTGGTTGTACCAGTACCAGGCTGTTTTGACTACTGTGGCTATGTGGTAGGTTTTTAGGTCAGGCAGTGCCAGGCTTCCTACTTGGTTCTTTTTAAGAAGTTCTTTGTTTCTCTGGGGTATTGTGCCTACCCATATGAAATCGGTAATAACTTTTTCCATTTTTTTAAAGAATGTATTTGGGGTTTGGATTGAGATTGGGTTGTATCTGTAGATTGGTTAGGTGGTATTGACATTTTCACAATATTAATTCTGCCTATCCATGAACACAGGATATTTTTCCATTTATTTAGTACTTCTTTGGTTTCTTGAAGTAATGATCTATAGTTTTTTTTCCTATAGAGGTCTTTTGTTTCTTT
>NW_022111369.1:67600955-67602946 GCF_000313985.2 Echinops telfairi | reverse complement strand
AATGTAATGTTGGATTCTATTGGCCAGAATTTTGTTGAGAATTTTGTTGTGTGAGGGATGTTGTCTCTAATTTTCTGTCTTTGTGTAGGCTTTGCTAGTTTAGGTATCAGTGTTATTCTGGTGCATAGAATGAATTTGGGTGTGTGCTGTCTTTTTCTGTGTTCTGGAAGAGTTTGTGTAGTGTTGGTGTCAGATCTCTGAATACTTGGGAGAATCCCCATGTGAAACCAGCTCGTCCTGGGCTTCTCTTGGTTGCAAGTTTCTTAATGACCCACCCTGTTTCTGCTCTGGTTATGGGTCTACTGAGTGTATCAACGTCTGTTTGCATTAATTTGAGTGGGTGATGTATTCTAGGTATCTGTCCATTTCTTCTTGATTGCTGACTTTGTTCGAATACAGTTTTTCTTAGTAGTGGGTTATTGCTCTTTTAATGTCATTTGGATCTGTTGGAATGTCATCCTTTTCACTTCTTAGGCTGGCATTTGCATCTTTTCTTTTGTTTGCAAGTCGTCTATTTAGTTAATCCTTTCAGAGAACCAACTCCTTTTCTTGTTGATTTCACACACACACACACACACACACACACACACCAGTTTTTGTGTTTCCCATTATGCTTATTTCTGCTTTGACCCTATGGTGTCTTTCCGTCTTCATGGAGGGCTTATGCTGCTGTCCTTGTTCCAGTTCTTGAAGGTTTTGTATTAGGGTGTGGACTTTGTATTTCTCTTTCTTGTTCATGTTTATTTATTGATTGCTATCATTGGCTTCTGATTACTGCTTTGTTGTAGCCCAAAGGTTTTGATAAATTGTTATGAGTCTCTTTTGTCACAAGGAATTTTTAAATTTCCTCTTATTTGCTTTATTACCCAGTCATTTTTGAGTATTCTGTTGTTCAGTCCCCATGTGTTTGTCCTTATGTTTGTGTTTGTTTTATTGTTGCATAGGGTGGTGGTCTGAGAAGATAGGTTGTAGGATCTCACATGTTTTGCATTTGTTGGGTATTTTGTGGCCTACAATGTGGTCTATTCTTGAGAATGTTCAGTGTGTGTTGGAGAAGAATACTGTGTTTTTGTTGGATGGAGTGCTCTGTATATATGTCTATGAGGTTGATTTTGTTGATTGTGTCTCTGAGTTTTTTGGTCTTTCTTGAGTATTTTTCTTTTATTTTGGTATTGAGTATTTTCCTTGATGTTCTTTCTTTCTTTGAGAGTGGCATATTGAAGTCTCCTGTTATTATTGTCAAGGTGCCTATATATATTTTCAATTATGTGAGAATTTCATTAATGTATTTTGAGGGTCTTTCACTGGGTGCATATATGTTTATTATAGTTATGTGTTCTTAGGCTATTGTTTCTTTGGTCAATATATAGTGTCTCTACTTCTTTCTTATTACACTGTCTGCCTTGAAGTCTAGTTTCTCAGAGATTTATATTCTTACTCTTGTTTTCTTTTGGTTACGGTTTGCTTGGTAGGCTTTTTTTCTAGCCTCTGATTTTTATTCTGTTCATGTCTGTGTTTGTGAGTTGTGTTTCTTGTAGGCAGCATATTGATAGATTTTGTTTTTCTTATTCATTCTTCTACTCTGTCTCTTTACTGGTGCATTTAGCCTATTAGCATGCAGTGAGATTACTGATATGTATGTATTTGTTATGTCATTTTGCTATATACTTGTTTATGTTGGGTGTGAGTGTGTATGTGTGTTGTGCTTAGTTTCTTTGTTCTTCCTGTATTACTTCATTGCTTTGGGTGCCACTCTGTGTGTGTTGGTTTCTGTGAGGAATTGTTTTATATGTTGATTTCAGGTTTGTGCATTCTTGTTGTTGAGTTTTTGGCCCTATGAGATAGTTTATTGTGCCAGCCTGGCTGATAAACACAAGTGGGATTAACTGAAGGGCAGAGAGATAAATGGCTCAGTGAGTCTCGCCTTTCTTGTCTCTCGCTCTTTGATCATTGGACCAGTGTGCGGCTGCCTTGCTTGTCCTGTGCCTCAA
>NW_022111369.1:67595103-67599817 GCF_000313985.2 Echinops telfairi | reverse complement strand
TTTCTAGCTTTTCTACTTTTCCTGTCAGACTCTTTGTTCATCTGTTGTATAAGTGTAATTGTTAGATTTCTTGGGTGGGAAATACCTCGGTCCTTGGCTTCCCATAAGAGAGAATTCACACCGAAGCCTGGTTTATGATTCCAGTGGGTTTTTATAAAGGGCAGAAGAAGTTTCAGGTTTTACAGTAACTGAACACAGGCACCCTCCTGGGACTTCGCAAGCACAGGTGGCAGCCTGAGGCCAGAGCGGACAGGGCACAGCTGAGCAGAAAGCAGAGGAGCAGCCCCAAAGAAGGGCGGTGGTTTCCAGGTTCTTGCCCTTAGGGCTGTCGGCTGGGAGGCGTGGTTGATGGTACTGGCTGACCCCATTGGCTGAATTAAGCTCACCTGGCCTAGTTTGAGTCAACCCAGGTGTACCACCCACCTACTTATGCCCACCTGGCTCGGGCTTGGATTGGTGCATGCCCTTTAGGCTGCATTGGCTTCTAACCTCCTGTAGGGGTCCCCTAAGCATGGAGAGGAACAACCCCCTATCCTGCTACCTAAAGTAATCATCATTCTTTTAAGTTATTTTTTTCTGCTAATTTCATAGCCTGTTCAATTTCAGGCATTTATTTAGGTCTGTTTGGTGTTCCGTTATTTATGTCTGCTTCTCTTGCTTTTTTTTTGTTTGAAGCGATATCTTCTGTTGCTTCCATGACATCTTTATGTAGTGATTCGGGCTGTTCGAGAGGTGGGCCTAGGTGGGCGTAGTGAACTTGGTTAGGTGGTGCCTTGGAGGGGTAGACGTAGTGATTTCATTTGCAGTGCATCGATGAGAGGGTTAGAGGGCATGTTTGAGAGGCGATCCAAGGGTGGACGAGGAAGGATTCGAAGAGTGAGGAAGAAAGGAAAATGGAAACAAAAAGCGAAGGACCAGCTAGTGGTAACTGGTATGTTTAAAGAAAGGAAGTTAGATAAAAAATGGACTTGTTTTGCAATGAGAGGGGAAAAGCTAATATTTGAGAGGGAAAAGAAAAAAAATATAATAGTGCCAACTTTTGGTTTTATGCAGATGAGAAGGAAAGAGGAGGAATGATCAGTAGGAAAAAAAGGGGGTAAAAGGGATATGAAGTGAAAGTTTAGATATTAAAGTAAAAGGAAGAAAAAGCAAGAGACAAAAGTACTAAAAATAAAAATAGAGAAGAATGAACTAGAGTATGGATCGGAATAACTGTCACTGTATGTCTACTTGGGCTCTAAGCTTTGCCCAGGAGCTTTGTCTCTGATGTGGGTGCTCCCTTGTGCATTGATGATGTGCTGATGGACTAAAGGGAAAAAAGTGAATAAAAACAAAAAAGTAAAATAATAACATATTTTTGTCCTTATATAGACCAACAGATGAGAAAGTCCTGCTTAAAGATGAATTATCAGTGTAGTGCATGACTGTTTGAAAGAGGGGGGGATTTATAGGAATGATGGAAGACAGAGCAACAAAAATACCGACGAAAGACAAGCTGAGGTCTCGTCCGGATCCTGGGGCCGTCGAGACTGTGGAGCAGAGGTCTTTTGAGCAATTGGGGCAGTGTCTGGTAGTCTGTTGGTTTACTACCTCGTGGTTGGCTAGGATGGAAGGGTGGGGTTTAGTTTAAGATAAGGAGAATGATTTTGGTGTCTGGTAGGGTTGAGAATCCTATATTATTCTCTTTTTAATTTTTTTTAAACAACAAACAGCATTTAATTTTGAAATTTTAAAAACCGTTTTCTTGGCCCTCCATCCACATATCTTACAATTCAATAGTTCAGTCATATCAAAAGGAGTTGTACAATCATTATCACAATCAGTTTTGGAATGTTTTCTTCTTCCTTGACTCATTCATGTAAGTCTTAAAACAGTTTTATTAGCACTTTGTCCACATGTCATATAATTCAATAATTCAACCATATCAAGAAGAGTTGGGCAATTGTCATTAGAATCACTTCTAGGACATTTTCTTTTTCCTTTTAGTCATTGTTATTCACATAATATTATTAATTTTTTTCTAACTGTGGCAAAAAGAGAATCCTGTATGTGGTAGGTACATAATCTAGTGTCAATTTGAGGATTAAGAGTGCAGGATATAGCCAATGAGGCCTCTGTGTGAGCATGGCCTTCCCCCAAGGATTCTGGGAATTCCTGGATTTCCTCCTTGGAAGGTAGGAGAGACTCTCTCTCAGCTCACTCCCTTGGATACTCTCTACTGACAATGCTGACTCTCTGCAAGATTTCCCTGAGGAGAAGCCACATGGACCTGCCCTGATGCAGCCCTGGGTGCTGGAGAAGTCACATGGAGACCCCTGCCAGCGCTGAGATGCTTATGACGCCACTGGATCCAAAGACTTTCTCCCCACTGTCCTGAGGTCGTCCTGCATTTGGCATCATTGCATGTGTTTCGTGAGTCTGAAGAGGACTTTCAAGATTGGTATCAGACATATGGGCTAATATCGGCTTTATGGGCTTGGACTTGACTGGGTTGGGATGCTTTCTTAATGTACAATTACTCTTTATATAAAACTCTCTCTTACACACATATGAGTTTCTATGGATTTGTTTTTCTTGTTTTCCCAGACTAACACACTGTACTCTTATGATTTGGGTTAATTTTCTTAAAAGAATAAGAGTGGTGGATCAGGTCAGAGGGGTGGGTCACTCTTTTCCGATGTTGGAGGTGACCAACGTGGGGTGGGGAAATGGGGTTTGTGCCGATGTGTCCTAGGAGGGAGGAATGAAGCAATAGCCTACTCAGAGGGCAGGTTGTTTTCCTTTTTAAAATCATTTTATTAGGGGCTCATACAACTCTTATCACAATCCATACACACATCCATTGTGTCAAGCACTCTTGCACATTTGTTTACCTCATCATTCTCAAAACATTTGCTTCCCACTTGAGCCCTTGGTATCAGCTCCTCAGTTTTCCCCTCCCTCATGAACTCTTGATAATTTATAACTTATTATTTTGTCATGTCTTACACTGTCTGAGATCTCCCTTCACTCACGTTTCTGTTTATTTTTCTAAGTGGCCTGGGGTGATGACCATGCCTGGTGTCTTGAGACAGTTGGGTGATTGCTCAGTCCATACCTTATCTCAGCCAAGAGAGCCCTCTGGGCCTACAGGCACATGGCTCTTGTCTGGCGCACAGCACAATTTCCCTGCCTGTGCTGTGTAAAACCACTGGAGGAGGAGTTTCATGCTATTCTTGGGTGGACGCCCACCCAGGAGCACCCATCTGCTGACTGATGTGTTGGGTTCTTAGACTGTCTGGAAGCTAGGTGGTATGGCTTAAATCCAAGGTATTGACTATTTCTCTTGCTTCTGTGAGCTCAGTTCCTATTTCCTTGTCTCTTAGCACTGTACTTGTATTGTTAGGCTAACACCTTGCTACTTGGCCATGTGAATGTTATCTGCAAATGAAAACAGGATAAAAAAAGTCCATGAATGACCATTTCATGGTCATTGACCATGAACTAAGTCATGAACTGGTCCTGAACTAAAACAAAGATAACGAGGGGAACTCCCCCATCCCTGCGAACGACCATGCATTTGTGTGTCTTAAGAGGGGCTGTGCAGAGCTGTACCCCTGGGGTGGGGGATCCGTTTCGCTGCATGTGCCTGGAGCTCCCCTGACTTGTGTAGAGAGAGTCTTTTCACTATTTACACCCACTCCAGGCTGCTCTGTAGAGTTATTCTCACTCAGCTTGCAGCTCAGTAGGCTGTGGTGTGGGCTGTGAGGGGATCAGAAGGGGGCTCCTGTGGCTTTGACTGAGAACCAAGCCTATTTGTGCTTATATTTGTCCCAGGCGGGTTATGCAGAGCTGGGTCCCTGCAGCTCTGTGGTTAGTCAGCAACCTAAACTAATTCTGAGATTGGGAAAAATTGGTTGGGCCAGTTGGGGGGTTCTGCTCCTCTGGCTTGTATGGATGGCTGATGACAAAGGGGAATCTGTTAGCAGCTTTTGCTGCTCTTTTACTTTAATGAATGTGTGTCTACTTATCTTTATGTTGAGAATCTCACTGTCTGGAAGTGTAGGCTGTCTCTCTCTGTGACCCCTTGTCCCTGGTCTCTGTGGAGTCCCTCCCATGGGTATTACTTAGTTGTCGTCTTGAAACGGCTTCACATAATTATCATTTATATGGTTGCAAAATGGTATATGCAATTCAAAGGTCATTGTTGTTACCAAATTCTATTATGCAATCTCCATCTTTCTTTCTATCACCAAGATCACTTCCTAACTATTGATCCTTTCTCTTTGTTTCCAACATTTACATTCCAATCACCAACAATTTTCAATGCATATTGATTGCATATTTGATTAATTTCAGATGGAAGAAGTTGGTAGACTTCTTCAATTTCTTCATCCCTAGCTTTAGTGGTTAGTGTATAAACTTGAATAATAATCGTATTAATTGGTCTTCCTTGTGGGTGCATGTAATAAGTAGGTTTATTGTGCCAACTTGGCCAATAGGAACATGTGGGATTAATCAGGCCACAGCTCGATGACTCCATTTGGAGATACTAAGGAGATAAATAGCTCACTGGAGGCAGGGCACACACTCACTCCCTGTGAGACATTCCCGCTGACAAAGCACATGGAGTTATGCTAGAGCCCTGGAGCTGGAGGAGCCTTGTGAAGACCCCTGCCAGCACCGAGATGTTTCCACTGCCACTGGATCCACAAGACTTTCCACCCACTGGCCT
>NW_022111369.1:67591838-67593990 GCF_000313985.2 Echinops telfairi | reverse complement strand
AAAAAAAAACCAGACTGCTTAAGTGCAAAGACATACTCTTTGTGATGATTAGAGTCTATGTCAACTAAACATACTTGTATAAAGATAGGAGCAAAGTCCAGCATATCAATCAAATTGCAGCCTGATAAGGCCTCCCCTTTGGGGTATGGCCTTTGGTATAAGAGAAAGACCTTGAGCAAAGCTTCTTTGCTTAGTGCTGGATTTGTTCCTGCATTGGATTCATTGACCTCCTGTTGTGCCTCCTACTGATCCCAGGGCCTGTCAGTAGATTGCTGACCTGGGATTTGGCCAAACTCGTATTCAAT
Source organism: Echinops telfairi (assembly GCF_000313985.2). Classification (NCBI taxonomy): domain Eukaryota; kingdom Metazoa; phylum Chordata; class Mammalia; order Afrosoricida; family Tenrecidae; genus Echinops; species Echinops telfairi. The sequence continues at coordinate 67,593,685 of NW_022111369.1, read as the reverse complement.
TACCTCTGCATCCACCAATCTGTGGCCCTCCTGCTTCCCACTCATCAGCTTCCACAGCTGCATGAGTCATAGAAGGCTTCAGTCTATATCTGACCTCCGCACTTGAACTTACCTACTGTACTTATTTCTACCACCGTGTAAGCCATTTCTTGATATAAATCTTTATATACACACACATACAAGTGTCACAGGTTTTATTTTCTAGGGAACACATCCTAATACATTCATGCAGTCTAATATTCTAGGGGAATTAAAATAACCACACTGCTGCAACATGCCATGTTGATAAATCTCACAACTGTAACATTGAATGAATAAAACCAAGACACAAAAGTACACATTGCGTAATTACATGCAAAGTTCAGAAAACAGGAAAGGAAGCAACAATATTGTAAAAGATGTTACCTATAAGAGAGGCATTAAGGATGTGCACGATCTGTGTCAAGTTAATCTACACATCGTTTTCTTTCCCTTTAATCAATGACTAATGTTGCACAGTCCAGTGCTCTGAAGACTAATGGGCTCAGGTTTGAAATTCTGAAATTCCTTGGCACAGGACTCGGGAAACCTTTCCTGGAAAAACCCCACTGACAAATGCATTGGCTTTGCAACCTATCTGTTATGTATGTTCTTGTTGCAACTGCTCAACCCTGTTGTTGAAGTGCAAAAGAAGCCTCCGCTCCTATGCCTTAAATGTCTGGGCTATTTGAATACAGAAATAAGAGATCGCTAGGTGGAAGTCTGGCAATATTTCCTAATGATCTCTCTAGCTCGTCCTGCTCCCCGAGCCTTCTGGTTGTATTTGAAACTGCTTCCAGGGCATGGCCTAGATATTTGTACCTGCTAGAATTTATCATCTTCCTTACCTGTCGTAGTAAATGGAATTATTCTACATAGTCATCTAGGTTGGAGAGAATGTTAAGTCATCTTGGGTTCTTCTACCTCAAATCAATTATTCAGTTCTGCTGATTCAGTTTCTATGTTGGCATTCAAATCCATCTCCACTTGTCTTAGTTTCCTAGTGCTGCCACCACATTGACTTTGATACAACTATTGGTCCAGTTGTGAGGATTTTGGTCTTCTTTACATGGAAAGTATCAAAGTCCATGGAAATTTTAAAATGATATTATAGACTAAACTGTGACCCAAATATATGCATAGAAAGACACACATTCATAGAAGAGGAAGAGAGATGGTAGAGAGAGTTGCATCTACAAAGATTTTCAGCAACTACTAAAAGGTAAAGGAGGCAGAGAAGCACCTCCCACTACAGTCACACCCTCAATTCAGTCTGCCAGCTTCCTGAACTGTGAGCAAATGTATTTCTGTTCATCATAGCCACCCACTTGTGGCTTAGATCCACATGACTCTGTATCCACCGCTGTGTGATCTTCCTGCACCTCCCTTCACCTTTTTGCATCATCTGCCTTTGCTTATGTGTTAGTCTGGGTAAATTAGGGAAACAAATCCACAGAAACTCATATGCATAAGGGAGTTTTATATAAAGGGCAAGTGTACATTAAGAAAGCATTCCAATCCAGTGCTGCCCAAGCCCATAAGTCCAACATTAGCCCATATGTCCGACATCAATCTACAATGTCCTCTTCAATCTCACAAAACATACACTATGACACCGACTGAAGGAAGAAAGCCAAATCAGTGAGCGTGTAAGCATCTCAGTGCTGGCAGGGGTCTCCACATGGCTGTTCTAGCACCCAGGGCTGCATCGGGGTAGGTCCATGCGGCTTCTCCTCAGGGGTGTCTCACAGGAAGTGGCCCTTCCCAGCTGAAGCGGGGAACAGGCTAAGGCGGCTGACCCTGGTGTGACCATCAGAGAGCAAGAGACC
>NW_022111369.1:67588453-67589673 GCF_000313985.2 Echinops telfairi | reverse complement strand
TCCCCCAGCAGAGAAGTAGAGAGCACCCTGGGGAAGATGGTTGTTAGAATTGGTAAAAAAAAAAAAATAGTTCCAGGGTGAAATTATGTCTGACCTCTGCCTCATGGGAATTAGCTTTGGACTGATTTGATCTGAAGTGAAATGAGGTCTGGTGCCACTACGTTACAGTAGCACATACACTGGAGTTGGAGAAAATAATAACTAGCTCAAATCCTCCAACTCCTGCCTGTCAGTTTGTCATACTATGGTGGCTCGTGTGTTGCTGTGAGGCTGGAATCTATGTCACTGGCATTTCTAACACTAGTAGGGTCATCCAAAATAGTAAGAAGAAGGAATAGCCTGTCCACTCCAGAGGAATTAGCCACTCGAAACCTTATGGGTAGCAGCGAAATATTGCCAGATACCAAAAACCTCGCAAATAGCTTTTTATTCTGGTTTCTGCTTCTATCCAAGCAGAACATTGGTAGAGATCATGCCAGAAGACGAAGCCTTCTGGTCAGAAGGCACTGGGAATATGATGGAGGAAGAGCACTTTCTTCAAGTAGAGTTTACCATAATGACATGGATGGAGAAAAGCCTTTAGGAGTATAATCTTCAGGATCTTCATTTGCTAATGATGCACACCTCCAAATGAGAAAAGAAAAAAAAAAAAAACAGCTACAAATATTGATTTACGAATATCTGTTGGCGACTTTTAGTTTTTCCCTAGTGGCACTCAACATACTTTCCTTCTCTTTGGTTTTAGAACATTTAGATTGTCCTGGAGCTTTTCTTTTGGGGTCTATCCAGTTTGGGGTTTGCTCAGCTTCTTGAATGCACATCGTCTTATCTTTCCTGATGTTAGCAAACTTTGCTAACATTTTCCTCTGTGTATTTTGAGTTTCTTGTTGCAGCCCTGTGTCAGTACCTCTCCTTGAGTCTCCTCTCCCCTCTTTAAAGAATAATTTTATTGGGGACTCATACAATTCTCATCACAATCCATCCATCCATCCATTGTGTCAAGCACATTTGTACATTTGTTGCCATCATCATTTTCAAAATATTTTGGGGACTCATACAATTCTCATCACAATCCATCCATCCATCCATTGTGTCAAGCACATTTGTACATTTGTTGCCATCATCATTTTCAAAATGTTTTCTTTCTACTTGAGCCCTTGATATCAGCTCCTCATTTCCTACCTTCCCTCTCTGCTCCCTCCTCCCTCATGAACTCCTGA
>NW_022111369.1:67585219-67586341 GCF_000313985.2 Echinops telfairi | reverse complement strand
ATATACAAGAAAGGACTTCATATCAAGAAATAATTGTGTATCAAGAAGCCATCACAGCCCAGTTCCATCCAAGTTCATAAATCCAGTGCTAGTGCATAAGTCCCTCTCAGACTATGTAGCTGCAGGCTGGCGATGCAGAAAAGTGAAGCAGGAAGAACACCGGCTAGTAGGTGCAGAGAAGCGTGTGTCTAAGGTCAGTGGAGACATGACAAGACCATGGAGGCAGGCAGATTTCCAGTTTTCCCACGTGTAAGAAGGGCACAGCAACAAGGCGGCATTATCAGGCTCTGACCTGACTGACAGGTTGGATTCCACCCCTTCACTTTCAAACTTCAAGTTGACATCACATCATCTGATTACCACACCTTGCTTTGTTTGCAACTCAGGAGGGGGAAAGAGAATAGCAAAGAAAAACCAAGTGACAAGAAAAAGAGAGAGAAAAAAGAAAGGCGAAAGTGAAGAAAAAAGGAAAAGAAAAAGAAGCAGAAATAATAAAAAAAAAACAAGGCCAGGGAGAGAAAAGAAAAGACAGCAAACCAAGGAGAAAATGATGGGTCTCTGGGACTTTTAATCTTTATAGGAGTAGATAGCCTCATCCTTCTCCCATGGAGTGACTGGTGGGTTTGAACTGCTGACCTTGTTGTTAGCAGCTGACAGGATAGCCAACTAGTTAATTTAAACTACTATTTGATTTTCAGCAGGTTTCAAGGTGATATTTTTGATTTAAGTTGTAAAGATTATCTCAATAGTTTCAGGGGCTTATTCAGCCCCTTTAGCTCCAGAAAGAGTATATTTCATTAAAATTTAAAATTATGTTCTACCTTTGCCAGGATTCTTCTAAGACATTTTTCAACAAAATGTTTAGTAATGCCACTGGATATCATATTATGCTTCCAGTCCCATGTCAAAGGGGGCACTTGCTCATGGAGACAATTAGATACACATTCTGTATCCTTCTACTCTGGACTCACTTTCCTCTTAAAACATTTTTTTCCTTTGAAACAAAATAATTTAAGTCCCTTTCAGTTTTGCTTTTGTTCCTTTTACAACTGTTAGATCTCTCTGGAGCTAGATTTATACCTCGGTCCTTGGCTCCGCGCAAGAAAGAATTTACACCGAAGC
>NW_022111369.1:67566963-67584431 GCF_000313985.2 Echinops telfairi | reverse complement strand
AGGGGCAGGTGTCCACTTAGTAGTTGGGATTGGGGCCGGCCCCCCAGACCTATATATATTTATATAGATAGATAGATAACATAGGACATAAACAGTTAATTAATCCATAAAGCAGTACAAATGGCTCAGTGCAACTCACTTCCATGAGACAGCTAGTAATTCAGGCTATCCAGCCACAGGCAGCAAACAGCAAGGCAGGTCACCAACAGTCAGCCAGATGACAGGATCTGAGAGTCCCCAGCTCAAGAGATGTACCTTCCAGTAGCGTGGTGAACCTTAAAGGAACCTCAAACTACAGCGACACAGTCCCAGAGATAGCGTAGCTTGCAAATGGAGGCACAGACCAAGCAAGACAGCCACACACTCATCCAATGATCAAAGAGTGAGAGAGAGAGAGAGAGAGAAGTGAGGCTCGCAGAGCCATTAATCTTTGTGCCTTCAACCAATCCCACATGTGTTCATTGGCCATGTTGGCACAACAAATCTACCTATCATCCCCTACCCCTATGCCCTTGTTTCTCCTCCTCCTCTTCTCCTCGCTTTTCCTTCTCCTTCCTCTTTTGTTTGTGAAGGGAGACAAATTGTTGTGCTTAAAGAGAATTTGACTATTGACTAAAGGAGAGGAAAATCCTTGATGATTTCAATCTCCTATCTTTGTTTATGGGTCAATTGTAAGGCTTTTTATTCTCCTTATGGCTAGGTGTAATCCAGACCTACAACATCAATGTTTTCTGTGCTTATCATGGTGTTACTTATGGGTCCAGTTGTGAGGATTGGAATCCTTTTTTTTTTCTTAACATTGAAGTATAATCCATCTTGAAGGCTACAGTCATTGATCTTCATCAGTAAGAGCTTCAAAGCCTTTCCCTCTCAGCAAACAAGGTTGTGTGATTTGTACAGTTACTATTTATGTTGTGAAAGAAAGGTATTTGCAATGGATAAGTTGTTGCTGTTGCAAAATTCTATCATGTGATCTCTAGTGCTATTTCCATCACCAAGGTTATAGTTTTTTATTGCTAATGCTTCTTGATTTTCAACTTTCTCATTCCAACCACTAATTGCCAATGCATCTTGGTCACATTTAAGGATATAAAAGCTATGAAAGAAACAATAGACAGAAAAACTTATGGAAGAAGCAGTGACATTCATAGAATAGATGAAATAAGAATTTACAAGTCATATTAAATATCCACAGGAGAGAAGAGATTAGCAATTTGACCAAGAATATGTTAAGAAGCAATGGAAGTTAAAAGTACAACAGTATAATAATTTTCATAGAGATTCACAAGCACATGTGAGAGGTCAAGTCAAGGAATCCTCCAGAATGTATCAGTGATGCGTAAAGTGAAAGGGCAAAGACATAGGTGACAGAAACAGAAGTCTTTGCATCAGTGAAATAGGGAAATACAAAAAGAGAAGTACGTAAAAAAAGAGATGTACGTATGGGGGAAGCCACCTTGAAATCAAGAAGTAATCATGTCAGAATTTTCCACAATGAAATGAAAAGACTGAGCTGGATGAAAAGAGTGCCAAAGGGGACGGAGAAATCCGTACTGACGTCCATTGTGAAAGCTCTAAGGAGAGATGTCGACAAGTTTCTAAATCCTGGCCAAAGAGCAAAAAAAAAACCCAGAAAAGTAGAATACTATTGCTATCAGGCTTCAGGAGCAACATTGGATTCAAGGGACGATTACTTCGAGACTGAATTTCTGCATCCATTTAAGGTAGCCTTGGAGACCCTGAGTGGTGCGAATGGCGAGTAGACCTGGCTGCTCGTCCAAAGCTCGGTGTTTCTTTCCCATCTAGCCTTCTAGGGCTTTGGATGAAAGGCTTGCCCATCTCTTCTGGGGGATCAGCCATTGAACCCCAGTGGAGAACTTTTTACCTTTAACACGTCCGGGGCCATTGTTCATCAGAACACACTCAACAGCACGACTTTCTATTTTTAAATGGGGACTAGCAGCCCCTTCTTTATTTCCCATCTCACCGGGGATGAGGAGGAACACTGGTGGTGCAATGGTTAAGCGCTCATTTATGAACCCAAAGATTTGCAGTTTGAATCCACCCGGCCCCTCTGAGGGAGAATAGACCTGGCAATCTGTCCTGGAATCCACGGTGGGGCCTTTCCACTCTGTCCCATGGTCAGAGTCACTGGGAACCACCGTGAACTCTGTGGCTCTGAACAGCAGTAACCACACAGATCGTGCATTACAATCTACCGTGTATTTCACCATTGTGCCTCTCTTCCTGCTGGAATAAAAACTCTAGGAGGACAGGAATGGTTTTTACTTACTGTGAGAACCAGCACCTGGGGCTCAATTAATGTCCTTGAATGAATGAATAACCCAAACCCAAATACAACCTCACCGCCATCGAGTCGGTGCCAACTCATAGCAGCTCTGTAGGATCAGGAGAGGGGAAGGACTACCCCTGTGGACAGGAGTAGAAAGCTCTGTGTTTCTCCAGTGGAGAGGCTGATGGTTTCGAATTGTGGCGCTTTCAAGTTCAGTCCAACGTGTAACCACTATGCCACCAGGGCTCCAGTGAATTCACTCTCTGTCTGGGATACCAAAGGAAGCAGTGTTATATAATAATGCCATCCATAAAGGCAGCCCCCGAGGTCTGACTCCCAGAGACATTCATTGTTGCCTTTATTGTTAAGGACCTCTGGAAGTGATGTGAAGCAAGCTGCCTGCTAACCACAAGGCCAGCAGTTCAAACGCATCAACTGAAGGGAACAAGGAGGCTGTCGGCTCCCATCAAGATGGACAGGTTGCCGTGAGCTGGAATGGACCCCAGGGTAGTGGGTGGATGCTTTGTAAACAGGCCCTTCCTTTAAAATGATGGAATCAACTCCTTCTCGCAACACGTTCTTCACCCCAATCACTTTCCCTTGCGGCACGCACAGCTGTTAAATCATGGACAGGCTTTGAGCCTTTTCTTGAACTAAAATAAGGCTAAATATGAACAGTGAACATTTGTTGTGGCTTACCTGCAAATTCAGATACAGATACAGTTAGGGACGGATCTCATTTGTAACCAGAGGACTGCTTGTACTTATTGTCAAGTTAATGACATGTAAATGAGTAGTTCGGAGTGATTTTTATTAATTATTACCACTCTAGTAATCATATGTGACAGACATCTGTTCATTATTATATATAACAAGCAGGATTGTTGCCCATGTTATTTAGGTTAATAACAAAGCATTACATGAATAATGGAAAAACATGAGGAAATGTGACAATTCAAAGGAAGAGAGTGGGAGTTAAACTTTCCTTCCTATATGACTTACATCATTACAAAAATCATTTTCATTAATGTGCTTCCTATTCCACTTAGTATATTCCATTCATGTAACTCAGAAATTCATTTCCTGGGTTAAATCTACATTTTTCCAGTTGACACGCACAGAAGTGATCTTTTGTGAGAGAAAACCTTTGGGTGGTTCACCGAGTGCTGGCGATTGATTAGGTTCAAGTCATCTGCCTTCGTAAGACTCTTCACAAAGAGAAGTGAACTTATTGTTAACAACTTTCGCTCCTTGGAACCAGTTACCAAGAACTATATGATTTTAGCTGCAATGGCCTCTTTTTATGCAGCAAATTCCATTTTCACAGCCAAGGCGAGGGTCGGTTGAAGTTTGCTCTTGACAACATGCTTAGTTACAAAGAGATTGGGGCATAAAAGCATGACTAATTTTAGCTATTGTTCTGACTTAAGTGTTTTCCTGAATTTCTTTACATTGTTATTACACAATGTACAGAAAGGGGGCATTTCCTGAGCCATAGAACCTAATCAACTGAAATGAATATGGTCATTTAACAAATATTTATTCAAAGCCTTTAGGTGCCAAACGTATTGTGAGGAGCTGGACATTCAAAGAATAAACTTGACCCGCCCTCAAGGAGCTCGCTTACATCGTGACTCCCCTTTTCACCTCCTTACTGAGCCCAAAGGAATGCATCTGCTTTCTTTTTTTTCTTCTTTCTGATTCAATGATCGGCATGCCCATTGTTAAGTCTGACCCTCGCCCCCACTTTTAATGTGTGTTATTTGCAATTGTAAGTTTGATACAGATTTTCTACATAAGCATGTTAGTCTGGGTTGACTAGAGAAACAAATTCATAGACACTCGTGTGTGTAAGAGAGAACTTTATGTCAAAGAGCAATTGTACGTTAAGAAAACATCCCAGCCCAGTCTAGATCAAGTCCATAAGTCTGATTTAGCCCATATGTCCGATACCATTCTGTAAATTCCTCTTCAGACTCACGCAACACATGCAATGACACCAAGTGAAGGAAGATCACAGGCCAGGGGGTGGAAAGTCTTGTGGATCCACTGGTGGTAGAAGCGTCTTAGCACTGGCATGGGTCTCCACGTGGCTCCTCCATCTCCAAGGCTCTGCTGTCATTGGCATAGCTTCATGTGGCTTGGCAAGAGGAATGTCTTACAGGGAGTTGAAGCAGAGAGAGTGTGTGTCTCACTTTCAGCGAGCTATTTATCTCCTTTGCGCCTCCAAATGAGGTCATCAAGCTGAGACCTGATTGACAGGCTAAGCCCCACCCCTTTACTCTTAATAGTCTTTAGTTGGCACCAGATTATGTAATTACCACAATAAGTATAGTGGTTTGCTTGCACAAATGCTAAAGAATACCCTAGAATTCTGTTATAAACATCCCAGAGGATGCTGCATTTTCTTATGTATTTAGAGAGAATATGTTTTATTTATTTATTTGCCAGTGAAGGCACAGTCTGTTACACACTTCCTCAGAATGTTGTTTGGCACATACAACCACATAAAGGCATTGAATAAATAAAAATCCCCACCAGCTAGAGAACTTAGTCAACAGAAACAAACCTGGCCATTTAATAAGAGATGGAAGGGTCTGCAGATGGTGTAGTGGGTTACATGTCAGGCAGTTCAAACCCACACTGCAAGAGAGAAAGACGAGGTGTTCTGCTTCAGCAAAGATTTATAGCCTCGGAAACTCATAGGTCCAGTTCTGACCTGTGCTGTAGCGTCACTATGGATCGGCATCAACTCGGTGGCAGTGAGTTGGTTTTTTTAAAACAAAACCAACCGTGTCACTGATCTGGATCTCAGTTTGCCCATTTGTCAAACGAGGGGGTTGGATTAGATCAATTAGTCAATCTCAAACTTAACAGACGTAGCAGGCACCTGGGATCTTGGTAACTGGAAGATTCTGACTCGGGAGGTTGGGCCTGGGGCTCGAGTGCCTGTATGTCTAACACGCTCCCAAGTGATGCCAGGCTGCTGGGCAGGACCAAGGATGGTGCCGTGTGGGCTGGAGCATTTGGTAATTCTGAGACACTGATGACGTAGTGTGTTATGCGTTGGGCTGCTGACCACAAGGTCAGCAGCTCAAGTCCACTAGCTGCAGAACCTAATCAACAAAAACGACTGTTAATTTCACAAACATTTATTCAAGGGCTTCATATGCCAAACACCATTCCGAGTGGTGAGGGAGATCTGCGCTATTCCATAGAAAGAGAATGTGAGCTATATGTATCATTTAAGTGATGTGGAGAAGTTAAAAGAAGAAGAAAAACACATTAAGCCATGTGGAGAAGTTAAAAGAAGAAGAAAAACGTGTAATATTTTATTGGAACCCATATAGTAAAAATACTATTATTTAAACACATCCTCAATATAAAATTATTAACAATGTGCATTCTAAACACGATGTGCCTTTCACACTGACAGAGCATCGCAGCTTGGCTCAGCCAGTTTTTCAGTGCTCAGTACAGCTCTCCCTGCCATCGAGTTGATTCTGGCTCACAGCATCCCTACAGGCAAGGGTTGAACGCTCCTGTGGGTTTTTGAGCCTGTACCTGTTTTGGGAGTAGGAAATCTCGTCTTTCTGCTGCAGAACCTCGCGTGGTTCCGAAATGTTGACCTAATGGCTAGCATAACCCACTTGCGGCCAACGGTCAGCCCAGGGATGGGCTATGTCTGCCGTTCAAGCCCACCAGGCGCTCCTCAGAAGAAAGGTGAGGGTGTCTACTCCCATAGAGGTGTACACCTCTCGGAAACCCTACATATGGTTAGTGTGGGTCGGAATCAATGCTGTGGCAGAGGGTTTGGGTGTTTGGTTTTATTAGTTGTCGACTTTACCTTTCGAATATGTTCCTCCAGGTGGCGCTAATGTTCTTTCTTCATTCCTAAAAACACTTAAAAAAAAAAAAAAAGGAATGGGTGGGAGTATGGCCAAAGTTTAACTTATATTATTCACTTATTTACTCGCTTCTCATTATCGATCCGTTCATTCAACAATTTGTTCCTATTCTGTTCTCTGTAACCTTATCGAGTAAATAAACATTGAATACAATTACCATTAATCATGTTAAAATACATTAGAAAAAAACCACTTAGTCCAATTGTTACCTGTTCTTTAGGGAGTTGGGGGGGTGGGGGTTTATATATAACACTGACCTTTTATTACTTGAAGTTTTTAGACCCACCCTAGTAACTAGCAAACGTGGGAACGTGGAGAGTGCTGACTCATGTGTTGTTGTTAGGTGGCTCGGAGTCAGCTCCGACCTACAGTGACCAGATCTCCACAGCGCACTGCCCGTCCGCCCCATCCTCCTCATGGTCCCGACGCCACGCCATTGTTGCAGCCGCGGGCCACCCCATCTCCTTGAGGATCGTCCTCGTTTTCCCTGCTCCTCTACCGAACACGATGTCTGACTAATACAGATGAGATTTTAAAAATTAGCTTTGTGACACAGTTGTTATGTGAAAGGGTAGAAAAGATTTCCCTGCCTTGGGGTTTTACTTGATGCAGGATGACAGGGACCTGGTATTGCTGGTTTGTATGTTGACTTGTCTGAAGGAGAAATGATCAATATCAAAAGTTAACCTCAACGGTCAACTTTGCCGTTCTGTCTACTGCCACTGTAAGTTGCTGTCAGCTCTGACTCACGGTGGCCTTCTGCTTGGTCTTGCGTCATATTTATGTTTGTGGCATGCTTGGGTCCATTGCTGTGGCTCCTGTGTGTAGCACCTTCCTGCCCAGAGCACCCATCTGTGAGCACGATCGCAGGCGACATTCTGTTGTCTTCCACAAGGTTTTCATTGGCTGATTTTCCAAAGATCTTTTTCTTCTTCATCCGTTTTACGTTGGAAACTTCACTGAAATCTGCCCACCATGTGCAACCCTGGTCACATATGAAACACTGTTGCCATAGCCCCCAGAATACTAGTAGCACCCAAGCCACCATAGTCTGACAAGCCACCAGATGGATGGTGGATTTTTGTCTATCCAAAAGCGAGCAAGAAGACAAACAACTCATGGCGCTGCAGTGAGTTCTGACTCATATGGACCCTATAGGACAGAGTCGGACTTCCCCTGTGGGTTTCTGAGGCTCTCCATCTTTGGTTGTTTATTTGTTTTGGTCCTCTTTGCTGCTGTAGAAAAATTTGTCTTTCTCCCAAGGAGTGGCCGGTGGCTTCCACCAGCCTTGTGGTTAGTACCCAGCTCATAAAACGTTGTACCAAGGCCCAATGTGTCACTACTCCAGTCAGATTATCTCCGGGAGGTTCTATTTTGTGTAAGAATATTTGTTGTGTGGAGATTAAAATTTATTTTTATTTTAGTCTATCAATTATTGCAGAATTTATATGGACACTGCCATTTCAACCCCTTTTATGCATATGATTCAGCAGTATTCACATCACCATGCTGGGCAGACACTGTTTCTACATTTTCCTTTACCTTTAGTGGACACTCAACACCCCTTAAGCAATAACTCCCAATTTATCCCCCTACTCACCCATGGTAACTACCAATCCATTACGGTCTCTTTGAATTTTCCTATTGTAGATACTAGTAGCATCTAGTAAGTGGTATCATAGAGTATCTATCCTTTTGTGTCTCATTTGCTCAGCATACTGTTCTCAGAGTTCATCCACAACATAGTTGCATGGACAGGAACTTCCTTTATTTTCTGAATAATCCTCCATCATAAGTATATCTCACACGTTGTTAATCTCTTGTCTGTTGATGGGCACTTGGGTTCTTTCCACCTTTTGACTGATGTGAATAATGCTACAATGACGTCGTGTATCTCTTTGAGTCCCCATTTTCAGGACTTTCTTTAGGGTGTGTCCCTAGGAGGGGAATTAGTGGTTAGCATGGAACCCTGGTAGTATAGTGGGTTACTCATTGGACTTCTAATGGAAGGATCAGCAGTTCAAATCCACCAGGTGCTCCACAGGAGAAAGATGAAACTTTCCTCTAAAGATTCACAGTCTTAGAAACCCACAAGGGCAGTTCTATTCTGCCCCGGTTTCTGTGAGTCAGAATTGACTCAAGGCCCTGGGGTTGGTTTTACTTTGTATGGTGATTCTAGGGAGCCTGCTATCCAGAGTCCTGAGGGTGCTGTTGGGGAATTGTTGGTCTGCTAATTACAAGGTCGCAGTTCAAACTCATCAGCACCTCCAGGGAGCAGGATAGCCTTGGAAACTCTGTGAATCAGAATCAACCCTGTGGCGTGGCCGTAGAAGCAGCCTGGTAGTGCATTGGTTAAAACACTGGCTTGCTAACTGAAAGGTCAGAGATTTGAAGCGCCCTGCCGTTCCCCAGGAGAAAGATGGTAGTCTGCATCTAAAAAGATGGCAACTCCTAGGAACTCCACAGAGTTTTCTAGGCTGGGGCCTTTGGGAAGCAGATCCGCAGGCTTGTCTTCCAAGGTGCCTCTGGATGGGTTTGAACCTCCAACCTATCTGCTAGTAGTCAAGCACTTAGCCATTTGTTCACAGAGAGAATAGGCCATCCTGTTATTCTTAACTGTCGATGTGTAGATTGGATTCGTGACATGATTTCATGGCCGCATGCTCATAGGTATAACTCCCTCCCACATGACCATTGTAGACTTACACTCATTAGGGACTTCTAGTTTGAGGTCTACACTACAAAATTGTGTGTGTGCGTGTGTGTATGTGTGTGTGCATGACATGTGTAACAATTGAGTTCAGGTCCTCTCCTTGCTACCCACCTGCTCTGTTATCTTGGGAAGCTAGTCGGATCTTTCTTGCAATGCCACCTCCTCAGCTGGCATTCTGTGTTGACATTTTTTCTTTGAGAACTTGTCATGAGAATGAAACAAGTTGCTATATGCAAAGCCCGTAGAGCAGTGGTTCTCAGCCTTCCCAACGCCATGACCCTTTAATACAGTTCCTCATGTGGTGGTGACCCCACCCAACCGTAAAATTATTTTCGTTGTGGCTTCATCACGGTCACTTTGATACTGTTATGCATCGGGCGACCCATGTGAAGGGGTGGTTCGACCCCCAAAGGGGTCACAACCCACAGGTTGAGAGCCACTGCTCTAGAGTCTAGCACGTCATCTGTTGTTGTTGCTAGGGGTTGTTGGGTTGGTTCCGATGCACAGTGACCCTCTACACAACAGAACGAAACCGCACCTGGTCTTGCGCCACCCCCCAGATTGTTCTTATGTTTGAATCCATGTATGCAGCCACTGTGTCCGGCCATCTCTTTGAGGGTCTTTTTTCGCTGCCCTCCACTTTACCAAGCATGGCACCTGGTATAGCACCTGGGTAATAAATGTTAATTTTTGAACAATAAAATAAACGTCTCCATAAGTTACATGCATCACCTGTGTGCTTTATTTTTTGGAGGCATTTGATATCCAAGGACAAATGAAGTAGAACAGTGGGGCGACTCCTCCTCCACTCCCTTCCCATACCAAGTCCCTTGGATTCTCCTGTAACTGGGGGCAAGTGCATCGAAGTTATGCAGCAAACTCCCTCAGTTCCCTTTGCTTTGGCTGTGAACACCAGTCTGGTCAGTAAACTTGTTGGAAAAGAGCTTACAAAGACATTGTGGTATTTGGCTCCTTATCTTATCCAAGTCTCCTGGATGAAACATTTGTCTTCCCTTGCCATCTTTCAGATAAAGCATTTAGAACTACTTGAGCACAGTATCGAAGCACAGAGACACTCCGGAAACACGACTCCAGGCTGACTTTTGTAGGTCCTGATCGGATGCCTCTTAAGGACCACAGGCGGAAAAAATAGATTGTTTTCAACATGTCAACATTTCCTGGTAGAGGAGAGATTCTTTCGGTTTGTTTGTTTCTTCTCTTTTTGTGGATTTATTTATTTTTCTTCCATCTCCCCTTGCTCCTTCTTCTCCTTCTCTTCCTCCTCTTTCATCTTTCACTTCTTCTCTTCCTGCCTTCCTCCTCCTCTGGTTCCCGCTCCTCTTCCTCCTTCCTCTCTGTGACTGCTCCTGACAACAAGCAGACATTGACAGTTTTCCACCAGGTTCTTGAAAACCAAACCAAATAAATATTCCAGGTCACATTCTCCCCGCCCCTCCCCCACACCCCACCCCCTTTTTTTGTAGCTGGTCATTGACAAACCCATCTAGGCCCAGAGGTCACAGTTCACACATGGGGGTGGGGGAGAAATCTATTTAAATCCCATAAAGATGAAGGGCAATCTAGCTCCGTCACAAAGGGGATCTTGGAAAAAAAAAATATTGGCGGAGAGAACATGATCTCTTATTATCCTCGAAGGAGCCCAAACAAATATGGAGTCTAAAGATTTCCCTGCTTCATGTGTTTGGAAAAGGAGCGGAGTTGGAGAGAGAGAAGAAACTTTATCAGGGAGAAAGGCAGACAATGGCCCGACATTAGCCGTCGTTCGCAGCATGATGGTTTTGGATTAGAGACAAGGTTGAATGGAGGTAGAATTTTCCCACAGAGGGAGCTGGTATTTTCTCTCCTTTCTATGGCATAGCTAAAATGCTGATTGTGGTATCTGGAAAATTGGTAATGGGATTGGGGAACCCCAAAGGATCCTGTCTCCCCTCCCCCATCACTAGTTGGCGTTATTGAATAAGCAATGGGAAGGGGAGGAGGTGCAGTGGACGGAGTTTTCAGTCCTACAGAAGCTGACTCCCTGTTCTTCTCTTTCTTTCTTATTAAAAGATCATTTTGTTGGGGACTCTTACAACTCTTGTTACAATCCATACATCAGTTGCATCGGGCATGTTTGTACATGTGTTGCCCTCATTTTTTTCTAGACATTTACTTTCTATTGAGTCCTTGATATCAGCTCCTCTGTTTTTCCCCCTCCCCTCAACCCTCATAACCCCTTGATAAATGATAAATTATTATAGTTTCATATCTCAAGCCAACCACTGCCTCCCTTCTGCCATGTTTTCTGTTGTCTTCCCCCGGGAGAGGGGAGTATGCTTATGTGTCGATCCTGCTTTTTTCTTAACTGGCTTGGGCAAGCCAGTTACCTTCCTCCTATGGAAATGCAAATAAGATCTGCCCTACCTGGATTACCTAGCAAAATTGACAGGGGACTCAGCATTAGCTAATGTCAGGGACAGTGCTTTGTAAACCGTAGAACGTTGCAAATGTAAGGTCTAAGGACAGCACTGACCTTCAGATGTGACAGTTCTTGCATCAAATGAGACCATCTGCTCCCCTAAAGGTTTACAACTGGGAAATCCTTTACAGGGTCACCGTGAGCTGAAAACAATTCAGTGGCAGTGGGTTGGGTTTTTAAAGATTAAGATAACTAGTTCTGGTGGTGCTGTGGGTTAAGGCGTTGGACTGTTAGCTATAAGGTTAGCAGTTCAAATCCACTAGCCGCACCTCAGGAGAATGAGGAGGCTGTTTGCTCCTATAAATATTTGAGTCTTGGAAACCCTATACAGGGTCACTACGAGTTGGAGTCGACTCAATGGCAATGGGGTTAGTATTTTTGTGTGTGTAAGATTCAGGTAAGGATTCCTGGTGATGCTATGGTTAAGCATTCATCTAATGGGACGGTTGGTGGTTTGAACCCACCAGCCACCCCACAGGAGAAAGATGTGGCAACTTGCCTCCTGAAAGATCTCTACAGCCTTGGAAACCCACTGGGGCTGTTGTACTCTGTCCGATGGGGTTGCCATGAGGCAGATGGACTCAACAGCAGTGGGGTTTTCAAGGCTCAGGTTCACCAATGAAATCTCTTTCCCTGCTCTTCATCGAGTTACAGATGGGGGCACTTGATCAGCTACCATCCTATGGAGTTAATCCAGTTCCAAAACCAAAGAGACAAATCCTAACCTTGCTCCCTGGACCTCAGCTCCCAGCGCCCAGTATCCATGATCAGAACCACCATTTCCTTTTCCTCTACTTTGGGCCAGATTTTTAGGCTAGACAATTTACCTGCGTTTTTTTATTAGCTCTTTTGTCTGTAGACAAAGCAAGCAAACAAATAAACTGAGGATGCATAAAGGGAGTTACGTGTTCACATTCACAAGCTGTCCAGTGGTGGTTGTTAGGTACTCCTAGGGGATGAGTCACTTAGACTCAGAAGGAAACACTGCCTGGTCCTGCTGCAGCCTCATGATTGTTCTTACGTTTGAGCCTTTTGTTGCAGCTACTGTGTCCATCCACCTTGATGAGGG
Source organism: Echinops telfairi (assembly GCF_000313985.2). Lineage (NCBI taxonomy): Eukaryota > Metazoa > Chordata > Mammalia > Afrosoricida > Tenrecidae > Echinops > Echinops telfairi. The sequence goes on along the minus strand of NW_022111369.1, from coordinate 67,571,969 downwards.
CCTTCCTCTTTTTTTGCAGCCTCTCCCCTTCACCGAGCATAACTTCCTTCTCCAGGGACTGGTCTCTCCTGACAACATGTTCAAAGTATATAAGGCAAGTCTCTCCGTCCTTGAATCTAAGGAACGCTCTGGTGGTACTTCTTTCAAGACAGATTTGTTGGTTCTTTTGGTGGTCCATGGTACTTTCAATATCATTCACCAGCACCACAACTCAAACACACTGATTCTTCTTCGGTCTTTTTTCTTAGGGTTCCACTGTCACATGCATATGAAGCAATGGAAAACACCCTGGGGTGGGGCAGGGACACCTTAGTGCTCAAAGTCACCGCCTTGCTTTTCAACACTTTCAAGAGGTCTTGACTGCTGCTTCCATAAACATTGATTGTGGAACATTCTTGACAACTTCACTCTTTCTCCATTTATCACGTCTGTTGCCCCAGTTGTGAGAACTTTGGTCTTCTTTCCTGAAGGCTGCAATCCTCCATCTTCATCAGTAAGTGCTTCAAGCCCTCTTCATTGTCAGAAAGAAAGGTTGTGCCATCTACATATAAATGTAAACACTCATCGAGTGTTTGATGCTGACACATAGTGACCCTATAGGGCAGGGTAGAACTGCCTATGGGAGTTTCCAAAACTGTAACTGTTAAGGAAAGCCGAAATCCCCAGCTTTCTTCCAAGCAGTGGCTGGTGATTTTGAACTGCTGACCTTATAGATTGCAGCCCCACAAGGAATCACCAACAGGGCTCCTTGCAAGTTGTTAATAAGCCTTGCTGTAATCCTGATGCTACATTCTTCTTTATATAATCCAGCTTCTCTGATCATTTGCTCAGCATATAGGTTGAATGTGGATGGTAAGAAGATGCAACTCTGAAGCACACCTTTCCTGTTTTTAGACCATGCAGTATTCCCTTTTCTGCTTGCACGACGGCCTCGATCCTTGTCCAGGTTCCACTCATGTGGAAGCACAAGGAAGTGTTCTTGAATGTCCATTCTTCTCAAGGCTGTCCAGTTGGTTTTGATCCACAAAGTCCAATGCCTTGGGATAGCCAATAAAACACAAGTAAACCTCTTTCTGGTATTCTCTGCTTTTAATCAAGATTCATATGACAGTAATCATGATATCCCTTGTTCAACATCCTCTTCTGAATCCAGCCTGAATCTATGAATGCTACAACCACCTTTGGGTGATCTTCAGCCAGATTTTCCTTGCAGGTGACATCCGTGTCCCTGTTCTCTAAGGTGAGCACTGTGTTGGGTCCCCTTGCTTTGCAAGGGGTACAGATATGGATCTCTTCCAGTCAGGGGGCCAGTTAGCTGGCTTCCAGATTTCCTAGCACAGACAAGCGAGCTCTTCTAGTACTTCAGCAGCTCGTTGAAACATTTCAAGGTGTAGTCCACGAATTCCTGGAGCCTTGTTTTGAGCTAATGTTTTCAGTGCGACTTACCCTTCTCTTCCTACCACTTGTCAGTTTGTCATACTGTGTACTGTGGTGGCTTGTGTGTTGCTGGAAGCGATATCACTGGCATTTCAAAATCCTGCAGGATCACCCAAAGTGAACCGAGTTTCCAGACAAAGAAGACCTTCCACAGAAGGAATGGGCTGTCCACTTCTGAAGGCTCAGCATCTGAAAAATCGTATGACTTGCTCGTTCAGTGGCAGGACCAGGGTTTCAGCCCAAGCCCCTAGGGAAGGAGTGGGGAACCTCTTCCCTGCCAAGGGCCTTGTGGGTATTTATAACACCATTCGAGGGCCATACTGATCCAGTGTTTAATTCACTCACCCCTAATGTGATGGTTAGAACTGCCTCTCTCTGCTGAGGTGTGTGATGCTAGCTGTTTTATCGCATGGGCCTTATGGAGCTTTGGTCACATAGTGGTTATTTGTTGGGCTGTTAACCTCAAGGTCACCAGTTCAAAACCACCTGCCACTCCACAGGAGGAAGATGGCTTTGTTTTTCCTTAAAAAAAATATTTTTTAAAAGTTTCACTGGCACTTCAACCACATCATGTGCAATCCAATAGTTCAATCACATTAGGAAGAGTTGCACAATCATTACCACAATCAATTTAAGAACAGTTTCTTCTTCCTTATACTCATTGTTATTCATATAATTATTTTTTAATTGTGGCAAAAATATACACAACAAAACATTCTGCAGTTCAACAACTTCTGCATGTACAATTCAATGCTACTGATGATATTCTTTGTGTTGTACAACCATTATTGATATCTTTTTCAAAATTATTCCACCACCAACATAAACTCAATGGCCTCTAAGCAAATACTCTTCCTCCTTCACCTATGGTAATCATAGATCAAGTGTGGTTTCTTTTATTTATTTATTTCAGTATTTTTCTTCATATAATATGCACATATCATACCCTTCCATACTTAAATCGCCTTTAAAAGGAGTGGTGTATATATCACCACCATAGGTTCCAGGGCTGTCCCACTCCCACCTTGACTGTTTTCTCCCCACCCCCCACCATCCCTGATAAACCACTGCAGTGGTATTGTCTCTGTGCAGCCACTCATCTGTGCTTCATAACCTGGGAAACCTAACAGAAACAGTAAAAATAACAAATAAAGTGAAACAGAAGGAAAAAATAAAAATAAAGAGTAAGAAAGAAAAGCCACCATTGATATTTTAAAAGCCAGAGAAGAAATTTCTGCCATGGAACAAGTGATAAGTATTTAAGCCTAGAGCAAATTCAGGTTGGGTCAAGAGGGAAGTTGACTGAGTATCGTGTTATACTGCAGTTCAATCCACTGTAATCAAGTTTGCCTTAATCTCTGCCTGACAGTGAAGCTGTTGGAGTCCCTTTCCTGAGGCTAGAGGGCATCTGCCAGAGGCCCCCTCTGACTGGATGCTCTGCAGATGGGTTTTGGGCTCCCACTGTCCTCCACAAATTGGTGTTCACAATTCAAGCTCTGATACTTTCCCCTTCACATTCTCTTCATCTTTGGATCGCACAGGCTGGTGTGCTTCTTCAATATGGACTTGGTTGCCACCTCACCTAGATGGCTGCTTGTTTGAATACAAGCCTTTAAGACCCCAGAGACTATTGCAATTGATAGCCAGGCACCATCTGCTTTCTTCACCACACTTTGCTGTAGCTCCCTTCTCTTCAGTGATCTCTTCATGATGGCGAGTATGGAGCAGGGCCAGGTCATAAGAACTAACTCTTCTTGGATGGGAGCCCAGAATCAAGATGGAGCTTTCTACTTCTGAAAAGGGTGCAGTCTTGGAAACCCACAGGGGAAGTTCTACCCGGCCCCATTTGGTTTTTGGGTAGGGAATGAGGGCTGGCTGTCCCCCACCTCTGCCCTCAGGGGTTTTCTTTTATCCCCTAGGCTGTGGGGGTCAGTGAAGTTTCCCTTTCCTCTCTTACCTTTCTCCACGTCTTCCTTCCCCGCCTCTTTTCCCCTCTTCTTGTCACCCCTATGCTCCAGTTCTATTTCTTTTTTAAGCACAAAGCTTTCTTTACTAAGGAATCAGAAACAGTGAAAGCAAATTGCAACACAAGTCAGCCATAGAGAAACTCTGCTGAGTGTAGCTTTTAGCAAAGATATCACTGTGTTGACTAAGGTGTTCTTGATCCAAGTTATGGTCTTTTTAATCACGCCATATTTATGGAAGGAGCCCTCGGGCTGTCGGGTCAGTGTTAGTCGGCAGTTCAAACCCATCAGCTCAACCACTGGAGGTTCAAACCCATCTGCTCCAGTGAAGACTGACAGTCCCAGCAACCCTACGTCCTTTGCTGTGAGTCAGAATCGACTTGATGGCAGTGAGCTGGCTCTGTTCATGGGGAAGCTAGAGCATGAAAAGGCAGCTAGAAGCAGAACATTTCCAGTCCAATTGTGGCTTTGATGGAGAATATTGAATATTGTGTGGGCTGTAAAAAGAATGAGCAAATCATACTGACAAGACATACAAGCAGGCTATTGTGTGTGGAGTGTTTCTAACCTTCTTCCCAGCACTCTATCAGACAGTCTTCAGGTGTGGTCCGTGGGGTTTTCGTGGCTAGCTTTCAGAAGTAGATCCCTAGACCTTTCTGACTAGTCTTCTCAGTCCGGCAGCTCTGCTGAAACCTGGTCACCACTGTGGACCCTGCTGGAATTTGAGATGTTGGCGGCATTGCTTCCAGCACTGCCTAAGCCAGCACACTGCACAAACTGATAGCGGGGTGGTGGGATGTTCATATTATTCTTGCAGGGATCAACCTTGCACTTTTCTTGGGTGAGTTGTGTGAATGTGTGTAGTTAAAATTGCCATGTAAATTGGTATACATACTTATGTTCCTGCCAGCTCTATAAAGGAAAACACCCCCGCCCCACACAAAAAATTTCCCCAATGGTGGATCATTCAAACAAACATTTTGCCAGTTTGGGAGGAAGCGGGGGTGGGACTGGGGGCTGGGGGCAGGAGGTGACATTTCTTTGTTGTTTTCATTTGCATTTTGGTTTTAAGTTTTTCTTTTGGCAGAAGTTACCTGCTTAGGGAATTGTGCTGCCCTTGCTCAGCAGCGAGATGTCCTTTCCTTAGATCGATTCCACCTAACACACCTGGATACCATATGGCGTAATGCCAGTAACTGGTATTCTCAGCCCAGGAGTGCCTATCCCTGGCCCTGGAGTATTAGGATATGGTCAGAAGTTTTTCCAGAGAGGTTGCAAAGTGGCCACATGTGCACGTTCCCTCCCCCCAACCATGCCTTTTGTTTGCGATGCTCTGAATGTAGAAGCACTCTTCCCTCTCCCCCCCTGGCTTTTCCATTTTCACCTTCCTGTTTCCAAACCCCTTCCTGCCGTCTGAGGTTTGTGTTTTAGGCAAATGGTGCTGTTTTGGCCTCAGATGGTTGATTGTAGTGAGGAACATTCTTCAGTTCGGTTGAAAGCTGACCCCAGGCATGGGCTCAGTTTCAGGCAAAGGTGACCAAGGGCTGCAGTCTCAGGGGTTCTGTTAGACCAGTAAGTGTGGTCTTTTCTTTGGCTTTGACATGT
>NW_022111369.1:67564241-67565827 GCF_000313985.2 Echinops telfairi | reverse complement strand
TCGTCCCCCTGGTCTGTGTGTGTGTGTGTTTATGTGTCAATCATTGTGATCGGTTCCCTCTTCCTCTCCTTTTCTTCCCACCTTCCCCTAACCCTCTTGGTATTGCTACTCCCATTTTTGTTCTAGAGGGTTTTATCTGACTTGGATTCCATGTGTCATGAGCTTTAATCTGTACCAATGTACATGCTCCAGTCAAGACTGAAGTGGAAGGCGGGACTGAGGTCATGATGGTTGGGGGTGAGGAAGCCTCAAAGAATCAGAGGAATATTGTGTGCTTCATTGGTGCTACACTGCACCCTAGTTGACTCATCCCTTCCTTGTGACCCTTCTGTGAGGGGATGCCCTATTGTCTACAAATGGGTTTTGAATCTCTGCTCCAACCCCCCCTTATTCTCCACAATATGTTTTTTGTTTTGTTTTTGGGTCTTCTGGTGCCTGTTACTTGATTCTGTCGACACCTCATGTTTGCGCAGGCTGGTGTGCTTCTTCCATGTGGGCTTGTTGCTTCTTTGTTAGATGGCTGCTTGTTTAACTTGAGGCCTTTATGATCTCAGATGCTATATCTTTTGATAGCCAGGCACCATGAGCTTTATTCAATACATTTGCTTATGCACCCGCTTTGTCTTCAGCGATAGTGTCAGGAAGATGTACATCACAGAATGTCAGGTTGTTAGAATAAAGTGTTCTTGTGTTGAGGGAGGACTTGAGCAGAGGCCCAAAGTTTGTCCACTACCTCCGTGTATTGCCATATAAATATATGTACCTATGCCAATACCTCTATTTTTAAGAATTAATATATTTACATATATACACACTTATATTTATACTTCTATAGATAGCTTTTCTTCCTAGATCTTTCCTCTGTTTCCTTATACTTTCCTCCTGCCCCACCATCCTGCTCACCTTTCTTCTGCTTCTTAGCTACATTCCTCTCAGCCAACACCCCCACCATCTCTACATCCTCCTCTTTGTAGATTTTAATTCCCTAGTTTTTCTCCTGCCTATGATATTGTTTGCTCGCCAGTCCCTTTCCCTTCCTCCTCCTCCCCACAAGTCTCTCTGGAACCATTGGTCCTGTTGCTTTCTCCTTCTTTCTTGAAGGGAGCAAAGTCTCCTATTTCTTCTTCTGATATAGCTCATTTTAAATCCGAGGGATGGCAAAACTGACCAGTCCCTTCATTAGAGTTCTGTACACCTTGGTTGTATGTCCTTTTAGCCATTTCAGAGCGGAATTGAGAACAGGAAGTGAAAAGAGGGATATCATTGCTGATATCAGATGGATCTTGGTTGAAAGCAGAGAATACCAGAAAATGTTTACTTGTGTCTTATTGACCATGCAAAATCATTTTACTGTGTCGAGCTTAACAAACTATGAATAACATTTCAAAGAATGGGAATTCCAGAACATTTCAATTTGTTTATGTGTGAACTTTACATGGACCAAGAGGCAGTCATTTGAACAGAACAAGGGAGTTCTAATGGATTAAAATTACTAAAGGAATACATCAGGGTTATGTCCTTTCACCATATGCATTCAATCGATGTGCTGAGCAAATAATCAGAGAAGCTGGACTATCTGAGGAAAA
>NW_022111369.1:67558576-67562452 GCF_000313985.2 Echinops telfairi | reverse complement strand
CAGTGAATAAGGAATTGACGCATTTGGATTATAGTGTTGCAGAAGAATATTGAAAGTACCATGGACTGGCTGAAGAATAAATAAATCTGTATTGAAAGAAGTGTAGCCACAATGCTCTTTAGAAGCAAAGATGATGCGACTTTGTCTCATATACATTGGACATGTTATCAACGGAACAGTTACTGGAGAAGGTAGAGTGGAGGGTCAACGAAAAAGAAGAGATGAATTGACACAGGGGCTGCAAGAATGGGATTAGCGCGGCATCAACTGTGATGATGGTGTGGGACTGGGCATCACTTCGTTCTGTTAGACACACGGGGGCCCATGAGTTGTTACTGACTTGATGGCATCTAACAACAACAATAACTTAGTCATTTGGTGAGAATACAAAGACTATGGCTGCAAGAGTCATACAAAATCATTCACTGCATCCCAACTGTTCCATAGAGTGTTCTTGGCTGATATTGGAACAGAAGCTGATCATCAAGCCGTTTTTCCATGATACCTTGGATGGGGGCTTCAAGTACCAGCATTTAGGTTAGTATTCGAGGAAAAACTGCTTGTGCCACCTAGTACCTCATCTTTTCTTATAGGAAAGGTCAATGTACAAGGTTGTGTAACTTTTAGAATATAGTTTTATTAGCATATAAGTAACATATCACATAATTTAAGAGTTTTATCTTATTAAGAAGAGTTGTGCAATCATCACAATTAATTTGGGAAAGTAGCAGGATACAAGATTAAAAAGCAGAAATTAATTGGATTCCTACATATCAGCAAAGAGAGCTCTGAAAAAGACATCAAGAAAACAATACTATTTACAGTAGCCACACAAAAGATGAACTACTTAGGAATAAACCTAACCAAAGAAACAAAAGACCTATACAAGAAAATGACAAAATGATTTGGTTTCTATTCCAAGAAACCAAAGGAACCCTATATAAATGGAATAATATCTCATGTTTTGGAAGACTTAGAATTATGAAAATTGTGAAAATGTTAATACTACCTGTGTTAGTCTGGGTAGACTAGAGAAACAAATCCATAGAAACTCATATGTGTATAAGAGAGAGTTTATATAAAGGGTAAGTGTACATTAAAAAAGCATCTCAACCCAGTCCAGTCCAAGCCCATAAGTCCAATATTAACCCGTATGTCCAGTACCAATCTGTAAAGTCCTCTTTAGACTCACGAATACATGCAATGGCACTGAATGCAGGAACATTACAGGTCAGTGGGTCAAAAGCCTTTTGGATAGTGGGGGTAGAAGCATCTCAGCACTGGCAGGGGTCTCCACGTGGCTCCTCCAGTTCCCAGGGCCTGGGATCTATCCGCGGAGTGATATCTGTCTTGTCAGTAGAGTGTCTCTCAGAGAGTGAGCAGAAGAGAGAAGTGTCTCCAAGAAGGAAATATAGGAGTTCCCAGAATTCTCAGGAGAAGGCCAGGCCCACACAGGGCCACATTGACTATGACCCGATTGACAGACTAGACTCCACCCCTTCACTCTTAATCCTCTCAAGTCCCAAATTGACACCAGACTATGTAACTGCTATACTACCTAAAGCAATCTACAAATACAATGCAATTCCTATTCAAGGTCCAACTTTATTCTTTAAAGCAATGGAAAAACTCATGATAAATTTCATATGGGGAGGGAAGACAACCAGGGTAAGCAGAGCACTCCTCAAGAAGAACAACTAGAAGGGCTGGCACTGCCCGCCCTCAGAGCCTATTACACAGCCATATTGGCTAAATATGGGACTGGTCAATGACTGATGTAGATATAAACCAATATAGAACAATGGAACAGAATAGAAAACCCAGAAATAGAAGCATCTACCTGTAGGCAACTGTTTGCTGACAAAGGACCAAAAAATATTAGATGGGAATGGAACCGACTTTTCAGCAAATGGTGCTTGAAAAATTGAATCTCTCTGCAGAAGAATGAAATAGGACTCAATTTTGCCCGATGCAGAAATATATGGATCATCAATGAGAAAATTGGGACAAACTTAAGAATCCTATTGCAGGGCATACACAGACTACTAAATATCATAAAGGAAGTGCACACAGTGAGAGACAAAATAGAAAACTGAGCTCTACTAAAAATAAAACAGTTACGCACATCAAAAGTCTTCATCAAAATTTCCTTTATATGAAATCCAGGATAGGTAGATCTATAGAGACAGTAACTGGATTGATAATTACCAAGGGGCATGGCAAGAACAGGTGGTGGGTGGTGGGGGTGGGCAGGAATGAGGAACTAACAACAATGAATAGGAGAAGAAAGTATTTTGAAATTGATTGTGATGGCTGCACAAACGTTCTTAATATGATTGAATGAATACATTGTATGATGTGTGAAGTATATGCCAATAAAACTATTAAGAAAAAATGCTTCTTCAAAAGTGGAACATAAGAGCCCACGGTTTGGGTAAAAATTTTTAGCAGTGACACAACAGACAAAGGACTAATTTATAAAATTATAGAATACTGAAGTAATTAAATAAGAAAATAAATCTAATTAAAAGGTGAGCAAAGGACATGAATAGAAATATTACCAGGGATGACACTTAAAAGGCTAATAAGGAAATGCTCACACGGGGAAATGCTCACAATCACTAGCCATCGGGAGATGCAAATCAAAACAACTATGACATATCAACTTACAACCAAAATAGTAGCCCAATTACCAAAAAAAATTCTTCTCCAGTGCACATGGCACATAATCTAGAAAATAGATCACATGTTATGCCACATAACAAGCCTTAACAAATCCAAAAACATTAAGATCCTATAATCCATTTATTCAGAAAATAATGCTCTAACACTGGAAATCAACAATGGAAAGAACAGGAATACAAAGACAAATAACCACATGGGGACTGAGCAACATTCTATTTAAAAAAACGACTGAGTTGAAATTAAGAAATCCCTTATAACAAATGAGAACCATAGCACAACACACCAAAACCTTTGGGATATAGCAAAAGCAACTACCAAAGGACAATTCATAGCAACCGACATACAGAAAAAGGAGGAGCTATCCAAAACCAATACCTTAGGACAGCACCTCTACCAAGTAGAACAACAGCAGCAACATAAACCCCGACCGCAGGAGAACAGAAATAATAAAGATTAGCGTAGAAGTAAATGCACAGGAAAACAGGAAAAAATCAATAAGACAAATAGTTGATTCGTTGAAGGGATTAAGAAAATGGAAAAACCACGGGCAGACCTAACAAAGGAAACGAGAAGATGCAAATATTGAGAACTAGAGATGAAAAGAGTGACATCACAACAGATCTAAAGGAAATAAAAAGACTAATAATACACTACTACGAAAGACGGCCTCCAAGAAGTTTGGTAATCTAGAAGAAACGGACAAATACCTAGAAATTAACCATCTACTCAATGTAACACAGACAGATGTAGAAAATCTGAATGAAAGAAGAAATGGAAAAGGCCATCAGGAAACTCCCATACCATCCACCCCCAAAAAGAAAGAAACTTCCTACCATGAAAATGAAAGCACTGCACCAGATGACTTCACAGGGGAATTCTTTTTTTAAAAAAAAATTATTTTATTGGGGGCTCGTACAATTCTTATCACAATCCATACGTACATCCATTGTGTCAAGCACATATGTACATTTGTTGCCCTAATCATTCTCAAAACATTTGCCTTCTACGTGAGCCCTTAATATCAGTTGCTCATTTCCCCCTCCCTTCCCACTCTCCCCTCCCTCATGAACCCTTCATAATTCATAAATGATTATAGTTTTGTCATAAGTTACATTGTCCAACGTCTCCCTCCACCCTCTTCTCTGCTGTCCATCCCCCAGGGAGGAGGCAATACTTAGATTCTTGTAATCA
>NW_022111369.1:67555944-67557551 GCF_000313985.2 Echinops telfairi | reverse complement strand
ATACCCTTTGTCCCCTAGTTCTTTCCTCTATTTCCCTTTACTTTCCTCTTGTTCCACTATCATGCTTAGCCTTCATTTGGGTTTCAGTGATGTCTCTTGGTTACATTGTCCTTGTTGAATCTTCACAGGGGAATTCTATCAAGTATTCAGTGAAGAGCTGTCACCAATTCTACCCAGACTATTTCAGAATATAGAAATGGACATGGGGTAGTTAGATTTCATATCAACTTGCACCTGTGGAGGGGTGGAGTCCAACCTGTCAATCAGGTCACAGCTTGATGATACCTCCTTGGAGGTGTGGCCTATTTATAAGAGAGAAACTCGGCACTGGGCACTCTTCCTCTCTCTCTGCCCCTTTACCTTCCTGCTTGCTGAGACTCTGTGTCTGCCTCTAGGAGCTGTTGGTGCCCTGCCATGTTTCCACCCACTTTGGATCCATGTGATGCTGCACCCACTGGCCTGTGTACTTCCTGCATCTTGCTTCATTTTTCTGTATCACCAGCCTCAAGCTCTGTGAGTCTGAAAAGGGGTCCAGCTAGCACCAGGCTTGTGGACTTGAGTTGGACTGGGCTGGGTTACCTTCTTGATATAAAATTACTTTTCAATATAAAGTCCTTTTGTATACATAGATGAGTGTCACTGTTTTTTTCTCTAGACAACCTAGCCTAACACAGGACAGCAAACACCCCAAACTCATCCTGTGAAGCAAGCATCGCCTGGAAACCCAAACCACGTAAAGATTCCTCAAAGACAGGATTATTGACCAATATCCCTCAAGAATATAGATGCAAAAATTCTCAATAAAAGACTGGCCAAAGGGGGAACCGATCGCAATGATTGACGTTTAACTCCCCCACCCCCACCCCAGGGGGTGATAAACAGAAATGTGAGTGAAGGAAGACAGCAGACAGTATAAGCTATGAAAATAACAATAATTTATTTTTTATCAAGGGGTCCTGAGGGTGGGAGGGTTGGGGAGAGAGGGAAAAAAGAGGAGCTGATATCAAAGAAAATGTTTTGAAAATGATGATGGCAACATGTGTACGAATGTGCAGGTGCTTAATACAATTGATGTATGGATTGCTATAAGAGCTGTAAGGGCCACCCATAAAATGATTTAGTAAAAGAAAAAAAAATACTGGCCAATAGAATCCAACAACTTGTCCCTTGAGTATATTCCCACACATCTCTCAGTTCTGTGAATTGCTGTAGTATCTCATAGAACTCAGAAACTTTGAGGAAATGTATTCAAGGGAGGGGTGGGGGAAAGATGGAGCAGATTCTCATCTTGCAAGAGTTGGACTTTTGGAACTTTTTCAATTTGTAGCTTCTTGGGACTAGGTTGGTATTCTTTTTATTTTTTAAACATTTTCTTAGGGGCTCATACAACTCCCATCACAATCCATACACACATCAATTGTGTAAAGCGCATTTGTACTTCATTCTCAAAACATTTTCGCTCCACTTAAACCCCCGACATTAGGTCCTCATTTTTCCCCGTAGAAGTAAATGCACAGGAAAACAGGAAAAAATCAATAAGACGAACAGTTGATTCGTTGAAGGGATTAAGAAAATGGAAAAACCACGGGCAGACCTAACAAAGGAAA
>NW_022111369.1:67539500-67555106 GCF_000313985.2 Echinops telfairi | reverse complement strand
CCAGCTCTTTCCTCTATTTCCCTTGATTCTCCTCCTGTCCCACTATCATGCTCAGTCCCCACCAGGATTTCAGCATTTCCTGTTTGTTGCATTCCTCTTGATCATGCCCTACCAGGCCTCCCACGCCCACCTCCCCTAGGTTGGTATTCTTTTTTTTTTGGTTGGTATTCTTTTTTTTTTTTGGTTGGTATTCTTATAAGAGAAATCATTACTACATTATAGTGGTAGTAATGGGAGCTAATACCCATTGTAAGCAATAGTAACTAAAATAACCATTAAACAGAGTGTGGTCTGATTACATCCTCCACTAAAGTCAGAACCCAATCTCATACCATTCTTGTTTGTTAACAGATAATCCCTCCAAAATGGGACCACAGCCATGGGGGTATGAGATACATAATCATTATATATCACGTAAGGGATTTTGGCTGGAAGAATCTTCTTAATCAGGTATAACTCAACAGTAGATTGAAAAAAATCATTCATCATGACCAACTGAGGTTTCTTCTTTTGCTTGTAACTTTGCCACCCTCTCAAGAGAGGACTGGCTATTCTGTGTAAGGGGCTTGCTCTGACATGGCAGCCTCAGGAGGAAGCTGCACACTCTACTGAAGGGTGAGCATGGTGGGCTTTATAGTAGGGATGCAAAGATGGCTCAACAGTAGAAAAAATATCAGTGTAATCCACCACATCAACAACACGAAGAATGAAAATCATGTGCTCATATCCATAGATGCAGCAAAAAACTTTTGACAGTATCCAACACCCATTTCTCATAAGGACACTCAATAAAAATAGGAATAGAAAGGAACTCATTCAACATAATAAAGCCCATCCAATGGCCAACATCATGCTCAGCAGGGAAAAACTTAAACACGTTTCCCCTGAGCACAAGAACTGGATAGATAAGGATGCCCTCAACATCATGGTCTTAGCCAGAGCCCCTTATACAACAAAAAGAAATCAAGGGAATACAATTAGGCAAAGAAGAACTCTTGATATTTGCAGATGATAGGATTTTATATAGAGAGAACCCCAAGGACTCCACAAAAAGACAGTTGGAAACAATTGAGGGATTTGGTAAAGGCTGCATAAAAATATCTTGAAGGGGCAGTTCAAACCTGTCCTATAGGGCCACTATGAGTCAGCATCAACTTGATGGCTGCTGTGAGCTTGAGGTTGTTTGTTTTTTTGAGAGTTTGATTTTTAACCAATGAACAACTAGTTAGGAGGACTGCTGGATTAAATATGCTGATGATTCATTTCGGTTCTCATGAAAATTACTTTTGACTGCCACTCATTTCCTTGTCTTGACCCACAGATGATTTAATTGCCTGTGCACATTAAGTAGTGATTGAGATGCGTTGCTCTAGAACAGATGGTTTCATGTTATTATGTAGGAAATGCTTTCTGAAATCTTCTGCTTTGTGAGCCAGGCCTGTGATTCCTGGCAGTAATTCTTTTAACAATAAAGACTTATTTCCCAGCACTGGTTGTTGTTTCAAAGTGCCGTTATATCTCTGAATTGATTCCCTGGAAGTGACGGTCCCTGCAGCACTGCCCTGGATGAGCTTTCAAACATGGAGATTGGTTGTTTAAGTCAGGATCCAGCTTTTGTGTGAAGTGGTGAGGTTTCTTCTTTTGCTTGTAACTTTGCCCACCTCTCAAGAGAGGACTGACTATTCTGTGTAAGGGGCTTGCTCTGACATGGCAGCCCTCAGGAAGAAGCTGCATGCTCTACTATTGGGTGAGCATGTAGGAAAAGCATCAGTGGACCAGCTGGAGGTGAGGCCCTGGCTATGGACTTGGAAGGGCCACCCTAAGGCAGGTGGATGTGGAAGGGGAGAAACAATAAGAGGCGGAAGGAAAGAAGGCATTCCAAAGAGAGATGGAAGAGGAAGAAAGTGGCTTAATGTGGTATGGCTCAGCTGGATCCCTGCCTGAGGGAGGCTTTTTGAGGGAGAGTTCCTGAGGGAGGCCACTTCAGAGACTGGGCTATGGAAGCTCTAGAAAAAGGCTCTGGCTACCCACTAGCCAGTGAGACACAAGTCAACTTGCATGAAAGAAAGGCAACATATAATAAGAGGGAGGTTGGTGCATGTGTGCACGTGTACATTCCCCCCCCCCACTGAATAAGAATAGACTAAATTGTAGATATTATTATTTTCAAGAACGAAAACGGCTCTGGCTAAGGGCACCTGTAATTACCACAACCTCAAGCCCAGAGGACTTCCCTAAACCCCAGGCAGTGCCTTGAAGGCAAGCATGACTCTGGATGGGTGAAGAACGACCATTTTTGAAAGTAGGCCATTCTTGGTTTCATGATGGAACTTTTCTTTGTGACCAGAGAGACCAATAACTCCATGGAGATCCACTTAGTCTTTTTCAGTGAGAGGCAGTTATGCAAATACTTATTAGCACCAACTCAGGTTATTATGCTTGAAATAATATCCATGGCACCTCTGCAAAGATACGGATCACATTCTAATCCCTGGGATCGCCACTCCTTATCAGTCCCAAGTCTTCTGATTCCAGAAGAATTTGCTTTATGCTTCAGATCTGCTTTCTTTAGTGATGGTTCCATAAACTTTGTGGGCCACATTTTCTTGAGAGTGGTGAATGTGAGGATTAGAAATAAAATTTGAGCATATGTACAGAGGATATATGCTTTTAGACTGTAGAGTGTTATGGAAATGTTGGTTCTTATTTTTTGGAAGGAATTCTATATTTAAATAGATATTGATAGCAGTAAGCAGAGATCATAAAAATGATAAGATACAATATATACTACTTTCTTTTTTCTCAAAAGCTTGGAAATAACACAACTATGCATATAATAAAATATCAGCAAAGTAGTGGGACCATGGAAAACATACATGTGAATTTAACTGTAGTGGTATGCCTAACATATAGGATTTAGAGAACATGAATGAAAGAGTAACTATATTTTTGTATGTGCTTTGTTTTATATTTCATATTAGGGCAATATAAGTTGTTTTCACTCTACATGATTTTTGGCTTTTATAGATGCACATTCCATTCAGAATTCCACCTTGAATAAAAATGAAAATCATGTTTAGGGAAAAGAATATAAACACATAGACTTATTTTAAGGCTTATCATTGTTACTGGAGTGGGACTTAAACAGTCACCTTGAGCTCTCTGGCAGCCAAAGCAAAAAGGGAAATACAATTAGTGACATAAACCTCATTGCCAAAACTAAGGAAGCATCTTACTTATTTTGGGGAAAAAGGTGGTCCTAGTACTTACCTGTTATGTTCTTTAAATGGGATCTACATAAGAGATACTCAAGTGGGGATTAAATAATGACACCAGCAATATTTTTTACAGTAAAAACCGAAATAGGTATTCGTAAACATCAAGGGCATGACATTGAAACACAATAGAGTGAAGGTAATGCTGAAATTCTGAAAGGATCTGAGGCGTTTTCCGCTCCCACGAAGACAGCATCGGGAATGCTCAGGGCCAGTTCTACTCTGTCCTAAAAGGTTGCTATGCGTCACCATGGACTCAATGGTGGCTGTTTTTTACAGAGTCAATAGTTTGGACGCCTTCAAATGATCTCCTACCCTTCACGTTTTGAACTGGAGTTTTGATAAGAGTTAGAGAGTTAACAGTTTCAGACTGTGCCCTTTTTTGAGTGGCTGTGTTTTATTTGAGTATGCATAGTCACTGCTATGCCTACAAAGTATGACTACAATACAACCTGTAGAACATGTGTGAGTCACAATTAGAAAAACTTTGATGTGTTTATGATATCACCTTAAGAAAATTCTTAGGATTTTAAGTTTGTACTCAATCATAGCCCCAATTTAAGAGCAATTAGTTCCTTTTTTTTTTGAGCAATTAATTCTTATGAATGACTCTCCCTGATACTGCCTTCATGAAGAGATCACTGAAGATATAGGTGCTATAACAAAGTGTGTTGAAATGGTGTCCAGCTATCAGAAAGAATAGCATCTGGGGTCTTAAGGAAGTGTGTTAAAAAGCAGCCCTCTGACTGCGGTGTCAGCTAACTTCACATGGAAGAAGCACTACAGTCTATGTTATCCAAGGAATGTAAATAAGAAAATCCAAAACTGCGGGTGGGTGGTGGGTATTAGAACTTAAATTCTGAGCAATCGGTGTACAGAAGGCTATGGATGACAATGAAAGCCAAAAATCTATTTGCAGAGTCTCCACGTGGATTAAGCCTCTGGTGAATTCCCTCTAACCATAGTCAAGAGACGTGACTGGCTTTGCCACTAAACAGAGTGCCTTGGCAAGTTTATTAAAGCAGATGTACTTTGGTTAAAATTTAACAGCCCAGCAGTTTGAAAGCACCAGCCACTCCACAGGAGGAAGATGGGGCTTGCTGCTCTCTTAAAGAGTGACAGTCCCAGAATCCACAGGGCAGTTCGATTCTGCCCTCCGGGCAACTATGAGTCAGCATCAACTCAATGGCAGTGAGTTTTTGGTATCGTTTGATATCCCTTTTAACCCATTTTAAATTGGTTCTAGATTTTAATATTTTCTGTTTCCTTATCGATTGAGGTCCTTCTTTGTTTTGATGTTATTGATTTGTTTTCTTTTTGGAGGGCTTCTGTGGGGAGGGGTTTTGCATGTTTTTCTGTATGTGAAATCCAGGACAGGTAAACCTACAGAGACAGCAATAGGATTAATAGTTTCTTATGTTTATAAAAGGGGAGCTTGAGGAGACATGGGTAACTAATAATAATGAGTACAAGGAGGAAGAAAGTATTCTAAAAGTGATTTTGGTGATGATCGCACAACTCTATTAAATATAACAAACCATATGAATTGTGTATGACATGATTATATGTCACTACAACTGCTAAAAAGAAAATAATGAAATCTCTCTGAGAGTGTTTTCATTTGTATATAATAGATGAAGAACAATTTTATCATCTTATTTGTTGCTGTGGAATTCATTTACAGGGGTAGAACAACTGTATTACTTTTAAGTCTCCCTATTATCCAAAACTAAAAACCTGTTAGCATCAAGTGAATTCTTACCCATAGAGACTTACAGTCTCACAAGGACAGAGAACTTCCACCCGGGTGTCAGTTGTCCTACTGTGTGTGTGGTGGCTCGCTTAGTGCTATGATACAGGAAGCTATGCCACGAGTATTTGAAATACCTGTGGTGAACAGATGAGATAAACTAGGAAGAAAAACCTAGTGATCAACTTCTGGGAATGAGACAATAAAAGCCATGGACTAAGCAGAGTATTGCCTGGTACCATGCTGGAAGAGGAGCCCATCTGTTGTAAGGCACTCAAAATACGCAGTAGGCACAGCAGACTGAAGCATGGGAAAGGCTGTGAAGAAAATGCAGGACCACGCCATCTTTCACTGTGTCATGTGCAAGGTCGCCATCTGTTGGATTTGACTCGATGAAAAGTAGCAGGAACATTCCCTTCCTAGCATGCCGTAACACATGACCACAACCCTGGTGGTCGAAGACAGAAGACACGTATCCTCTCACAGTTCTGGATGTTGTTGTTACTGTTGTGTCAGGTGTCATCCAGTCGGCTCTGACCCAATGTGACCTTGTGCACGATCCAGCACCATCCTCACAATTGTTCCTGTGCCCGCACCCATTGCTGCAGCCACTGTGTCCATCTATCTCGTTGAGGGCTTTCCTTGCTTTTACTGCCCCTACTCTTTACCAAGCATGATGTCCTTCTTTAGGGACTGGTCTCTCCTGACAATATGTCCAAAGTATGTAAGATGAAGTCTTGCCGTCCTTGTCTCTAAGGAGGACTGTGGCCTTACTTCTTCCACTACAGATCCCTTTGTCATTTTATCAGTCTGTGGTATGTTCAAGACTCTTCCCCAGCACCGCAATTCAAATGCATCAGTTCTTCTACAGTCTTCTTTATTCAATGTCCAAGTTTCACATGCATATGGGGCAAATGGAGAATGCCATGGCTTGGGTCAGGTTCACCTTAGTGGCTTCTTCCTCTGAAGTGAGGAGCTGAGCACCCTTCTCTGTTGTCGGTTCTTATTCTGGAAGCTCAGCTGCAAATTGTTCACTTTGGGAGCCCCTGCTGCCATTTGAAATACCAGTGACATAGCCTTCAGCATCACAGCCACACACAAGCCACAAATGGACGGTCAAGTGGGAGATCTAGCTGATGGCTGCCTAGAATTCTCAGTGTTTCTTGGCTTGTGACAGCATGACTATACTTTCCTCCGTCTTTACATCATGGTGGTTCTGTGTGTTTTCCTATTCCCTATGTGCCTATTAACCCTCTCTCTTGTTCATAAGATACCTGTAATTGTATTTAGGGTACACCTTGATAATCAGGATTAGCATCTTCACTCAAGATCCCTAATTTATTCAAACCTTTGGTCATACAAGGTAACATTCATTCTTTTGTCATATAAAGTAACATTTATGGGGTTTAGGATGTGGGCATATCTTTAGATCACCAGCCAGCCCACTGTAGCCGGTTCCAGGTGCAAACTTCCATCTATCTCCCGGTGTGTGCTTTTCTATGTAGAGTTCATTTTATAGCAAGATGTCAGACATGACCCTGTTTTTATATCCTTTCAGCGTCAAATATGACAAAACAGAGCCTCTCTTCTAGAAGCTCCCACCAAAGAGCCACAAGTTTCTTTGTCTCAATGTTAATGATCTGTTTCCAGCCAGTCACTGTGATGGGGGGAATCTGAAGTTCTGATTGGTTTGTCCTGAGTCATGTCATCGGTTCTTCTGGAACCACATGGACTGGAGATGAGGGAGGAATAGCTTTCCAAGCGAGAGCTGTTACTGCATGAAAAGAAATAGCGAATGGCAAGACTAAGAAACAAAACAAAACAAAACAAGCCTCCCCCCTCCAAAACAAATAAAAGCAACCTCCCAAACCAACAAATAGCTGATGCAGCAGTTTTATTTACTAGAAGTTTATAAAAATTAATTAACTAATTTTTCGTCCTTGTATTGGGAACTTTTATAGATACCATAACACGCCATATTTCCATCACCTCAAGCAGTATTGTACAATTACTACATAATCAGTTTCAAAACATTTTCTTTCTTCTTGAACATCTTGATATCAATTCCCCTATATCCCCTCCCACCCCACCCTGCCCCCCAGGAACCCATATTTTTATTTTTGGTCATATCTAACACATCCAATATATCCATTCACGTACAATTCTGTTGTTTGATCTTATCGCGTGGGGTTATACAGTCATCATTGCTGTTAGCTCCCTATTCCTCCACCCTTCCTGTATCCTCAGGGAACCATTACTCCTGTTTCTGAAGGGTTATCTATCTTGACTTTCATGGTTTGAATGATCTTAAATATACAAATGAACCTATACAAATCTAACATGATTAATGAGTTAAAACAAATAAAAACCATAATAATGAGGTGAGAAAATATTAAAGAACTAGAGGATAGTTATGTGGTTCATTAGTGCTATACCATACCCTGGATTTATCATCCCTTCTGGGAGGGACTGTCCAATTATCTTGCAGGTGGATTTTGGGTCTCCACTACATCCATGCCTCTTCACAACAATTTGGTTCCTTGTTTTTGAACTTCTGATACCTCTTCCCATTGATACCTCACGATCACACGGGCTGGTGTCTTCCATGTGGGCTTTACTACTTCCCTGCTAGATGGCTGCTTGTTTAATTACAGGCCTTTAAGACCCCAGATGCTATATCTTTTAATAGCCATGCACCATCAGACTCCTAAACCACATTTGCTTATGCACCCATTTTGTTTTCAGTGATCATGTCAGGAAGGTGAGTATCATACAATGCCACATTATTAGAACAAACTGTTTTTTGTACTGAGGTAAGATTTAAGTAGAGGCCAAAAGTCCATCTGCTTCCTGTTGCATTTGCATGTATATACATATAGAAACAAATACAGTTACACAATACATTTACATCTATACATATATATATGCACATTATATTTTTTCTTCTTTCCTCTTTTTCTTTTTTTCTTCCTGCCCCACTATTGTTTACCAATTGTCCCTCTCTCAGTAATTCCTGTCAGATACAATTAGATTGATCAAACACAACCAGAAAAGCTATACCTTACTCACCATCAATTTTAGAACACTTACTATTCGCCCCATACCAGTCGTTATTGCCTCGTATGCTCCCCAGGAATCGTCTGTCCAGTCCCTTTCCTCCCTATCTTGTATACATAAGCACCAAACACACACAAAAAGAACATACCGATAGTCACCAGTCTAACAGGGACCCTGACATAGAGCAGATAAATATCTCTCTGTTAAGTAGAGAGAAGGACATGTGATAAACCATCAGCCCAGTCCCCATTTCTTTGAGGGTTACATAGCCCAGGTCCTACTCACCTAACAGCACATCACCCTTTCAGTCTTCAGCATCCGTGTCTGAAAGGCAAGCATTGTAAGTCCCCATTGCTATTCCTGCTGTCAGGGATGGAGCGGTCTAGTGCCTCACCCCCACCTTTATGCCTTTAGACTTTCTGTGTGCCCCCCTTGTGAGTAACCCCCAACCAGCTCAGATGGGGTGCCAAGTGCTAATCAGGCCACAGTTGTTTAGGACCCACGTTCTAATTAGAGGAGGGACTTATTCTGTGGGATTCAGGAGTGGAAAAGGAAATCCCAGGAGAAAGATCTGGTGACTGGGACAGGAGGCTAAGGAGAGGTGTAACAGGGAAGTTTTAGAGCGACAGGAGGTGTTTAATGTGCTAATGATCAGGGGTGAATCAAGAATGTAAATAAATCTGTTGACATCCATCTTCTCACTAAAGACCTCAGAGCACATCCCTAGCAAGACAGCATCTTGGTTCCTGCCATCTCCGGCTGAGCGTGAGACCCTGCTGTCACTGCTACAGGTGGAGTCAAGCGTCCACACATCAGGGTCCGGGGACTCCACAAATGCTCCAAAGACCTGTAACATCCACAGGATGCTCCATTCAAGCAACTGGCCTTCTCATCGGAGTGGTGATAGGGCTGCGTTTGTGTCAAGCTTAGAGTTCATCCAGATATCATTAGCTCTTGGAGAGGAGAGTGAGAGTAGGACCCGAGTTACATGCAAAAGGAGTCTAATGGCCCCTCTCTACATCAATGTGTGTGTGGGGAGGGAAACTGAGATCAAGAGTACCCAAATGCTTTGCAGATTGTAAAGGGATGTGCTTCTGGGAATTACCCTTTTGCTGTTTCCAAATCTTTCCTCAGAAGGAGTTCACATCCATGCAGGCCTGTGGATTTCGTGTGATATCACCTAAACATACTGCCAATCACCTGCGGATCAGTCAAGAGCGTCAATAACCCTGTTGAGATCCCTCTTTCTGACAAGGAAGCGCTCTGGACACGTGCCTACCAACACGGCTTCTTGGCAAACAGCGCTGCCATCTGTGGTGAGCTGTGGGGACAGTGATAGCCAAGTTTCCGAGAATGAGACACAAAATGACTTCTCGCGACCTTGGGGTGGGAGTCTTTCATGTGGGACTCATGCAGAGGCGTGGTGGCACTGTGTGTCTCCTGGAATTGTGTGCTGGTGGCTTTTGATTGCATGTGTCCATTCTTGCCTGGTCCTGGGACTGTGGCTTTCAACAGATTCTCCAGGGAGTCAGGCCTCCAAAGGATAAGCACTCCTGAGTCCTCGAGTTTCGAAGGATGGGGCTTGGTTGAAGGTGGTGAAAGACTTGAGTGTGCTAATCCCTGTCAGCTGTCAGCTCATGCACCCTGGCTCTTCCCTGAGGCTAGGCTCAGTCCCGATCACACTCCATTTTAGGGAAAAGCAGAACATTGGCGTTTTGGGGGTTTTTTGGCATGTGAATACTCTTCCTCCTTTTTAAGGAATAATGTCACTCTGTATATAGTACATTGTTTGGTGTTGAAATATATATAATAGAACGCATACCATCTGAACAATCGCCCCACGTCCAGCATAGTGAAATTGCTTACATTTTTCAAGTTGTGCGACCATCCTTCCTCTTCATTTCCAAACCATTTCACCACCCTTAACCTGACCTCAGTGTCCCCGAAACAAAAACTTCCCCTCTCCCCTCCTTCCATTTCTGGGGATTATTAATACTCGCTGGTTTCCATGTCGTTACTTCTCTTATGTGAGTGAAGTCTGATGTCCTACGGTGTTTGTCCTTTTGCCTCTGATCTGTGGCACTCAGGGCCGTGTTTTCAAGGTTCATCTCTGTTGTGCCTGCACCAAGGCCTTGCTGGTCTTTATGTAGGACTCATTGAATGCATACACCGCAGTTGGTTTATACGTTCCTCTATTAGTGAAGTGAGCATGTTTTTAAGGAGAAAGGTAACCATATTACTTTCATAAACTTTTGAAACTATAAAGTTTGGCTGAAAGATGTATATGGACCCTAAAAGGTCTGGATCAATGATACTGCTTTCTGAAAGAAAGACAGCAAAGTTGCTGCATAGTCTACAAACAAGTCTTTGAAACTAGGGGAATTTCTAGCTCTTTGTGGTCCTGACCGTGGGTTTCAGTCTTTTGACGAAGATGTGAATGAAGACATGCATTTGCTGTATATTTGTCACCAGCACTGGGTTTGGTTTGGCTTGGTTTTTCTGCTTAATTTGAAAGTTAAGAGTGAAACGTGTGAGAGTTAGAACTCAGCGGGGCAGCCTTGTTTTACTGGGTCTCACGCATTTTCTGCCTTTGATAGGTGCGATCTTACCACTTTTCTATCACTCTTTTTAGTTGAAAATGTCTTGAGTTTTTCTTCTCAGGCAGGCTTTTGCCTTACACAGGTTCCAGCTTTTGCCATTTTTACTGAATAATGCGGTTACTTTGGGGGAGGGAGAAGAAGCTCATCTTTAAAAATGAACATTAAATATATTTGGAATAGCAGATTAAGTGATTTTTTTATGTACAATTAAACTAAAGCAGTAATTAAAAAAAACAAAACAAAACCCTATGAAAAACTTTGCTGGTAGCACAGCATAAGGCGCGTGGGCTTTGGTGTCAGATACGCCTGAGTTTTGGTCCTGCATCCACCGATTAGTGTTCCATTTGGGGAAAGTGGCTTAAGCTCTTGAGCCCATCTTCTCCTAAGTCGAATAAAAATGAAAAGGATATTTATACCAGAGGGTGTTTGGAGATTAAATGAGGAAACGCAGGTAAAATGCTCAGCACCGTACCTGGCACCCAATAAGTGTTTACTACTTGAAATTCTGGTTGTGTCTGACCAGATAGTGGAGGCCTTTGGATGCCGTTGCACAAAGCGTGGCCTTTATTTGGTGAGCAATTGGGTGCAAAGAACTCTTATTGGCAAAGCATTCTCATAGTCATTAATTTACTGAATTCCCCAAGATCTCTCCAGGATAAATGAGACATACATTATTATTCCCAGTTTTCAGACCAGAAACTGAGGCTCACAGACGTTAAGGAAAACATACAAATTCACATAGTGGGTGAGTGCTGTAATCCTGTCTATTCACGTGGCCCGAAGGTTACAATAAAGCAACTAGCTGTAGCCAGATGAATTCTCATGATCTCAGTCCAAAGCGCTCAAACAATATGAGCAGGCTAGTCCCAGTGAAACGGAGGAAGCAGGAGGCCCCTGTTAGTGTCTTCCTGGGCCCATACCCAGCACAGACACCCCTGACCTTCTCAAAGGCATTTGTTTTCATTCCCAGGAAACTGCGAAGTAACTGGCAGAATAACTTGATGAAGTCATTAGAGTAATTGTTATTGTTAATGACTCAGTGTGCTACCCAACCCCCCAGAACAAAAGTGCATTTTCATAGTAGCTTTTAATATCTTAACTAAAAATTAGTAAAAGAAAAAGAGAATTATAGTCATCAGTAGCCGGATTTGGGGTGGGGATGGGGTGAAGCGAGACCTCCCAATGCTCCTTAAATTAGAACATGCATTTTAGATGAAATGCCAAGCATATAGGTATGTATTTATTTATTTTATCTCTTTTGAAGATGCAGAGACTATCCCCACAGAGTGGGAAAGATATGAATCTCTCAATGGACTAGAAGTCTCAGGAACATTGACATTTCCTTCTAGTAACTTGGCCTTCATATCTCTATGAGTCATCCTTCTCTTGGAGGGAGTGGTGGTTCAGTGGTAGAATGTTCACCTTTCATGCAGGAGTCCCAGGTTTGATTCTCACTCAGGGTACTTCATGCACAGCCACCAAGCATTTGTTCATGGAGGCTTGCGTGTTACTAGGATGCTGGGTAGACGCATTCTGGGTAAGACTAGGAAGAAAGGCCTGTCAATTTACTTCTGAAAAGTCAGCCAATGAGAACCTGACTGTCATCCATAAGTCTATCCTCAATGGTACATGATTGGTCAGTGTGTGCTTCCATTGTTCATGGGGTTGCTGTAAGTTGCAGGTAGGGAGTTTGTATGTCACTAGGGGGTGCAGAGGTGCAGACCACACTTCTGACACTGTCGGAGGGATGACATCAGAATGACCCTGGGGTTCCCAGTGGTGGTGGGTGGGTGGCACTGGCGGCCAAGGCAGTGGTATCACAAGGGTTAGTGTCACCTATTGCTCAGTACAGTCACTCATCACCAACCACTTCCACTCCCAATCAGGGCCAAGAGAGAGAGGAGGCTTTGAGCCTTGGCCAATGAGAGAGGGGAAGTGCTTCAGGGAGCTATGGGGATAGGGCTGGCACCTCAAGAGAAATGGGGGTGAGGGTGGGATGGGGGTGGCTACTCTGGCCACTAGGAGGGGTTCACTGAATAGTGAAGCCATGTGGTGTTACTGCGTGACATCAACCCTAATGATATCACTGGTTGGTGGTTGACACTATGGCAATCAATGGCAATAATACTTAGCTGATAGATTAATTACCTTCAGTGAAATATGCCATATCTGTTGTTGGGCAGTGGTTGTAGGGAAAAGAATAGTGTCAGAGTATTCTAGCTTCCTCTAGGGAATAAGCATAAACCTGACTTAAAACAATGAACAAGTTTTGCAAATGCAGCTTCATGATGAATCTCCTTCAACTCAGTGGTTTCTATTAAACCCCTCTGGGGTAAAACGAAATTATTTGGTGTGACTTTTCTATCCATAGTCTTTGTAACTCCCACAAAATGACTGGGTGGAAGCATGCAAATTAGGTGTACAAGACTCTACCTCGGAGGCTGGTCAATTTTGCCATCCCCGTGGGGGTAGAAAGTGAGCCAATTCAGAAACAGGAGGAGAGAACCCAGTGGGCAACAAGAAAGAAGAGCCACTACCTCTTGACTGAGAAGTTTTGTGACTGAGAAGAGATGCTGCTGCAGGCAAAAGAATTTATTTTGTTGACTTGATCTTGACTTGTTAATGTCCCTAATGAACCCCCATAATTTTGAATATGACTCCTGTAATTTTTAAGAGGAATCCTTTCTGAGTTCTGTGTATCCCTGGAAATGGATGATCAAATTCTGTACAGGAAAAGAGTGCTTTGGGAGGGATGGTTGGTGGATAACAGGATAAACAAGGATAGAAAGTAGAGTCATGTCATTCTTGGGCAGAAGTGGAGTTGGATTCTCCCTCCCCCTTGTGTAGCTGGAGGAGGCCAGAGGGGACTCTCAGACCATTTTCTCACCCTATTTTGTAGAAGCTCTGCAGCTGTCACTGAGAAAGGCTTATTATAAAGATTTTAGAAAATAAACCAGCAATTTCTATCATTCATTTAAAAAATCATTTTATTGGGGGCTCGTACAACTCTTATCACCATCCACACACACACCCATTGTGTCAAGTACACCTTTACATTTGTTGCCATCATCATTCTCAAAACATTTGCCTTCTACTTGAGTCCTTGGTATCAGCTCCTCTTTTAAAAAAATATTATTTCTTAAACATAGAAAGAACCATGTCCCAGCTATTACAATAGGTGGCTAGCTTCCACCAAGCATATTCTATTTTTATCAGTAGAATGACTCAAATTCCTTCCTTCTGCCTCTAAAATTTTCATAGTTTCTTGGCAAAGCCCTGGCCTTGGGCATCTGTACATTTCCGACTTGGATAATCTTAGGAATCTGACAGTAAATGAAAGTGTGGCTAGCCTGAGTCCCCCCCCCCTCCAAGGGAATCACTTTTGAGTCATCCTTTTGCCTCTTTCTAGAACCACAGGGAAGTGGTTGCTCACTTTGGTCCTGCAGTTGTGTGAAGATAGTGTTATTGCGTCACTCATGCCCCGAAGGCACAGTCCTTGTGCAGAAGGCTCTTATAAGGGAAGCTATTTAATTTGGTTCATTCCGGGTGGCAGGTAAGGTGAGTGGCACCTAGTTTTGAACTGCTGACCTTGCAGTTAGCAGCCTAATTTGGTACCCATTACGTCACCAAGGTTCCTCATCCTAGTTCAGCAGCCAGTTTGTTGTTGTTGTCAATGCTATAGGCAAAAAGTATGAACTCAACATGTTACCTTCATGAGGTCTTCACTTCTTTGGTCTGGTTTCCTTCTTGCTTATCGTCAGCTCTTGCCATTGCACTGAGTGATCCTTGGATAGGCGGCACTTCCTTAGTAACATGAGAAAGTGCAATGGGCTGCCAAAAGAACAAACAAGTGTGGGAAGAAGTACAGCCAGAATGATCCTTAGAATCGAGGGTGGTGAGACTTTGTCACATGGACTTTGGACATATTATCTGAAGAGATCAATCCTGGGTAAAGGACATCATGGTTGGCAGAGTAGAAGGACAGCAAAAAAGAACATGTTCAGCAAGGTGGATTGGTACAGCGACCACAACAATGGGCTAAAACATTAACACCCCTGGTGAGGATGTCCCTGGAACAGGTAACATTTCATTCTGTTGCATCTGAGATCACTAGAAGTCAGAAGAGGCTCGCCAGCACCTGACAAGTGCTGGAGGGAGTACGACATGGTTGCGTGATACAGTGGGGGCACACCCGAGTACAATACCCTGGGGGGCTTGAAGGGAGAAACGCACAGAGTGAAAGTCAGTCTCTTTGGTATAACATTGTAAGCATCATTCCTTTCATTCCTATCTTTCATTACGGTCTTCAAAAACAGATTTTCATTTATCTTTACAACAGCTTCAAAAAACTGGAAGGTAAGTATTATTGCGTTTCCCCACCCAATCCCAGGAAGAAAGCGACCGCTCAGAAAGTCTCCGTGATGTGCTGTTTGCCATCCAGCTGCTAAGCAGGGTGCTGGCTGGAGCTTCCACCTCCACTGCACCTTGTTTCGCTAGCTCTGTCTAAACAGAAGATGACCCAACCCCGACACACTCCATATTAATGACTCATGCCACTGTTCTTTGGTTGCTTTCCCAGAAAACAAATGAATAAAAATTGAGCTTGGAGCCTCTGTTGGCTGGTAGCCCCTATTGCTACTACCATCCTTTTCACTGACAAAATCCAATAAGTTAAGCCCTCTGCCATTGAGCCAATTCCGATTCACAGCGACCCTGTAGGATAGAGTAAGTAGAGATGTTCAGTCTTGGGAACTGCCCCTTTGGGTTTCTGAGACTGTAAATCTTTACTGGAGTAGATTAAAAACCAACCAACCAACAAGCAAACTCATTGCCATTGAGTTGATGCTGATTCATAGCTACTCTTTTTAAAAAAATCATTTTATTGGGGGCTCTTACAGCTCTTACAACAATTCATACATCAATT
>NW_022111369.1:67535983-67538394 GCF_000313985.2 Echinops telfairi | reverse complement strand
CTTCTTCCTCCCAAAGAATGGCTGGTGGGATCTAACTGCTGACTATGCCACCACTGTTCTTCTCACCGACGAAGTTCAATGGGCTAGGGCTGGTCATGGTGTTGAGTGACTTCAGGTATGCCCAGACTTTGTTGGAATCTCCTCCTCCCCAACCCAAACAAAGAACGCCATTGCTGTTGTGTTAATAACTCTGCCTCATCGTGACACTGTAGGAGAGAGAACTACTACACCATGGGGTTTCCAAGGCTGTAATCTTCATGGCAGCAGGCTACCACCTCTTCCACCCCCCACCCCCCACCCCCCACCACCCTGCAGAGCAACTGGTAGGTTTGAACCATTGACCTTTCGGTTAGCAACCAAATGCTTATTCAATATGCTATCAGGGCTATTTGGCTGCAGCTCTAACCATGTTCACATCTTTGGGTCTGGACATCGGACTCTGCCTTTCATCTGGAGTATTGAAGCCAATTGGCTTGTGGGACTTTGAGAAAGTTACTTCATTGCCCTGTTTCTCTGTCCATCTGTTTCCCAGGTGCTGTGGGAACTGTCATCCTTGAAATGTCGGGAAGTAGAAGGGGGAGGTTGTTGTGGAGCTTTCCAGCGATGTAATTCCATTCACACTGTCATTGGCCATTCCACCACGTGCTTGCGCAGAATCCAGTTGTACTTTACTCTTCCTATCTGTTGATATCTTTTTTATTTTTTTCACCCTGAAATGCAAAAACAAGGACAACAAGAAAACCAATCTAAAACAACCAGCGAAATGTATTTATTTTCATTTTGTATGAAGACCTCCAAGTGGAAGGAAGAATGAATGCAAATTTTGCTTTTTTAATACAAGGAGTAAAAACAAAGAAAAACTAACTGGAATTATTCTTCACCTTTTGTCTTCTATGCATTTATGTTGCTGTTAGCTGCCAGCTAGCCCACCGCAGCCTCATGGTTGACCCCAAACAATGAGATGAAACAAAATGCCGCCCAGTTCTAGGCCATTCCCACGGTTGTTCCATTGTGCCCCATAGAGTTCCATGGACTGACTTTTGGAAGTCGATCGCCATCCCTTTCTGCCTAGTCCAGCTGAGTTTGAAGGCTCCACTGAAGCCTGTTGAGCATCCTAGCACTGCACAAGCCTCCACGGAAAGAGGGATGCTGGCTGTGAATGCGGTGGGATTCCATTGGCCAGGAATCAGAACCTCATCTCCACACAGAAGGTGAAAATTCTACCCGTGCCTCTACACTTGTACACTCTCCTTTAGAGGCCACAAGCTGTACCACTTCCTGCTCTCTTGGTCTTAGAGGGAATTGTAAATGGTAAAATTATAAAAATAACACAAAATCCAAAGAAAGAAAGGAAAAATCAACTCACTGCCATTGACTTGATTCCAACTCTTATAGAACTGCCTCTTGTGGGTTTCTGAAACTGGAACTCTTTATAAGAGTAGAAAAGCTCATCTTTCTCCTGAGGAGCTGCTGGTGGTTTCAAACTGTTGACCTGCTTAGGAGCCCAATAAGTAACCATTATGGTACCAGCGATCTTTTTCTTTAGGATCCACTAAACCAAATCCAAATCTATACCCATTTCAAACAAAGGTGACCCAACAGAACACGCAAATTATAGAATCATATCATTGATACCGCATGCAAGTACAATTTTGCAGAAGCCCACCTAACAACTGTTGTAGCAGTACATTGACAGGGAACTACCAAAGGTTCAGGCCTGATTCAGAAGAGGTCATGGGACAAGGGATATCATTGCTGACATCAGATGGATCTTGATTGAAAGCAGAGAATACCAGAAAGATGTTTGCTTCTGTTTCACTGACTATGCTAAGACATTTAACTGTGTGGGCCATAATGAAACTATGGATAGCATTGAGAAGAATAGGAATCCCAGAACACTACATTGTGCTCATGTGGAACCTGTACATGGATCAAGAGACAGTTGTGCCAATGGAATGAGGGCATACTGCATGGTTTACAACGAGGAAAGGTTTACAACGAGGAAAGGTGTGCTTGGGTTGTATCCTATTACCATATTTATTCAGTTTGTAAGCTGAGCAAATAATCCGAGAATCTAGGTTATAGGAAGAAGAATGTGGCATTAGGGTTGGAGGAAGGCTTATTAGCAACATGCACTATGCAGATGGCACAACCTTGCGTGTTGAAAGTGGGGAGAACTTGACGCACGTGATGATGGAGATCAAGGATTGTAGCCTTGTATGTGGACTACAACATAAAGAGAACCCAAATCCTTACCATTGGGGCAATAGACAACATTATGATGAATGGAGAAAAGATTGTTGTTAGGATTTGGTCATGCTTGTACCCACAATCTATGCTCATGGAAGCAGCAGTCAAGAGATCAAGCAACACACTGCATTAGGTAAATCTGTTGCACAAGACCTCTTTTT
>NW_022111369.1:67525605-67534833 GCF_000313985.2 Echinops telfairi | reverse complement strand
AAGCAGGGATTGTGATGCTTCGTCTCACCTACTTAGGACATGTTGTCAAGAGAGACCAGTCCCGGGAGAAGGACATCATTCTTGGTAAATTTAGCAGGACAGTGCAAAAAGGGGAAGATCTTTGACAAGATGGATTGACACGGTGGCTGCCTCAGTGGGCTCAAACCTAAGAACAATTGTGAGGATGGCACAGGAGTGAGCAGTGTTTAGTTATCTTGTACACAGGGACACTATTCATCAGAACCAACTTGATGGCACCTAACAACAACAAACCAAAAAGGCCTAAAACTACTGCCAGCCCTGGTGGTGTAGTGATGACACATCGGGCTGGGATCTGCATGATCGGCAGTTCAAAGCCACCAGCAACTCCATGGGAGAAAGACTGGGATTGTCCTCCCATCAATAGTGACAGTCTCAGAAGCCCACAGTGGGTTGTCCGCCCATCAATAGTGACAGTCTCAGAAGCCCACAGTGGGTTGTCCTCCCATCAATAGTGACAGTCTCAGAAGCCCACAGTGGGTTGCTGTGAGTCAGCATGGAGTCGATGGCTGTGAGATAGGCCTTCCGAGGCTATACATCTTTATGGGAACAGATCGCTCATCTTTCTCCTGAGGAGCAGCTGTTGAGTTTGAACCACTGACCTGGAGGTTATTAGTCCTATGCTTACCCTATAGCACCATCAGGGCCCTTTTTAGTATTGCCTTCTTATGACATTAACATTCTTAAGTTTGGGGAACAGCCCCTGAGTGGTGTAAATGGTTAAGTGCACAAGCAAATGATTAGCAGTTGGAATGCACCCAGAGATGCCTTAGAAGAAAGGCCTGAGGGTTTACTTTGGCAAAGTTTGCACATGCTATGGAGCACAGTTCTACTCTGCCATACACAGGGCTGTCCATGAGTTAGAATTGGCTTGAAAGGAATTTGGAAGTGGGTGGGAGGAAGGTCAAAAATAAGTCTGTCTTGCTCACTGTCATTTCTCCAACACAATAGAACCTGGCCTATGTTAGGCACTCAGTAGACATTTTGATGAGTTGAAACGGATGACTCCATGACTCAGGCTAGACTTACACTGATCCCTTCTCTCCAC
Organism: Echinops telfairi; assembly: GCF_000313985.2. NCBI lineage: Eukaryota > Metazoa > Chordata > Mammalia > Afrosoricida > Tenrecidae > Echinops > Echinops telfairi. Next base: position 67,533,746 of record NW_022111369.1, on the reverse strand, counting down.
ACTCGCTGACTGTCCTTGGAACACGCTGATGTGTCTTGGCCTTTCTCTTCCTTCAGAATGAGTTTATGTCCCAGGAGACTCCTCAGTCCCTCATGAAAATAGAACCTTGGCAGACCCATTCCAGTGGCCCTCCAGACGTTCCTTGGCCCTGACTGGATCCTGGAGAGAAGATAGCCTGATGCAAGCCAGGGCTCAACTACACAAACACAGCAGCTGGACTCAAATGGAAGGACAAGCACTATGAGAGGGAATGTTGGTCAGGGAAGGCTGTTGGCCAGGTAATGGGGGTCTCAAAGGAAGCGGAAGATTTTGATCACGATGTAGGAATGAGGGACCTGTGGCAAGAGCAGGCAGCCACAGAGCACGGAGTGGTATAGTACTCTGGGACAGTGCCCACAAAGCCCACTGCGAAGAATATTCGGAGATGATGAAATCAAGATAGCTTGAGGATAGTCACGCCGTGGTTTGGATTTTATTCTAGAAGCCAAGAGAAGCAGCTTGACCTGAGTTTTAGGAAGGGCCAAGTACAGGCTCTGCAAGTGGCCTTGGCTGCAGCAAAGAGGATACAAGAATCACTATTGATCAAGTTGAGATGCTTTAGGTTCAGATGATCAGCATGGATGATCTTCAGAACAATACAGTTAGTAATGGTTTGGTTCAGCTTTATTTTGGTGAGTAAGATATGGTTTACTTGTGGTTTCTAGAGCTTAATCTTTCTAGGAATATAGACTTGTCAGTGTGTCCTACTGTGGGGACTTGCATGTTGCTATCATGCTGGAAGCTATGCCCCAGGTATTTCAAATACCATCAGGGTCACCCAGGGTGGGCAGGTTTCAGTGGACTTTCTGGATGAGACAAGACCAGGAAGACCTGGCAATTTGCTTCCAAGTTTTAGCCAAGAAAAACCCTGTGGTCACAATGGAATGATGTGTTATAGCTCGGAAAGATGAACCCCCCTAGGTTGCATCAAAACTAAACCACACTCACTGCCATCACATAAATTCTGAATGATTGTGATCCTACAGGACAGGGTAGAACTAGCTGCCTCAGTGGGCTTCCGAGGCTGTAAAATGTTACAGGAGCAGAAAGCCTTATGTTTCTCTCTAGGGTAGGAGGTTGGTTCAAACTACTGACCTTTTGGTTAGCAGGCCAAGGCCTACCCCACTACATCATTAGGACCCTTCCCTGGGTCGTCAGAACTCAACATACACAATGGCTGCCACCAGAGGCTTGAGAACACCGATCATTGTGAAGATGGCACAGGACTGGGCGACATTTTGTCCTGTGGGAGGTCCCCACGTCAGAGTCAACGTGGCCGCAACTAGCAATGAGAGAAATAGGAAATAAACATGAATGTATTTGCAGCATTTATAGGCATGCAACCAGGTTCCAATTTATCGTGGAAAAAGAAGGGTGTCTGAGAAACGGAGGGTATTTCTATGCCACTAACTAGGAGCCCTGACGGTTGTAGTAGTCATACATTGGGCCGCTATCTGGAAGGTCAGCAGTTTGAAACCACCAGCTGCTCCTTGGGAGAAAGAAGATGCTTTCTACTTTCATAAAGAGTTACAATCTCAGAAACACACAGGGTCGCTATGAGTCAGAATTGACTTGATGGCAGTGAGTTTTGAGAGGAGCCCAGGAGAAGTTTCTGGATAGCTCAGATGGTTAAGCACAGCCAAAACTACTAGCCAAAAGGTTGGTGGTTAGAACTCACCCAGACGTGGGTTGCCGGACAGGCTTGGAGATGTGCTTCTGAAAGATTACAGTTCTGGAAGCCCTACAGAGCAGCTCTGAACTGCCACACGGGGTCATCAGGAGTTGAACTTGACTTGCTGGCAGCTACCAACTGACAGCCCCAGGAGCATGTGCGTGGTCTGCTTGAGCCGGAGCTGGTGGGCAGCGGTGATTAGCTGTCCTCCCAGACAGTGCGGCGAGCCTCTCGAAGGTTCCATCACAGCTCAATCTTGGCATCGCGTTACTTCCTTTCTTTTGCATCCACATAGTTATATCCCCAGATGTTTTCTATGTGAGCGTTTAAAAAAATGAATATGTATCATTCTGGGTTACATTACCTCCCCCTCTCCAATATATATTTATTCTGGGCTAGCACTCTTCAATTCTCAGAAACGACCACCAGTATTGATATTTATTTTCAAGTCTCCAAGAAAACAGTATCTGTGCTGTTGGGAAAGATAGGATTTTGGTGTCTGGTTAGTTGAGACATGGATACGTTGAAATAAAATCTTAATTTGGGGTTCTAGAACTCCAATTTGAGAGTATAATTTTTATATGCATATAAAGAATATTTTAAAAATGAAAATATATTAGCTTTTACATAGCACTTTTTAAACAAGAGTTCATTCTTTCTGTGTTCTTATAATGGTATGCACAGGAAAACTATATTTTAAGTGGAGTCAGTAAAACCCTTAAAAGTGGTCACCCAAAGTGGCCTAAATGACTCAGTGGTCAAACCTGGAATCCAGCCCTTGTTTCCAGACCCCTTGACCACTGCAGCCCAGGCGGTGGAGGATGTCTGGCTGACATGGTGGGAGGTCTGGTGAAAAAGGAGAGACTCGGGTCATAAGTTCAAATCTCTGCTTTACCCCTTGCCAGATGCATAAATGTGGGCAAGTTGTTTGATGTCCTTCGTCCTTGTCTGCGGAGCCCTCGTGGTGCAGTGGGAGCCCTGAGAGCTCTGTGAGATCAGGGCTGGGCTGCTAACCACGGAGCTGCCGTTGGAACCACTGATCACTCTGTGGGAGAAAGAAGCTGTCTGCGCCCATCAATATTTACACTCTTGGAAATCCTCTACATGGTCACTATGAATTGGAATCAACTCAACACTAGTTATTTGGGTTTTGTGGGGCAGTGCTGCGAACGGAAAGGCCATTGGTTTTAATCCTCCAGCTCTTCCCCAGGAGAAAGCGGTGGCCGTCTGCTTCTGTGAAAATTCCAGCCTTGGAACCCTGTCGAGCAGTTCTACTCCGTCCTAGAGGGTCACTGTGGATTGGAATTGAATGGATGGCAATGGATTTATCCTCCTTTGCTCTATGGTCAAACACATGTCCATCAAGGGTTTGTTGTGAGCTTGAGATGTAGTCAATTAAAATGGCCCTTCTAGCTCCCATCCCTTGGGGATGTATTGTAAGTTCTAACCTCTGTGCCAGACGTTCGAATCTCATGTGGAGGGAGCTCTCTGATGTACTGCTGTACAGGGTTACGGTGGGATCTATTCGGAGTCTCCACCTGACTATAGGATGCGAATCAGTCACCACCCTTTGTTTCCTTGGGGGTATGGTCTGCTGAAAGATACAACCACACCTCCATGAAAGCCTTACCTCTGGGTATAAAAGCCATCTGCGAAGGAGAGAGAGAGAATCCCAGGATCCTCAAAGAAGAAACGTCACCAGTGGAGCCCATTCAAAATCACTGCCTGAAGTGAGTCTAGAGATAGAACAGAGGGGCGACTGAGATTCGGGGTCCGTGAGGGAGAGCAGTGGGCTGACTGCCTGACTCACGGAGGCAGAGACTGAGACCAGGTGGCTGAGAAGCTGAGGGCTGGAGAGAGACTTGGTTACTGGCCGAGGAGCGATGTTGTTGTGGATCAGTGACCGTATCCTTACTGTCTACTAATGCTGACTTGTGCTAACCCGTTAACTTCCCTCGTAGCTCCCCTTAATTGTGAGTATTGTCTGTGAATTCTGGGTGGCCACTGCAACAGATTAGTGAGCCCACAGAAGAGGAGAGGGTTGCAGGAGGAGTGATTAGTGTCAGAATAGGGTGAAGAAGGTGGGAGATGGAGGCATGCCTGACCTCTGCCTCCTGGCAATGAGCCTCGGGGTCTCCTTCTCCCTTGTGCAGCCAGAGGTCAGACATGGCCCCTGCAGCTTTCACCGAGCTTGACATCAGTTGACTGTACGTGTGTGGCACACAGAGTGGACAGGGCATGTTGGTGTCCTTCTCCTGCCTCTATTGGTAGTTGAATGGGTGTTTCTCGGTCCAAGGATGAGTCTTCTTTGTTCTAGAAGTGTCCGCTAGTTTTCCACGTTATCATGGACTCCTTTAATCATGTAGTCTATGGCACTCTTTGTGAAATACGTGGATCACATGCTCTGGAGCAGTGTTGTTATTTGTTACCCACCGTTAAGTAGCTTCCCAACCCCTGGCAATCCCATGCACAATTGAAGAGTGTCGCACCATGCTCACGATCTAGTGCTTCCCTGACTGATCTTCAGAAGCAGGCCACCAGGACGTTCTTCCTAGCCTGAGACCTCTTTGGCATCACAGCACTGCACAAGGCCCCACTGACAGAAACATGGTGGCTGTTCATGAGGGACCTTGGCTGGAAATTGAACCCGGCTCTCCCATGTGGATGGTAAGAATGGTACCACTGCTTTAAATAATGTTGTACCTCTTTTAGTTCCCATTCCCATCCTCGAGGACAGAGCGTGACCTAGATTCTTCTTTATGTCCTTCTTCCTCTTCTTCCTCACATTTGGGCTCCACAGGAGAGCATTTATTTGGCCTGGTTTTTGCTTCATTGTTACATTGGGGATGGGAGCCAGTGACGTAGAAGAGGTCCCTATGTGCAGAGTGTACAGAAAGGGAGGCCTGGTAGTGCCGTGGCAGAACTGATGGCATCTAACCCGAGGTTGCCCGCTCAAAATCATCCTTGGCTTCTTGGACCTGGAAATCTGCTCTCATAAAGATTACACTCCAGGAAATCGACTCCAGGGCAGTTATCTGCCTGTTGGCACACTATGAACCTGAATCAATTTGACAGTACCTAGGATAGCAAGAGGGTGCTGAGACTCTGTAGAGTTTAAGAAAATCTAGAGAGGAGGTACTTTCAGGTGCACCCGAGTGTTTTTGGACAGGCTCTGCCATTTATGGCATATGAAATCATCTGGAAAAATACTATCAAAACAGTCATAGTAAAAGTGTTATTTTAAATAGCTGCAATGCAACATTAGCAGTCATTTACTGGAAGCATATGCGAGATGCTAAAGGATCCCTGAGAATAGCACAACGAATTCTCTTGGGAACAGATGAAGGATTGGGAAACAGCCAAGTGTCACAGAGACTACTTAAGAAGTCTCCAGATTTCTCAGGTCCTACCAGTTGATAAATAAAAATGATTTCATATGAGCTAGACTAAAGAACACACCCTTCACTAGCCGATGTGAACTTCTGGCTGGATATCTTCAAAGTCAGATTCTGAGACACAGCCCCGGTGCAAGTAGTTTGGAGGCAGCACAATGAGATGGGAAAGGAGGACCATCCAATTAAGCCACAGCATTGAACTGGCTGCTGCAATGGGCATCTGAGGTTCAACCCCACTGGGGATGTTCTACAAAACTTTATAGAGAAAACTTTAGACTTATCTTTCAGTGGGCAGGAGGTTGGGCCATTTAGCCATCAATTTCTGTGTGCTCTATGTTGGAGATTGTCTGTGAGGGTATTAAATATTTTTATCATTTGGCGCCAGGTCCAGTGGCTTGCTTGGTTCTTAAGCAGAAAAATGAAGAGCCACCTTGACATGAGTTTGAGTTGGGGTCTGGCCTGGTGCACAAAGCTACCTATTCTGACTGAATTGAAATCAGATGAGCTGATGGGATGTGGCATTCAGCACAAAAAGCAATCTGCTGCAGACTGCACTCCCTCCCTCAGTGATTTCTGATAATATGCTGAGGGATCTCAGGTGTGATTGCAAACGTGTGGCTGGAGCTCTGTGTGGCAATATCTGGTGCCAGAGATGCTGGAACTTTCCATCACTGCAAAGCTCTTCACCACTGTGGTGGGCATTGGATCCGCATGGCCCTTAGTCTAATACTCCCACTCCCACCATCTCCTACTCATGCATATCTCAGCCACACTGTGCTGATAGCAGTCTCCTGAGGGAAAGAAAATCCCTTTTCCTAACTTTGGACCACACATTCTGACTTTTGATCTCGAAGGCATTGAACATTTGTGTATCATCTGTGAAGCTGCCAATGGTTTTTGGAAGAGGAACACATTGGTCCGATGACTTTTATTGAACTGTCTTGGATTAGTTCATGTGTTTTGTACCAGAGGACACAGAGCGGAGGAAACAGTGAACCCCACAGGTATGCTCTGCCATGGAAAGAGATGTCTAAAAGTGTCTGGGAGGAGTGGGGTGCTTTCATTTTACTTCTGACATCCAGTCAGGAAAGGAGAGGAATCAGGAGAAAGGAACTCGTAGGCTGAGCAGCTCCTAGATGGCGAATGTTTACTGCTTTCATACAGCTCCTCCATCCTTCATAACATGTACTTTACATTCCGATGAGATACTCAAGCATGCCATTATTTCCAAGGCAGTCAGAGTGATAAAAAGTCAGAGAGAATCAATACCTTCTCCAAGTGGACACTGTGGGTAAGAGATTTTTATATTCCCCCCAAATAGGCCTATGGATTGGACCTATAAATAAGATGAAATTTGGAAATAGGAGTCATCTCTTGTGATATTAATGAGGTCATACTAGAGATGGCTTGGTCCTAAAGTTAATCATTTTTGAGTTATGAAAAGCAGAATAGACACAGGGACACATATAAGGGGAAGGCAGATGCAAAGGAATGTCAAGAAACTCCAAGGAACTTCTGGGGGTCCTGCCAAGATCCTCCCCTAGAGCTGATGCCCAGAACTGGGACTTTTAGCCTCCAAAACTGTGAGAAAATCAACCCGCATTGCTGAAATCCACCCACGTCTGGTATTTCTGTTAGGGTAGCCCTGGGTGTATCTAGTTCTAAAATCTGAACAACTCCTAAAGCAACTGAGTGGGGGAATGAGCGGAGAAAAAGATCGCAGTGAACTTAATTAAACCAGAGAAGATTGAAAGGCAGATTGAGCCATAGGTTTTGATTGTCTTTTCTTTTTTTTTTATTTCTTGGGTTTTGATTTTCAATTCCCACTCTGAACCATCTGAGCAGTTGGTCCCCCAAATTAGTTGCCCAGGTCTAAGCAGCCATTTACATGAAAAAGGTCCCAGGGATTTAGCTGGCTGAAAAACTCTGAGCCATGAGTCAGTTGCTGCTTCCAAGGAGCAAAAGAGCCCTTAGGTTTCATTAAGTTGTGCTATATTCTATTTAGAATCCTTCAACAGCGTCCATTGTTTTGGTTACTACAATTTAAGCAGGCCGTGTTGGCTCAGTAGAATTCTTTTCTTACATGTGGAAGACCCAGGTTTGGTTCCCATCCAATGCACCTCACGTGTAGCTCCCCACCATTGGTCAGTGGGATTTGTGTGTTGCTGGGATCCTGACCAGACTTCAACAGAACTTTGAAGATAAAGTAAAAAGAAAGGCCTAGCAATCTACTTCTGGCAATCAGCTCATAAAAGCTGATACAACTGTCCGATGGCTCAGGACAGCAACAGGGGGTTTTCAAATTTGACTGTTGGCAGAAAGGGCCTTCTTTGGCACATCTGAAAACCATGACCCGAGCCTGCTCTGTGAACTGAAGAGTTTCAACAATGTGGGGTAGAAACTTCCTGTCTGTATACTCCCCCCTCCCCCATTATTGTATTCTATGGTGGTCAGTTTAGTCTCATTTCTTTAATATCTTAGGCAGATTCCATAACTTTCTACTCTCTCCCAGAGGTTTAGAAAAATCTAATATATAGGTGTGTTGTGGATAGGAGATACTAAGCTGGAGGGTGAGTATACGAAGAAATAGAATGTTGGTTTTAGGATATTTGAGGGACTTCTATGAACAGTTATAACCTGAGATTGTAGAACTAGAGTGAGTGGGAAGGAAAGGGCACATTCATTTATTGAGACCTACTGTGTGTCAACTTCTGCAGCTAAGAGAAGAATTTGAACTCAATATGAGGTATGAAGAACAAATTAAAATTTCCATCAATACAATAGAATTTCTCTCGGGCTAAGGAACTGGATGCCTTTAGGCAGAGATGGATTAATGCTAGTCAAAGATATTGTAGAAGGGATTTTGGTACTATGGTGGTTTGAATAGAAGCTGAATGAGATTTTGAATCTATTCACCATTTTAAATGTATGGACAATCTCAATCACATACATATTCTTCAAGATCTTTGAGAAGAAGACTTTCCTCAAATAGATATATTTAAAGGAAAAAGAAAGACCTTAAAGGCCAATATTTT
>NW_022111369.1:67492584-67523142 GCF_000313985.2 Echinops telfairi | reverse complement strand
AAAAAAAGATACATAGGGTAATAGAGGCAGTTGGAAGAAACTTATCTCTTACCATGGAAATGGAGACATTAAGTCACGGTAGTTATCCAGTGCCGAGTGCCATTGCTGTTGTGGTAGGTGCCATGAAGGCTGCTCCCACAGAACGAAACATCCTCGGGGCCCGCACCAACCTCCCATTTTTTGTTGTGTGCGAGCACATTGCTGCAGCCACCCTCTCAGGACTTCTCATTGAGGGGCTTCTTGCTGGCTGACTTACCAAGCACGATGCCTTTCTCCAGGAGTAGCTCCTCCTTCTGATAACGTGTCCAAACCATAGGAGACAAAATGTCACCATCCTCATTCCTAAGGAGCAGGCGGGATGCCCTCTTTCTGAGCCTATCCAAGGACTGGGATGGAGAAAAGACCTGGTGAATTGCTCCTGCAATGATTCCAGCCTCAGAAGCTCTATGAGGCAGTTGTACACTGACATACAGGATGGTCTTGTGTTAGATTTGATGGCGCACTACAACAAACCATAGTTCAATATGGATTGTGCTGTGTGGGAGAGAAAGCAAGCGATGGAGTGATATATGCATATATGTGTATGTATATGCACACATATACATACATATAGATACACAATATCATTTTCAGAAAATAAAAGCCCATGCACAAAGCACCATGTGTTTTTCAATAATACATACGAGGACACATATTATAAACATTAGGAGGAGATGCAAGTGGAGATAAGAAAGCCATGTCGGAGACATAGAGGAACGTGTAAAACAACGTAAAGGAGGCACTATCCAGGTGCCAACTTCTCTACCTCCGGTCATGTGCTGGGAACGGAAAAGCTTCATAAATTTTCTTCTTAAACTGCTGACAGTGTAATATCCACTTTTAATAAACTTATATGGAATCGTGATTTATATGTTGCTCTGTTTATTTATGGTTTCATTGATATTAATTGGCTCTTCCCTTAATTTTTTTGGACTATGCACAAGAGACCCAATATAGTTGTAGTGCCCTAGGCGTTGGGAATACAGCCAGGAATGATACATGCATAAGATAATTATAAAGAAGAACTTGTGGGGCAAAGGCTAAGCATATTTTAAGAATTTAATAGAGCTCACCAAATGGTTCTCCAAAAGTCTATGCCAACTGACATTTGTTTATTAGGTGGGCAATATTGATGCAGTGTTAATGGTGTCCCCTCCCAATGATTTATGTGTTGATTTATAATTGAAGGGGCTGATAGGACAGAGAGAGGAGGAACACTAAGGAGAGATGGGGTTTGAGCCATATATTTTGTGTGAGTGGAGACAGACTCAAGTTGGATGGTGGAATGGAAGCCCAGAGAAAATTCTGATGCGTTTGCTCCTCAATCCAGTGCAGCTTGCCCTGACCTGCGCATTTGCCCTGTTGCACCATTTCTCAGTGAGTCCTCATATCAAGCACCTGTCCACAGGGCAGGGAGAAGGGGAAGCCCATCCCATGATTATTGCTGGCATTGTTTTCCTTCAGGGATGCTGTGCTGGTGCCTGTGGGTCAGCACCCCTGCTAGGCGTTTGATGAACTGTCTATACAACTGCCCCAGCCCTGGGCATGCTCAGGGGGCCCTTAGCGGAAACAGGATGTAATGTTTCCAAGCAGGGCAAGCAGCAGCTGCTTATCAGCAGTGGGCAGTAAAGCGGACAGAAACATTCTCTGTGACCTTCCTGCCTTGGCATGTTTGAAATCCATGACCCTACCCCCTTTATGGAGGACTTTAAACCGACTGGGGCATAAGCACTCAATGCTGGTGTGTTTTCCCTCTGTTACTGCTTTCTGTAGTGCTAATTGAATTCCATTTCCTTAATATTTTAGGTTACTTCCCTGACTATCAGGTGTGGGAATTTCAGTGCAATTTAAAGTATCGATCACAGGCCCAATTTAAATAGAATTTTCTCCTTTTCAAGCGCAGGGATGAACCGAGGCTTGGGAGATTGGAGACAGGAGTGTGGAACTTACCTTTTCAGTTTTCCTTGTCCCTTGGGATGGCGAGGGGAGTGACAGGCAGAGCTCTGGGAATGAAGGGGGTGGAAGAGAACTACCCTGCCCTGAGAAACACTATCTCCCAGTGTGCTTCTCGTCTGGGTGTGCTGCTGTCATTGTGGCTGAGACGATGTTAAGAGTGGGACTGTTTTGTATAATTCAGAGTATTTATCCATATTCTCCCCTCCCTCAACACCTATTCCCATAGTATTTTTTATGACAGTGAAAGCTCTTCCATATTTTTCTGAACACATACCAGGGAGCCATTCTGCCTGGTTGAGGCTAAAGAGAAGGTATGAAGGAGAGAGAGCTGAAAGTTCTTGGCACGATCAAAAGAAATCTCTGGGGTTCTTCAGATCCAGTTCCAACCGGATCTTTCTGCTGCTGCTGTCTTCTTGTTCTAATCTCTCTGCATAGAAAATGTGCTTGAAATGGTGGGGTTGTTATTTATTCGCCCCCTCCCCGATTTCTATTGCTGAAGAATCTTTTAGAGAGGGTAGCTCTGTCTTCCTTTGACCCCACCAGTGATCCACACCTCCAGCTCAGTTCTGAAGGAGGGAGGAGCTGCCCCAGTGGGAATGGAGGGGTTCAGCTCCTTTGGTCTGAAAGTCCTTTGGGTAGCCCCCACATTCTGTTTCTCTCTGTACCTCCATATTCCTTCATGGGAGATCCTGGAGTTTTCTGATAAATAGGTGTTTCTATCTTCTTCCCAGGACTACTCAGCAAGAATGTTGCCTTGAAAATCTCTAGGAAATCAGAAGACCTCAGACTCTGTAACTATGGATATCCCCAAACTCTTGGAGAAGCAGGTCACATTCTTAAAACTCAAATTTATTATACCCTAGGATAGGAAAGAAAGTAAAGGTCCGTCGCTGCCAGAAGAGACTCTGAAACTTCCTTTTGACCATAAAGTAGCTAAAGCAATTGGAAGACATGGTACGTAAAGGATCTCAACAGTGAATTTCCAAGGATGGCTACAGAAGACAAAATACAGCATTATAATGAAATGTGTGAAGACCTGGAGTTAGGAAAACAAAGCGGGAGGAATCTGCTCGACATTCTCTAGCTGGAACTGAAGAAAAAAAATGAAGCCACAAGTGGCAATGTTGAAAGGTGCTATGACCAAAATATTGACCAACACAGGAAGTATCACAAGAGGATGGAAGAAATACACAGAATCACTGTACCAAAAAGAATTGGTTGATGTTCAACCGTTTCAAGAGGTAGTAGATAATTAGAACCCAACGGTATTACAGGAAGATGTCCAAGCTGCGCTACAGTCATGGATGGAAGGCAGGGCTCCAGGAATGGACGGTACACTGATTGCAAGCGGAGAAAGGAGCCCCAGTGGCATCGTGGGTTATGCGTTGGGCTGCTAACCGCAAGGGCTGCAATGTGAAACCACCAGCAGCTCCATGGGAGAAAGATGAGGCTTTCTGCGCCATGAAGAGGCAGCCTGGAAATCCACCGGGGCACTTCCGTTCTGTTCCACAGGGTCACTGTGCGCTGGACTTGGAATGAGGGCAGTGAGTCTGGTTTGGTTTTTTTAATCAATTGAGATATTTCAACAAATGGATGCAATGCTGGAAATGCTCACAGTTAGATGAAGCAACTTGAAAGGTTAAGCTCCCTGACCAACTGAACGGAAGACATATTTAGGTGCATTTCAAAACAAGGTGAAACCACAGAATTGGGAATTATTGAACAATACCATTAATATCATATGCAAGTAAATTTTGCTGAAGATAATTTGAAAGCAATCGCAATGGTATGTTTACAGGAAAGTGCCAGAAAGTCAAGCCAGATTCAGAAGAGGATAATGGAATGTTGTTTATCAATTGCTGTCATCAGATGAAGTTTGACCACAACAGAATACTAGAAAGATGTTTGCTTGTATTTTATTGACTATGCAAAAGAAATTCAGTTGTGCAGATCATAAAAAAACTATGATAACACTGAGTAGAATGGGAATTCCAAAACACTAAGTTATGCTCATGTGGAACCTGTACATAGATCAAGAGGCAGTCGTTTGAACAGAGCAAACATATTTTGTGTGGCTTAAAATCAGCAACAGTGTGCATCAGGGTTGTATCCTCTCATCATAATTATTCAATCTGTCTGCTGAACAATCGTCTGAGAAGCTGGATTGTATGAAGAAGAAAATGACACCAGGATTGGAGGAGGGCTTCTTAACAAAGCCTAATATGCAGATGACCCAACCTTGCTAAAAGCAAAGAGGCCTTGAAGGCCCCTCTGAAAATAAAAAACCGCAGCCTTCAGTATGGACTTCAACTTAATGTAAAGAAATAAAAATCTTAGCTACCGAGAGACGACATCATGATAAACAAGGGACAGATGGAAGTTGTCAAGGTTTTAATTTTACTAAGTTCCATAACCCATGCTCATGGGAACAGCAGTCAAGAAATCAAAGGATGTATTGCAATGATTAAATCTGCAGCCCAAGAAATCTTTAAAATCCAAGATCTCACTTTGAGCACTAAGGTGCACCTGCCCCACGCACCTGGCCCAGGCCATGGTATTTTCAATTGTTTTATATGCATGGCATGTAAAAACTGGTCAATGAATAGGAAGACTGCAGAAGAATCGATGCCTTTGATTATGGTGTTGGGGAAGAATATTGAACGTACCATGGTCTGCCAAAGAGCAAACAAACCTGTCTTGGAAGTACAACCGGAATACTCTTTAGAAGCAAGGATGGGGAGACTTTGCCTCACCTCCTTTGGACATGTTATCAGGAGAGACTGCTCTCTGCTTGGTCAAGGAGAGGGTCAGTGAAGAAGAGGCAGGCCCTCAATGAGCGAGGCTGACACAGGGGCTGCAGTAATGGGTTCAAGCAGAACAACAATTGTGAGGAGTTCCCAGGATTGGGTGGTGTTTCCTTCCGTTGTACAGAGGGTCTGTGTGAGTTGAAGACACGGATGATAACAATAACAAACACCACCTTTGATGTTTCTGATTTGCTGACATTCTCCTTCTTTTTAAAAAAATCATTTTATTGGGGCCTTCTACAGCTCTTATCACAATCCATACATCCATTGTGGCCAGCACATTTTTACATATGTTGCCATCATCATTTTCAAAACCTTTTCTTTCTACTTGAGGCCTTGGTATCAACTCATTCCCTGCCCCCACTCCCTCATGAACCCTTGATAATTTATAAATTACTATTTTTTTTAATGTGTTACCCGGACCGCTGTCTCTCTCTCTTTTCACCCATTTTCTTGTTGTTCATCCCCCTGGGAGGGCGTTATATATCGATCATTGTGATCAGTTATACCTTTTCCCCTCCACCTTCCCCCTACCCTCCTGGTTTCGATACACTCATTATTGGTCCTGAGGGGTTTATCTGTCCTGGATTCTGTGTGTTGAAAGCTCTTATCTCTACCTGTGTACATGCTCTGGTCTAGCCGGATTTTTAAAGTAGAATTTGGGTTAAGATAATGTGTATGTGGGGAATTAAAGAAGTAGAGCAAGAGAGCTGTCATAGCTCTCCTTGATAAGGACGGTTGTGGTAAATATAAGGTCTACGGTTCTATTCCACTAATGGGTTTATGAGGGTATTATGGTTTTGGGGGAGCAGGGAGGGAGGGGAAAAATGAGGACCTAATGCCGGGGGCTTAAGTGGAGAGGAAATGTTTTGAGAATGATGTACAAATGTGGTTTACACAATTGATGTGTGTATGGATTGTGATAAGAGTTGTATGAGCCCCTAATAAAATGATTAAAAAAAAAAAAAAGAAGTAGAGGAAAGTTGTATATTTCATCGGTGCTATACTGCACCCTGACTGGCTCATCTCTTCCTTGTGACCCTTCTGTGAGAGGATGTCCAATTGTCTACAGATGGGCTTTGGGTCTCCACTCTGCTTTTTCACTCATTCACATTGATATGTTTTTTTGTTCTGGGTCTTTGGTGCCTGATACCTGATCCTATTGACACTTAGTGATCACACAGGCTGGTGTGCTTCTTCCATGTGGGCTTTGTTGCTTCTCAGTTAAATGGCCGGTTGTTTATCTTCAAGGCTTTAAGACCCAAGATGCTATATCTTTTGATAGCTGGGCACCATCTTGCTGATGTTCTTAACAAATAATTTAACTCCTTGGTTTATTTCCTTGTAAAATGGGATATGAGGTTAATTTAGATGTTATTTCTCTTTCTACATATTGCAATCTTTGGCAAAAACAAACAAACAAACAAAAAGGAATGAACAAAATGCAAACAAAATGGAATTAAATTTATGATGATTACGTATATCAATGACATACAATGATAGGTGTACTCTAAAGTGTAGATGGGGAAAATTCTTTCTCTGTTAATCAGATGAAGAAACAGAATGTCAGAAAGGTTAAATCTTGCCTAATGTCTTAGAGCAGTGGTTCTCAGCCTGTGGGTTGCAACCCCTTTGAGGATCAAACGACCCTTTCACAGGTCGTCTAAGACCATCAGAAAACAAATATTTCTGATGGTCTTAGGAACTGAGACACCTCTCCTCTATCCATCTTCAGGTGGGTCCACCTATATGAAGATACACCCACATACGAGTACCTGGCGTAATGACATCATTATGCCAACCCGATCACATACACCCTGTACAAATACAGGTGTATGTGACAGGGTTGCCATCATAATGTGCGGACCAGTCACACATGTGTAGGGAGCAGCTGCTGTGTTGAAAGCAGCTACTCTGTTAAAAGCAGCTACTGTGTTGAAAGCAGCAGTATTGGAGGTAAAACGACACTTCATGAATTATAATTACTGGGTAAATGTAAAATCATGTACTGTAAAATCATCAACTACTGCAAAAAAGAAAATATCTGTACCATGGAACTTAATCTGGATGGTGGTCGGTCTTTTTATATTAAGCTGTGGTTGATATGAATACTGCCCCCTTGTGATAGGAACAGGTATGAAAAAAAACCAACAACACAGAGAATGGTAAATCACAGGAAACTTTAATGAACTGCATTGACTGAACTATGCCATGTATCATCTTTTGTATTATTGAAGCTATTGTTATATATTATTTTCATTAGCAAACCATCCCATGACAATGGATCGTGTAGAGAAGAATGTTAAGAAAAGAAAATATGGTGAAGATTTTTTACACTATGATTTTACCTCAATAATTACAGCAGGAATCGAGAAACCACAATGTGTTATTTGTTGTGAAGTTCTATCAGCTGAATCTATGAAGCCAAACAAACTAAAATGCCACTTTGATAGCAAGGATCCGAGCTTTGCTAGTAAGGATACCAACTATTTTCGAAGCAAAGCTGATGGCTCAAGAAAGCCAGATTTGACATTGGTGGCAAGTACCACAAGAAAAGTAGCAGTTGTTGAAGCTTCATATTTGGTGGCACTCAGAATCGTAGAGCTATGAAAACTCACACCATTGCTGAAGATGTACTGTTGCTAGTGGCCAAAGACATTGTTCTAGTTTCGATCAGAGATGAATTTGTTATGCAATTGAGTGCAATTTCCTTATCTAATGACATTATCTGCAGAAGAATAGATGCCATGTCTGCTGATATTCTTGATCAGGTAATCCAGGAAATTAAATCTTCTCCACTTCCAATATGTAGCATCCAGCTTGATGAATCCACAGACATTGTAAACTGTTCACAGTTACTAGTTTATGTGAGGTATATTAATGATGGCGACTTTAAAGATGAGTTTCTTTTTTGCAAACCTCTGGAAACAACAACTACTGCACGTGATGTATTTGACACAGTTGGTTCATTTGTGAAAGAGCATAAGATCTTTTGGGAAAGGGTTTGTGGTGTTTGCACAGATGGTGCTCCAGTTATGCTGGGATGTCGATCTGGATTTCAAAGTTTGATACTGAATGAGTCACTAAAAATCATTGGAATTCACTGTATGATTCATTGGCAAATATTAGCAATGAAGACGCTGCTCTTATGGAAGAGTTACAAGAAGTAATGAAAGTGTCATCCGTTCTGTCAATTTTGTAAAGGCGAGCACTTTAAACAGTCAACTGCTGTTGAAACTGTGCAATGAATTGGATGCGCCGAATAATGCTCTGCTATTTCTCACTGAAGTGAGATGGTTGTCAAGAGGAAAAGTTTTTAAACCTGTTTTTGAGCTTCATGATGAACTCAAAACGTTTTTAATCAGAAAGCAAGACCACAGTTCGAAGCACTTTCAATGATAAAAGTGAACTGCAGAAAATAGCTTACTTGGTTGACATCTTTGCCATCTTGAATGAGTTAAATTTATCACTGCAAAGACCAAATGCAACATGCCTTGATTTGTCTGAAAAGATTTGATCATTCCAAATGAAACTTCAGCTTTGGCAAAGAAAAAAAAATCAGATCAAAATAAAATTTACATGTCGCCTTCCTTATCTGCTTTCTTTGAGGAACATGACATTGAACCAGACAAAAGGACTAAAATGGTAATTTCTGTGAAAGAACACTTGCACATGCTTGCAGACGAAATTTCATCGTAATTTCCAAATCTACCTGACAACCCACTTGCACTTGCCAGAAGCCCATTCACAGTCAAACTTGAAGATGTTCCCGAGACAGCACAAGAGGAGTTCATTGAACTTATTAACAGTGATGCAGCGAGAAGTGATTTCTCTACAATGCCAGTTACAAAATTCTGGATCAAGCGTTTGCAGTCATATCCTGTTCTGTCTGATACTGTTGTGCCTTCTTCTTCCATTTCCAACAACACATCTTTGTGAAACAGGGTTTTCCAGCTTGTTGGTTATCAAGTCTAATACCGAAATAGACTTGTTGTGGAAGATGATCTTTGTTGTGTTCTTTCAAAGACTGTCCCAAGTATTTCTGATCTGGTGAGAAAGAAGCTATCTTAACCTTTGCATTGGCATTGGCTTTTTACGCATACTGTCGCAAAATGTAGCGATGTAGTTTACTGTTGTTATATTAAGACAACAGTAACATCCATGCTACATCATGCTTCAAGACAAAATTTCATTTATTTGTAATTAGAAATAAATATTTCACACTATATAATTACATATTGTTTTTTGTGACTAATCACTATGCTTTAATTATGTTCAATTTGTAACAATGAAAATACATCTTGCATATCAGATATTTACATTATGATTCATAACAGTAGCAAAATTACAATTATGAAGCAGCAATGAAAATAATTTTATGGCTGTGGGTCACCATGAACATGAGGAACTGTTCTAAAGGGTCGTGGCATTAGAGAGGTTGAGAACCACTGTCTTAGAGCATTGGTACAGCTGGATTTAAATTGGATTTAAATTCAAACCTATTTTATTCTAAAATTCAGCTACTGTCTTTCTACTTATGTCATAATGCCTCTAAAATAATGGAATATATAAAAAGAGGATAAGTAATGATGAAGAGATCACAAGTATTCTGCAAAATCTAAGAGACTATCAGAGAACTGTCTTTAGGGTTGTACTTTGAGGAAGATGCTGAAGAATTCATTATTTGTTTGTAATCAGTGATCCTTTCTACATGGAGAATATAAGCGGTGGTATGTTATGAAACTAAGCTCCTTTATGTACCCCATTTGTCTCATGCGTTGGAAAAAAGCAACTTTAAGAGATTTTCAACCTCTTATCCCTGAAGAAGGAGCCCTGGGAGTAGAGTGGTTACTTGAAGGGCTGCTAACTACAAGGTGAGCCAGTGGAAACTTCCAGCCACTCTTCAGGATAAAGATGAGGCTTCCTACTCCATCAACTCTCAGAACCCACAGCGTCCTATAGGGTCACTACAAGCGGGAATTGACTCAACAGTAGTAACTTTGGGGGAACCTTGAAGAGTTATCTTTGCCCTAGTTTCTTAATGCAGGTGACTTGTCACTACTTGTGCTAGGCTGTGACCCTCTAGGGCAGAGGAGAACTTCCCCTGTGGGGTTCTGAGACTGTAACTCTTTTTTTTGAAATCATTTTATTAGGGGCTCATACAACTCTTATCACAATCCATACATACATCAATTGTGTCAAGCACATCTGTACATTAGCTACCCTCATCACTCTCAAAACACTTGCTCTCCACATAAGCCCCTGGCATCAGCTCCTCATTTTTCCCCCTCCCTCCACGCTCCTCCACCCTGTGAACCCTTGATAATTTATAAATTATTATTTTGTCATGTCTTACACTGTCCGACGTCTCCCTTCACCCACTTTTCTGTTGTCCGTCCCCCAGGGAAGAGGTTATATGTAGATCCTTGTAATCGGTTCCCCCTTTCCATCCTATGCTCTTTCCACCCTCCTGGTATCGCCACTCTCACCACTAGTCCTGAGGGGATCATCTGTTTTGGATTCTCTGTGTTTCCAGTTCCTATCTGTACCAGTGTACATCCTCTGGTCTAGCCAGATTTGTAAAGTAGAATTGGGATCATGATAGTGGTGGGGGAGGAAGCATTTAGGAACTAGAGGAAAGTTGTAGGTTTCATCATTGCTACCCTGCAACCTGACTGACTTCTCTCCTCCCCTCTCCTCCCCTTCTGTAAGGGCATGTCCAGCTACCTACAGATGGTCTCCACTCTGCACTCCTGCTCATTCACAATGATTTTATTTTTTGTTCTTTGATGCCTCATACCTGATTCTTTTGACACCTTGTGATCAAACAGTCTGGTGTGTGTCTTCCATGTGGGCTTTGTTGCTTCTCAGCTAGATGGCTGCTTGTTTACCTTCAAGCCTTCAAGACCCCAGATGCTATATCTTTTGATAGCTTGGCACCATCAGATTTCTTCACCACATTTGCTTATGCACCCTCTTTGAGACTGTAACTTTTTAAGGGAGTAGAAAGCCTTGTCTTTCCCCCTTGAAGCAGCTGGTGCTTTGGAACTGCAGCCCAACTTATAACCCACGATGCCATCAGGCCTTCTAGGATCACTATGAGTCGTTAACAACTTGATGGCAGAGTGTGTGAGTTGAATTTGACGGTAGATTTAGGATATTTCCTGTGCTGGCTGAAACAACTTGGCTTGATAAACTTTGTTTGGTCCTGAGCTGAAACCTGCTGTGGTTGGTATGCACCTTTCAGGGTTTGGTCCTCAGATTATGCAAATGAGGTGACTTGTCTATTATGCAAATGGGAAAGCATCTCTGGTCTACCAGCAAAGGATTGGCCAGGTTGTGGTCCTAATGGGAGTGCTATCTCTGGGAATCGACAAGCAGTTTGTGTATTTAAAATCAACCATTCAGAGTTTTAAAAAAATTTATATCTTTTAAATTGTAAACTAGCTGGGGTTTACAGATTAGATAATCATTTTTGTATTCAACTGATAATCAAACCTCCTAAGGTTTCCACTGTTTCCATCATCTTTTCCCTCACCTCCCTCTTGTTGGATGTGGTTTTCTTCTTCACCGAGTTAGCGTGTCTGTCCGTGCCTAAGACTTCCCCTCCACTGCCCCTCCTCCCACCCCTGGTCACCATCAAAGCTTCTTCCTTTTCGTGTGAAAAACCTTGTTTGTTTTCTAATAACACTATTCTCATAGAATATTTATCCTTTTGGGATGGACCAATTTCACTCAACATAATGTTCTTCAATTCCATACGTGTTAAGAGATGTTCTGCCATTTCATCATTATTCTTTAATGTTGCTCAGTGTTCCATGGTGTGTACATGCCAAAGCTGGTTTATACTTTTCTTCCACCAATGAGAATTTAGGCTGTTCCTATCATCTTGTTGTTGTGAATAGTGCTGTGATGAACATGGGTGTGCATTTATCTATTTGTGCTGTGGTTTTGATTTCTGTAGGATATAAACTAAGTAGAGGGATGGCTGGATCACAAGGGATCTTTCTTCCCAAAGTTTTGAGGACATGCCACCCTCCTTTCCACAGTGGTTGTCCTATTTTACTGTCTCCCCAGCAATGGGCGAAGGTTTTGTTCTCTGCTTAACCTCTGCAACATTTGTTTTGTCCTGAACGTTGCTATCAATGCTGAGGTGAGGTGGTATTTTATAACTATTTTGACTGAACTTCTTGGATGCTCAGTGATCCGGAGCATTTTTTCATATGTTTGTTGACTGCCTGAATGTCTTCTTTGGTGAGCTGTCTGTTCATGTCCTCTTCCTATTTATAATTGGATGATTCATGTTTTTATTGTAGAGATGTTGCAGTTTTCTGTAGAGTTTAGAAATTAGTCCTTGTCTAATATGTCATTGCCATTTCCCCTCCCGCCCCCCCCCCACCAGCCTGTGGGACATTCTTTTACTCTTTGGGTGAGGTCTTTTGATGTACATAAGTGTCTTATATTTTGGAGGACCCAGTCATGTATCTTTTCTTATGCTGTGTGTTTTATTAGCTTTAGTAGTATGTTTATGCCATGAGCGAGGGCCCCTAAATTTGCCCCTGTTTTTTATAGTCTGGGGTTTGTGTTTAGGTCTTTAACCCATCTTGAGTTTGTTTTTGTATATAGAGTTGAGGTCCTGTTTCATCCTTCTGCAAATGGACGTCTGATTTTGTCAGCACTTCTTGTTGAGGAGACCATCTCTTCCACGTTTAATGTATTTTGGTCCTTTGTTAAAATCAGTTGTCCATAGGTGGATGATTATTTCTGGATTCTCTGTTCTGTTCCTTTGGTTTATGCATTTCTTGTTGTACCAGGACCAGTTTTGACTCCCGTGGCTATAGAGGAGGTTTTGAGGTCAGGAATTGAAAGACTCGTACTTTGTTCTTCTTCTGTAGTTCTTTGCTTAACCTGGGTCCCTTTCCTGTCTGTATAAACTTGGCGATTAGCTTTTCCATCTCTTTAAAGAATGATGCTAGGCTCTGCATCACAATTGCATTATATTTATAAATTGCTTTAGGTAGTATTGAAATTCGCACAATGTTAAGTCTTCTTATATACAAACTTGGTATATTTCTCTTTTTATGTATCTCAATTTCTTGTAGTATTGTTCTGTAGTTTTCTTTGTACAAGTCTTTTGTTTCTCTGGCTAGGCTGACTCCTACGTACTTTACTTTTTCCGTGGCTACTGTATTGTTTTCTTGATTCCTTTTTCAGAGCTCTCTTTATTAGCATACACGAGTAAGATTGTTAGGAGTTTGTTGAAGCTTTCTACCTCAGTCTGTGTTCATTTGGGCCGATAGTGCACACCTAGAAATGTGTCTTTATTAACAGGAATGAATGTATTGCTGTCAGATTGCTGCGTAGTTTTCTGTGGTGGTGTTGGCTTCTCTGTTCCTCAGGATTGTCTCGTGGAGGGTTTTGAGATAAAGAGAAGCAGAAGGAAGAAAGAAGAGAGAAGAAACAGAGAGAGAAAGAGCGAGAGAACGAGAAAGGAACCTCAGAAGAGAACCGTGACACAGTGAACGGCTGCGACACGGAAGGTTAACGAGAAGCCCAGAAGGGGGACAGGTCTCAGCATTGGTGGTGACAGACGGTCAGGTCAAGGCAGCTCATCCTTAGGAGGCAGGCTGGAGTCTCTCCTGGGGGGACGCCTGAGAGGAGCTGAGGGGGCTGTCATGCGCTGAAGAGAGAAGACCTTCTCCACATGCTTCCTAATCCTGATCCCCAGTTGTGTTCTGCTGATCCTGATCCTAAATTGAATTTAGTTAATTTTAATAAACCACGGTAAAGATGAGCTGAGTTCTAGGTGGCCATTGCAATGGATTATCCAACTCAGAAGAGAAGCAGAGTGTTGGGAGAGGAATGGCTGTTGTCAAAATTGGTTAAAAAAGTTACAGAGTGGAGCTGTATTGGCCCTCCGTCTCCTGGCACTCAGCCTCGGTTGGATCTTGATTCACATGAATGCCTCTGGACTTATGAGGCAGGTTATTCTACTGCCAGTAATCTCACCTTACAGAAGAGGGAGTTTAAATTTGTCTGTGACTGCTGTCATATTGTTGTTGTCTTGTTTTTAGATCGCCTACGAGTGATGCTGCTTATTTCCCATTTGTATAAGAATCTCCCCGCTCTGCAGCTTCCTTCTTTTGCTGTTTCCTAGAGAGGCACATAAAGATTGTGTTTCTATGAAGAGTTGTAGAAGGTAGTCTCCCCAAATCCCACAAATATCTTCTGCAATCCACGCCCTCCCTTTGTAATCTCCTCCGGTTGATTCTGGCCTAGGACTAAGGGTTGACCATTAGAATCTGGTGGGAGTGAGGGTGCCTGACTTCTGAGGTAAGGGAATAAGAATCCACGTCATGCTTCCTGCATCTCTTAGAATACTTTTTCCCAGGATGCTCCCTTCTCAGATTACTCCCTCTTGGAATCCAGCTACCATGCTGTCAGAAGCATAAATCGTAGGGAGAAAAAAACGTATCGGTCCTTTGGTCTATACCTAACAGCATCATGTTGTCGGGATGTGCCATCTTGCATCTCCAGCCCAGCCCAAGTCCTAGCTGTCTTTTGATTGTGACCAAAAGAGAGACCCTGAACAAAGCTGCCTCTTTGAGTTCATTCAACTCACCAAAATATAAGAGCGGATAGCAATGGGCAGTTTTAAGCCACTACGTTCTATGGGGTTTGCTAGGCAGCAACAGATAACCAGAACATTTTATTGGGGCAAGAAGACCGATTGAAAAACAATCATTTTATTGAGGGCTCTTACAGCTCTTATCACAATCCACACATCCATTTTGTTGAGCACATTTGTACATATGTTGTCATCATCCTTTTCAAAACATTTTCTTTCTACTTGAGCCTTTGGTATCAGCACCTCATTTTTTCCCTCTCTCCCCCACTGCCCACCCCCATGAACCCTTGATAAATTATGTTATTATTATTTTCATAGCTTATACCGCCGCTGTCTCTCTTCACCTATTTTCTGTTGTTTGTCACCCTGGGTGTGTGTGTATGTGTTGTACGTCGATCATTGAGATCATTTCCGTTTCTCCCCCCAACCTTCTCAATACCCTCATGGCATCGCTACTCCCATTACTGTTCCTGAGGGGTTATCTGTCCTGGGGGCTGTGTGACAAGAGCTCTTTTCTGTACCTGTGTACATGCTCTGGTCTAGCTGGATTTCTAAGGCAGAACCAGGGTCATGATAGTGGGGGTGGGGTGGAGAGAAGCATTAAAGAACTAGAGTAATGTTATACTTGTTTGTTTTGGGTCTTCTGAGACCTGATACCTGTTTCTGTCAACACTCCCTAATCACACAGAATGGTGTGCTTCTTTTATGTGGGCTTTGTTGCTTCCCAGCTAGATGGCTGTTTGTTTATCTTCAAACCTTTAGGACCCCAGACATTATTATCTTTTAATAGCCAGAAACCATGAGTTTTCTTCACCATATTTGCTTATGCATCCATTTTATCTTTATTGATCATGTTGGGAAGGTGAACATCACAGAATGCTAGGTTATTAGAACAAAATGTTCTTGTGTTGAGGGGGTACTTGAGTAGAGGCCCAATGTCCATCTGCTGCTACCTTAATACTTAACATATAAATATATGTACATAGATCTATGTCCCTATCGTTATATATATATATATTTACATACGTATGTGCCTGTATTTATTCCTCTATAAATTTCCTTTGTCTCCTACTTCATTCCTCTATTTCCTTCTACTTTCCTCTTGTCCCACTATTGTTTGACCTTGATTCGGCTTTCAGTAATTCCTTTTGTCTACATTGCACTTGATCAAACCCCACTAGGCATTCTATGCCCTCACCGCCATTGATTTTAGATCACTTGTCCTTGGGTTTGTTGGCTCCCCACTTCCTTTCCTCCACCCCACCCCCTTCCATGTCTCCAATGTTTTCTCCTGGGGATTGTTTATCCTGCCTATCTTATGTACAAAGACATGAAAAAAAAAACCCACCTATAAATAGTTCCAGGTCTGTCTGTTGTCCTTTATGAATATTTTCTGATGGAATCTGAGGAGGTGCCAAGCCTGCCCCTGAAGTCTATTTTTGGGATTCCTCGGGGACTTTGTTGCTGTGCTTCCCTTGCTGCTCTGTTGCGCTCCTTTCGTGTTTCATCCCGGTGTGTGTCTCCAGTGTTGTCCCCGTAGTGCTATGGGCCAGTGAGGGCGCCATGTCTTGTAGTGGGGGCGACCTTATGGTCCTCTCTGTGCATTGGCTGCACCAAGCAGCAATATCGTCCTCGGGGCTTGCTGGGCCAGGATGTGGTTCTCTCTCGCTCCTTCCCTCTTCGTTTGATCCTGTGTGTTCTGAGGAGACCTGCTCCTCCCCCTGAGCTGTGTCTTCAGTGCTCAGAAGGCAGATTCGTAATCTAGATCTGATTGGTGGGGCTTTGGGGTTGAGACCTGCCATTTATTAGCTTCTTGGCCTGTGCACATTCTTTGACATCTGTGACTCAATATCCTCATCTGTAATCTGGGGATAAACAGTGCAGTCCTTTTTGTGAGAATTAAACATGCTAATCCACAGGAAGGTATTTTGCCTGGCATCTCCTAAGCACATACAAAATGTTAGTGATAGTAACAATTATTGTAATTAGTTTTATGATATTGAACAGCGTGTCTCCCTATTCATATTTTTGTCTTTGCTGTGAATCTTAGCTTACTGGTGACTTGGGAAAAGGGATCACATTCTGCTCTGTAGACAGATTTCAACCATCTTCTGGCTGATCTGATTTTCTGCATTACAGGCATGTGACTCTTTTACCCCTTTGATTTTTGTCGCTCCTGCCACTCCCTGTCAGTCTACTTTTCCTTCAATTTCCTCTGGGAATTGCTTTTCTTTACGTGAAGGGCAGCGTAACACTGAGCAGGCAGTGGTGTCTCAGTAAAGATGACAAGCGTGAGGGCCATTGGGAAGCGAATGAAAACTGACTCACCCATGATCCTCTGTGGTTCCTTAATGACCTGTTGTGGCTGAGAGCTCTGTGCTGCTCCCCATAAGAGGGAACAAAACTGGGACTTGTTGACACGCCAGGGTGAAGGGAGCTTTGCGGAATAGCAAACATTCTTCTCTGGCTTTATGACTCCTGTGATTAGGCTAATGCCGGGAGAGTGAACAGGGACATGAGGTGTACCAAGACCACCAAGAAGCCTATTTGCTTATGCATTCATAGTTTTGATTCCAACTTCAATAATAAAATTGCATTAAAAACCTAGCTGTCAGAGAGGTGAGATGTATTTCATTTCTTTCTAGGTAACTAATATTCTCCTTTGTAGGGGACATAAACATATTTCGCACCCACTCACCCTTTCTCTTTTTAGTCAGGGAACGTTTTAGAAAAGAAAGCTAAATGGCTCATATCTGGAATTTATATGCTTCTAAGGGAGCCCTGGCGGCATAGTGGGTTGGGCTTTGGGGCTACTAACCTCAAGGTCAGTAGTCTGAAACCACCAGCTGCTCCTCACCAAATAGATGAGGCTTTCTACTTCCCCAAAGAGTTACAGTCTCTTTGAGAATGATGAGGGCAATGAATGTACCACTGTGCTTTACACAATTGATGAACGTATGGATTGTGATAAGAGTTGTATGAGCCCCTAATAAAATGATTAAAAAAAAGAAGAAATGCAAATAATAAAAGAAATAGCTATGAGACGAAGACATACTATGAAACAGGAAAAATTTACATACCACATAATGTTCCCTACTTTTATCTTCTTTTTGAAAATGAATCAGAAAAAATTTTTTTAAAAAGTAAAAAAACCCAACAAAACAAAAGAAAAAAAGAAAATGAATCAGAAGAAGAAAAATATTATTAAGAAAATGATAATTTCATATTAAATTATTTCAGTAAGAAAAAAAAAAGAGTTACAGTCTCAGAAGCTCATGGGGGCAGGTCTAGAGTAAATCTTTATGGGAACAGAAAAACTTATCTTTCTCAGAGCAGCTGGTGGGTTCAAACTGCTGACCTTGCAGGCTCTTTCCATTCTGTATCATTTATTTTCTTGATGATCTACAATTTTGAGGCTATACACGGCAGAACATACACCAATTCAATAATTTCAACAAGGACGATTTCCTGACTTTGATGACCTTCTTCCAGTTGTGCAACCATTCTCCTCCTCCTTTTCTGAGTGTCACGGGTTCTTGAAGGTTCCTTTTTCATAATGACCGGGTCTTTCTTCTGATGCATCCCCAGGCCTTCAGCTTGTTAACTGTTTGACTACTCAGAGACTCTGCATTTTCATGTAAGGGAAACACTTCTTAGGATTCAGGCGGATCATACTGGGTGCTTTTGTGATGGCTTCCAAGGGTTGCTGGATCTGTAGTAGAATTAGACCTGTTGATTCCAGTGGACCGTGACATACACTAGGCATGCAACGTATGCTTGGTGATGGAATGCAAGAATGACAGAGTCTCCTGTCAATTGCTCAAGCCATCTGTGGCTCCTTTCATTCACCAAATTAATTTCCATCAAGGTTTTTAAAAAATGTGTGTGCTTCTCAAAATCAGTTCAGCCCCTGCAGTTCTATCTTCTCCATCTTTTCTTCTTATTTCTGAGAGCTGAAACCTTCTTTTCTTATCTTGTAAGTTTCCTTCATATTGGTCACAAGGCTGGGCAAATTGAATTTCATGAATTATGATTTGGAATAAAGTCAAGCATCTGGAAGAAAAGTTGAGCAGTAACATGATCTGTGCTTGATATTGATAGAATTCTGGTGTGTCTGTGTCAAGGGAAGTCAGGACTTTCGAATTCACAATAATCTGGAATGGTGGCAATGGCTAGGTTTTGAATAACGACAATCTGAATGAATTTCGGAGGCAGGAAAAGGTGGATGTTTGAACTAGTTGCTGTAATTAGGTTCTGCTGGTGAGTTTGGAGAAGCCCTTACTCACGTCAGATGACTGCTTATGAAGTTTAGGAAAGAACTTATGGTCCTAGTGTCCTTCTAATCTAACTGGTTTCTGTAGCAGAAGCAAGCATCATTTCAGCGATCACGTCACACAAAACCTTAATGACTGAACACAATGAGGTTCTCTTTACTTTTTTCCAACTTTGTAAGGAAGGCCCTCTACCCAGTAGCCTTGTGACTAGCCTCCTCTGGTTCTAGCCTTGCAAAATCTGGAACTATCCATCTTTCATATTTCATTACTCCATGGTCATGGTGAGTTTTTAGTTCTGTCTCTGAGAACTTCCACTGCCATCTCCTGCTCTCCCCGCAACCTTCTTTCAAGCAAGTATGAACAACACTGGCTTCCTGGTGTTTTTGTACATCCACAGTCTTTCTGATTTCAAACCAGTCCCCTCTTTCTGCAATAGTCTTCTGTCTCTAACTCTCTGAAGTTTATGTGACAGGGATAAAGGTGGCTGATGAGCAGAAGGAGACACAAATCCACATTACTTTTAAAATATCCAGCTGAAGTGCCCCAGTTAGGGAAAATACCTAAACGAATCTGAGGCTCTCAGGTATGACTTCGTACCTTGGTGGTTACTATTTTGGGTGGTGACAATGAAACCCATGATAAACAGATGTCAACATCTATGTGGAAAAAAAAGATCTAACCTTGTTCTTCTGTGAGAATCTCCAACTTAAGAACCGATGACCCACAAAAGAGAGTTGCATGTTCGGTCGGTCGAGTTTTTATTATACAGAAGTGGGGTCTGGTCATCGAGGGCAAGAGTGGTAGCCACATGACTTCAAAGGAGAGTTTGAGTCCAAGAAGGATAGCAATTGAGATATGATTAGATTTTACAGGGCGAATATGACAATATGTAATGCAATCATTGAATTCTCCCGGACCTCAAAATTAAAATGAACAACCATTCTTGTAATCATCTTCTGGACAGATGGCCTTTGCTGAGGATGCATGGTACGTAAAGCACCACATTGTTTTTTCTAATTGTGTCAATGACTCTGTGTCATTGAATAATCATATTTCAATGACTATCACATTTCCTATATTTGACAAATGAGGTAGCTGGGCTTGAGAAGTGGTTAAGTAATTTGCCCAGGGCAAGTAAGATAATGTTGACCAGACTGCTTGTAAATCTGAGGAGTTTACCACAAAATTGTTCAGTGTTTTCTGTTCCTGCCTATATCATTCTGGATGGTTACAAAGTATGCTAGCCAATATTTAAATTAACATCATAAATTATTTAATCAAGCTACAGATTCTTATATTTAACTATTTTTTTTGTTGTGAAAAATGTAATTGAGATCTTTATACCTGTTATTGTAATATTCCTCCACACCAAATTTGCCAATACAATAACTTCTTAAGGGTGCCCTGGCAGCATATCCGCTGGGCTGGTAGAGAGGGTGACTGTAGGCAGGGTACCTGTAGATGTCTTTAGGTCTCAAGTTTGATTCTGGCTGGAAGGAGCTGCCTAACACCGTTTTATCTTGGGAGAAAGATGGGACTTTCTACCCCCATGAAGAGTTACAGTCTTGGAAACTGACAGGGACAGTTCTACCCTGTCCTATAAGGTCATGAGGAGTTGGCATCAACTCCATGGCAGTGAGTTTCTTGGTGGCATAGTGGGTTATGAGTCTAGCTGTTAACCACAAGGTCAGCAGTTAGAATCCACCAGCCACTCCTCAAGAGAAGAGTGAGGTTTTTGTGTTCTCAAAGATGTACAGTCTCAGAAAGGGTCCATTTGATGCTGTCATTGAGGCTTGCTATGAGTCAGAATCAAGGAGATGGCAGTGAGTTTTTGAGATAACTTCTTAGCTACTACTTCAGTAGAAGGTTTCATTTTATATATATAAAACACCAGAGTTCACAGATCTAGAAGAATGTGCATCGAGTTTTGAAGATTTTACCTAGGGACTCTTATACTAAAGTCACTAAATGGAATGGTTTTTGAAGCACCTCCTTTTGGTGACATATATTTTTAAAGATTCTCAAAGGTATTAAAACATCAACTTTGAAAGTGAATCTGACCTTTTAAAAGATAGTCCCAAAGTCTTCAGATCAAAATTATTTCAACAAAGTGATTAAAAATAAATAATAACCTCTTGAGTATCTTTAAAAGGGACTAGATTCCCCTTTTCCTTTTTTTTCTTTTCCCTTTGAGACTGGCGGGTGCAAAAAGAGATTTTTCAGAAAAGGATAGAGAAATGTCAGTGGACTAGTATATGACTTCCCAAAGTGATTGCTTTGAATCAGAAAACTTACACAAACTCAGATGCTTGATTAAAAAAAATCTTTTTCATTAGCCAATTGTTATGTCTAAAGTTTTCAAGTCATTTTTTCCATTATGGGTTATTATGAGCAATTGCTGGCAGAGAGGCCTGCTAGATTTTGGAATCCATGTTCTTTCTGAGAAGTTTCTGGGCGATGCAAACTCACCTGCTAACTGAACGGCTGGCAGTTCGAGTCCACCAAGAGATGCTTCAGAAGGACAACCTGGTGATCTTCTTCCAAAACAGACTTGGGAGCACAATTCTACACTGACACGCATCAGGATCAACTGGTTTGGTCCTGGTTTAAACCTTTCAGGGTTACAGCCTTTGGTCTGTTGACTTTCATTGGAACAATGCAGATTATTAAAGCAGTACTTATTGCCAATCAACTTTCTAAAATTCCATTTGGACCTTTCACATGTTTCCCCCGAGACTCGCACCAGATTAATGTATATCACACCCCAGGACTAGTTTGTGTATCACTCCAATAACACACATATTTTTGCCTTCAGAAACACTCAACACTTCACCTCAGCACCCTCTCCCGGGAATCCTCACAGGAATGTCTGAGGACAGAGATTTGGGCTGGTTTTGTATGGCCCTGGCCAAGCCATGGTCCTTCTGATTCACTACGGCTCTGAGCGAGTGAGGAGAACATTTGGAAGATATTTTCTGTCACAACAGCTAGCACCAAGTAAGCATCTAGGTCATCTTTCTTGAACGATTGGCTTGTGCTTTGGCATCGGCACAGATTATGAGAATTTTTCATTTCTTTTAGTCCTGCTGCTGCGATTCCTTCAGACTTGGAGTCTCTAGAATTTGCACGGCTGAAAAAAAAAACAAAAAATGTTTGAACCAGTTGTTGTGGAGAAAGCGATCAATGCCTGGTAACGACTATTTTGAAAGGCCTCTCCTGGCAACTCTCGAAGGTGCGTTGTGTGAGAGTGAAAAGTTGAGGCTCCGGGAGGGTCAAGGCTGATTTCACCCTGTACGTGAACTAGCAAATAGGAAGAGTCGGACGTAGAAGCTAAACTTTTAAATTCTTATATTACATCGTTGCCCAGTGAATAAAAACCCCAAGCCCAACAAACTGCCATCAAGTGGATGCTGCCTCACAGTGACCCTACAGAACAGTGTCGACCCGCCCCTGTGAGTTTCTGAGGCTGTAACTCTGTGCTGGAGAAGAAAGCCTCCCTCGCCTCTCTCCCTCTGAGAGGCTGGGGGATTCAAACCTCGGACTTTGCGGTTAGTCCAATGAGGACGTCTGTTTTATGTCAATTCCTTTACTGAGCGTTCTAAGGACTCTATCTGAGTCACTGTAAATGAACTATGTTCAGTCAACAGATTTGTGTAACTACAGCTTCATGTGAATGTGTCCAGGTAAACAAGCATTTTACAAAGTTAGGACAAGTCTGGGTAATCAGTAAGTATAACTCAACGAAGTAGGATCATGCATTTTGATTTCAGTTGCATGGTGACCTTTTGGGGGAAGAACGACAGTTCTTCTAATCATTCCTGAAAGGAAGGGAGCACCCAAAGGGATTGCTTAAACATGATGAGTGTGTGTGTCTTTCTCTTGGAGAGCCTGGCCTGTTTCCCTTTGTCTTTTGATATCACTGGCTTCCCCAGAGGACTTTGACGCTGACAGAGAAAGACCAAAGGACCCTTTGTGACTTCATCCAAATGTCATAACAAAAGTAGGGCTTAGCATTGCTCCTGGGGGATTGACTTTCAAGCAGGAACTGGGTTGTTTTGGAAACTTAGCTAATGACATTGTGATTATTTCTCATGAGTGATTAGGTTGATAGATCAATCCCACTTGCATTTAGTGTAATCCCTTCAGGCGTGAGAGGTGAGCCCATCACTACCATGAAGCTGTGTGGCTCGAAGGCTTGGCTGAAGCTTTCTTCTCTGCAAAAAAGAATGTGACATCTGCCTCTGTCACTTTTACATTTGGCTGTAAATCCCCCACTCCATGCCTGTCATGTTTGCTTATAAATATGCCCAAGATTTAAAAAAAATTTATTATCATTTTATTAGGGGCTCATACAACTCTTATCACAATCCATACATACATCACTTGTGTCAAGCAAATTTGTATATTCATTGCCCTTATCATTCTCAAAACAGTTGCCCTCCACCTAAACCCCTGGCATCAGCTCCTCATTTTTTCCCTCCCTCCCTGACTCCCCCTCCCTCATGAGACCTTGATAATTTATAAATTATTATTTTGTCATATCTTGCCCTGTCCAACGTCTCCCTTCACCCACTTTGCTGTTGTCTGTCCCCCAGGGAGGAGGTCACATGTAGATCCTTATAATCGGTTCCCCCTTTCCAACCCACCCTTCATCTACCCTCCCAGTATCGCCACTCTCACCACAGGTCCTGAGGGGTTCATCTGTCCTGGATTCCCTGTGTTTCCAGTTCCTAGCTGTACCAGTGTACATCCTCTGGTCTAGCCGGATTTGTAAGGTAGAATTGGGATCATGATAGTTGTGGGGAGGAAGCATTTAGTCACTAGAGGAAAGTTGTATGTTTCATCGTTGCTACATCACACTAATATGCCCAAGATTTTGAAGCACTTCTTATCCCCCGACTATGAATAGATTTTTGAAAAATTTGAGAGTACATTTGCAAATAAAAAATGACATTTGTTGAAGTCCAGGCAAGAGACAAACATGAGAGGCATTGTGATCTGTCCGATTTACACGTTGCAATGGTGCCCTGCAGACGGTAGGCCTGCGATCAGTGCTTACTGACCATTGAATGACTGGTGCACATTTGGAAATAAGCAGTGGACCCTCTGCGGTCAGAAATCACCGCAGAAGAATGTTTCCACAGAACTCGCCTGGACACAACCGTATTTTCTTGACCTTCTTATGCCTCCACTGATGTGTTTTGACCGATCCTAAAAAATGCTTGTTCGAAAGGAGAC
The DNA here is from genome assembly GCF_000313985.2 of Echinops telfairi. Lineage (NCBI taxonomy): Eukaryota > Metazoa > Chordata > Mammalia > Afrosoricida > Tenrecidae > Echinops > Echinops telfairi. Next base: position 67,499,200 of record NW_022111369.1, on the reverse strand, counting down.
GCCTCTAATTTTAAAAACATGATTTTCCTCCTCCTCCTCCTCCTTTTTTTCGTTGCCGTTTCCTAACACTTCCCAAAGGCCAAGGGGGTCGATAAACAATTTCCTCCCGGTGCTGCCACACGGAGCACACTCCGGCAGCAGCGGCAAGTGTGCACTGAGAAGATAAACATGCCAGGTTGTATCTACTTGCACGGCGATGTTTTTTGGTGTCTGAACTTGACCCTTCGCCGTTCATATGAAAAGCAGGCTTTGGCGTTAATGAATTAAAAACTCCGAAGTTGTGCCGGCTGGAAATGACCAGCCTTCCCAGGAGGCTGCATTTCTGCGAGGGGTTTGAAGTTCACTTTGATTTTGTAATCTTGGCTCAACTGCTTCTCTTTGTTGTTTTCTCCTGGAACCAGCTCATCCCCACTCCAGCCGTTTCAAGCCCCTTAGGAGGCCTTGCTCCATGAACACGCAACACTCATTCTTCTGTCTGGGCTGATTGACTCCTACAGGGACGTATGCCAGTGCTTGACTTCACTCTGTGACCTGTGGGGCTCCTCCCGCTCAGAGATTCAGGGACACTCCAGAGAGAGCTGCAGTTAGCAGGTGATCTTTAGTAGTAATAATAAACAGTCCTCACACAGAGCGTTTCAAGTGCAATATTCTGTTAGCTGATTATCTTTTTTGTTGTTGCTGTTCCTTCTAATGAGTACTGCTGGTGACTGAGAGCCGTTCCGAAACACTCACTGCGCCTTCTTTCCCTGGGAGGCTGTGGAAAGTCAAGTGTGAGATGATGGGGGACAGGGGAGAGCCTGATTTCACAATCCTTGTATCTGGGGCGAAGCTGAGAAGGCCCTCCGTAAACTTAGTATACAGAGTAAAACCAGCGGTTCTCAACCTGGGGGTCATGCCCCCTTTGGGGGTCGAACGACCCTTTCACAGGGGTCGCCCGATTCATAACAGTAGCAAAATGACAGTGATGAAGTAGCAACAAAAGTAATTTTATGGTTGGGGGTCACCACCACATGAGGAACTGTATGAAAGGGTGCAGCATTAGGAAGGTTGAGAAGCACTGAGTTAAAGGAAGACGTCTTAATTCCAGGCTCCCTTTTTAACCCACGAAAGCAGACAGGCCAAGGCGTCCCGTTGGCCCAGTGGTTCCAGGTTGGGCTGCAATCCGCAGTGTCGACTGTTCTAGGACACCAGCTGCTCCTATAGAGAAAGGCGGAAGAGGAGGCTCTCTGCTCCTATGAAGAGCCACAGTTCCACAAACCCCCAGCGGCAGCTCTGCCCTGTCCTCGAAGGGCACTAAGAGTTGCAATCAATTCAACGGCAGTGAGTTTGGTTTGGAAACCAGAACTTTAAAAACCCACAAGAGGAAACAAGGCAAAACCTTCAAAGGCAGGGTTTTTTGATTGCCTGATTTGGTGAATAACCTCCAACTTGTCTTTATTCACAATCACACATTCCTAATTCCGATGTTTCCCAAAGAACCCCTCCTATCTCTACATATTAGCATGAAGCCTCTTGGCTTTATAATTCCAACGTTCCTTATCTTCTTTTTGCCAAAATCATCACTGACATCAATGTGTTGGTTTCATTATTATTATTATTTAAACGTATCTGAAGTTTCTAGAAAAACGCTTTGAGGATTCTGTTTCTCTTTGTGGTAGCAGACACAGTCCAGAGGGTGCCCATTCACGCATTGATCCTTGACCAACAAACGCAGGTCTTCAGGCCTGATGTTTGCACTCTGTTTTGACCAAATTGCTGGGTGAGCTCTTGACAAGATCACAGTGTCCTCTATCTCCTGATTCGCATCTGGAGAACCTTGGCAGCTGGGACGGAGCCATAGGAGGGCAACAGGCTGCTATTTAAATGGAGGAAAGGCACTCCTTGGCTGATAAGCAGGAGGAGTGATAAGTCGCCAATAGCCCTTCACCGTAGGAATTCCCAGCGCAGGTTCTGCCATGAACCCCGGGCCAACATCTGATGAACTTTTACTTTTCACATTATCAAATGAGGGCAGCGATAGGGGCAAAGCACCACCCACAGGTGGTCTGGCTTGGGTACCTGTCAGTTGGCTGCCAGATAATCTGCAGACCACAGTGTCCTTTGCTGACGTACGCAGCACCAGAGCCACCCAGCAACAGGAAATGTTAAGTCCAGAAGGCTTCTAGGAAAAGGCATTGCCAGGCCCCAGTGGAAGATTTTCACCTTGAGAAAAGCCAAAACCAAACTCACTGCCATGGAGTCCATGCTGACCCTGGTGACCCTACAGAACAGGGTACAACTGCCCCTGTGGGTTTCAGAGGCTGGGCCTCTTTCCAGGAGTAGAAAGCTCTGTCTGTCTCCTGTGGAGCAGCTGGGACTTCAAACTGCTGGCAGTGCAGGGAGCAGGCCAACGTGCAACCTGCACTACCAGGGCTTTAGAGCTGTCAAAAGCCTTGTGCATGTGTGATTTCCCCCCTTTCAGCATAGGGGTTCTATACTGTGGGTTTGGTAAAAGAATAACATTCTAGGATGACTATGAAGCTTCCTCAGGCAGGGAAGGTATGCTGAATGGGTGGGTGACCCACTTCAGATTTAAGCTATGCCTTTGTGACTTTACCTCATGCTGTCTTTGCAAGAACCTTCCTTGCCAAGGTGTAGAGCTTCTAGCCCAGGGCCTGGCATGGAACCCAAACCAAACCTGTTGTCACTGAGTTGATGCTTCACTCACAATAACCCGATAGGGCCGAGTAGAATTGCCCAACAGGGTTTCCCAGCCTGTCAGCTCCATGGATCTCTGGTGGCCTAGTGGGTTATAGATTGGGCTACAAAGCACAGGGTCAGCAGTTGAAACCACCAGCTGCTTTGCAAGAGAGAGATGAGGATTTCTCCTCCCATAAAGATTTACAGCTTCAGAAACCTAAAGGGGGCAATTCCGTCCTGTTCTCTCGGGTTGTTATGAGTTAGAATTGACTCGATGGCAGTGAGAATCTTTTGTCATGTCTTTCTACGGTAGAGTGACTGGAGGGATTAAACCGCCAATCTTTTGGTTATCAGCCCAATTTTTGACTCACGGAACCACTGGGGGTCCTATCTGGCCTATATCAACAGGCCCAAACCAACCCCACTACCATCAAGTGGATTCTGACTGACAGCAACTCTATAGGACAGAGGAGAACTGCGCCTCGAAGTGCCCAAAATCACAAGTATTTACAGGAGCAGGTAACCCCGTGTTCTCCCACAGAGTGACGGATGGGTTTGAATCATCTACCTTGCAGTTAGCAGACCAATGCTTAGCATATTGAGCCGCCAGATCCCTGTACCTGTCTTAAGCTCCCTGCCACTGAATCTATTCTGACTCATAGCGACCCGAGGGACAGAGTAGAACTGTCCCCTTAGGTTTCCGAGGTTGAAAATGTTTAAGGGAGTAGAACACCTTCTCCTCCTGCAGAATTACAGGTAGGTTCTGACAGTCGACCCGGCAGTTAGTAGCTCATTTGTAACCCACTCTGCCACCTGAGCTTCTTGCTGTAGCAGTGATTGAATCTTTTTTTTTTATAAATGAAAGACTAGAGCTATACTTTATGGAGTCCATGTCTGGTTCTTCTCAGGAGTGTCTGTTTGGGATTAGATTGCTCCGATGGGTCAATAATAACACAGTGACTGTGAAGTCCCACTGCAGACAGATACATATGGTTGATGACTATGTAAGCATGTTCCCAACGGCTGTTGTTATTAGGTGTTGTTGAGTTGGTTGTGATCCCTGGTACAACAGAATGGGATGCTGCCCGGTCCTGCACCCTACTCACTGTCATTGCTATGTTTAAACCCATTGTTGCCACCACACCGTCAATCCAGTGGCCACTGTGTCAATGGATGCTGTGTGTCACAAGGAGCCTGGGGAATGCAAGCACGCTGCCATTGACTGCTAGTCTAAAGGTTGGCAGTTCAAACACGAGTAGCTCCATGGAAGAAAGGCCTGGTGAATGGGTTCTGTTGAGATTACAGCCAAGAAAACCCCATGCAGTAATGATGCTCTGTAACACGTGGAGTCTCCATAAATTCAGGACTGACTGGTAGACAGCTAGCAACAACAACAACAAGATGTGAAGCACTGTGCTAAAGACAACGAGGAACACTTTCGCTATGTGGTCCCTATCTTCAAAGAGTTTGTAATCTAGTTGGGGAGACAAGACTACAACAATAGTGTTTTTACAGGATTCATATGCTATTACCACAAAAATAGCACAGGACTGGGCAAAGCCTCATTCTGTTGTACATGTGGTGCCCATGAATCTGAACCCACCGAAGGCCACGAATGATATGAGGAGTGTTAAATTGAGCGAGACTCTGACAGTTTAGGGGAAATTACTTTCATGATCTGGTTTTATTCAACTTCAAATGGTATTAAGCAGACTCATAGAGTCTAGGAAAAAACGGGAACTCTCAGACATCTTTGATACTAGCTAGTCTAACGCTTCCATTTTTTTAAAGCCGAGAATGCTGAGCATTTAAGAGTTTTATCCAAGTTCACACTAAAGTGTAAATGTTCATGTGTTTCATAGGGTTTTGCTTAAAAAGTAGGATCGAGCTCTGGTTCATGCCGTGAGTTTGCTCTATTTCTAAATAACCCTCTATTGCATGGGTTCTAAGGCAGATCCAACTTATACTGAAGTCTACTCCCAAGCAAATATGTTAATGTTAACTGTCACTGTGCTATTGTGTTTTCTTTTTATATAGCTCTTTAGGATTATGTCATCTGACATTTAATGGTTAACATTTCTCAAGCCCTGTGCTTTGCATGCACCACCCGCACTGTATCCTCAGAACCCCACTCTGGGACAGACATTAAGGCTTAGGGAACAGAAGCCACTTGTCCAAGGGCTCAGAAGGAGCTCTCATGGCTTAGTGCATTAGCTGTCAACCTTAAGTTCGGCAGTTCAAAGTTACCAGTCACTCCTGGAAGAAAAATGAAGCGTTCTGCTCCTGTGACAATATACAGTCTTGGAAACCCAGAAGGGCAGTTCTACTCTGTCCTATAAGGTCACCATGAGTCAGAATCCATTCAATGGTAGTGAGTTTGGCTTGGGTTTTTTTGGATGAAGCTTTCTCCTCCTGTCCAGCGGTATGGAAAACCCAAAGGGGCAGTTCTACTTTATCCTCTAAGTCGCTATGAGTCGGAATCAACTCAATAGCAGTGAGTGTGCAAGGGCTCGGTGACAGCAACTCCTAGAGCCGTGATGGAAACCCAAGAATTTGGTCTTCAGAGGTTGCATTCATAACTGCAGCTTTATACCACCTGCATGCTTTAAATGCCAGGATTCCCAAAGTTGGCCAGGCGAGCCCCACCCCACCTCACCTCTGATCTACTGGAGCATTCGCAGGGCTTGGCTGTATCTCTTAACCAGACTCTGCATCTTTGCGTCCTTTCTCTGTTTGCTTGCATCTTCTCAGTAAGGGAGAACGCTAGGGCTGCCTCGAACCAGTTGGTGATTTCAACATCATAATTCTCCAGCTGTGCTATTTCCTGCTATTATTTCTTGTCTTTTTGGGGATATATTTATCGTGAAAAAATATGTCCCAAAAGGGGCATAGGGAAGAAGCTACTGTATACATCCATTCCTGGGGTGAGGTCCAGGTAGTATGGCAGGAGCCAGACTAAACCCAGGGATACATATGGTAGCTAACTAAAAAGGAGGGTGATTAAAAAAAAAGACACGAGTAGCTGGGAGAACAGGGCACTAACCCACCCAAGGGGAGGGTGTTGTTTATATCCCCACAAGGGAAGAGGGACCAGACTCCAACCTGGTGCTCCAAGACAAGAACACAACACACTGACATGAAGCAGGGAACCATTAGAGAGGCCTGAGGGGTCGGCCCCATTACCAACTAAGTGGACAGTCCCCTTCCCCCCAGAAGAATTCATTTCAGAGGACAGCACTGAAGCTATATAGCTCAAGGAGAGGGACATGTCTCATCAGGGCACACAGGAGCAAACGAAGGGGGAGGGGGAAAGTGTGAAGCACATCCTGACCCACTAAGCCCTGAGGATGAATGACATTTCTGCTTAGAGCAGCCAATGCACAGAGAGGACCATAGGGCCTGCCCCACCATGAGACCCAACGTCCCTTACTGAACCATAGCGCTATTGGGGGACAACACTGGAGACATACTGTGGGATTTGTGCCTGATATGACCCCTCCACATCGAGGCAAAACACTAAGGACGTGCAACAGAACAGCAAGGGGAGCAGAGCAATGAAGTCCCCAGGGAATACCAAAAATAGACTGTGGGGACAGGGCGTGGTGTCCCATCTGACTGGACTGGAAAACACTCATAAAGGACAAGAAATAGACCTTGAACTATTTATATTTATAGGCTTTTCTTTTGGTTGTTATTGCCTTTTGTTGTTGGTGTAGCTATTATTTTATTTTCCATTGTTGCTTTGTTGTGATTGGTTTTGTGTTTGTGCATATTGTTGTTGCTGCATGTCTATCTGGATGGGATAGGCTGGATAAACAAGCCAGAAGAGAGAAAAACGGGATGACAGTTCTGGGGGATAAGGGAGAGGGGGAGGTGGGGGAAAGGAAGTGGGTGTTAACAAACCCAGGGACAAGGGAACAACAAGTGACTGAAAATC
>NW_022111369.1:67472523-67491008 GCF_000313985.2 Echinops telfairi | reverse complement strand
AAAAATCCCAAATCCTTAGCATTTGAACAATTTTTGCATGTAGAATTCTGTGATGTTAGCTTTGTTCACCATAGTATACAACCCTCACCGTCTGTTCCCCAATATTTTCTTGAATAAAAACTCAGTACTTCTTAAGTAATATCCTTCATTTTCTTTGCCCCTTCCGTCTGTCCTTGGTAGCTGTTAATAAACTTTCCATTCTAGATATTCTAGGTATCTCATGAGTGGGATCATACACTATTTTCCTTTTTGGATTTGACGTATTTTGCTCAGCTTAATGTTTTCAAGGCTCAGCGATATGGTGGCAGGTATCAGAATTTCATTTATCTTTATGACTAAATGATTTCCCATTGATTGTGTTTACCATGTTTTGTTTATCCATTCATCTGGTGATGGACATAAGTTATTTCGACTTTCTGCCTAGACAGCATGCCTCATTGCCTTGCACTTTGCAGACACTGCATTGGTTTTGTAGAGATTGAAAGTGTATGGCAGCATCTGCCTGTTGGTGACTTTCTGCTACCAGTATGTGCTCATCTCGTGCCTCTGTGTCACATGTTGATGATTCTCAAAATATTTCAAATTTTTAAAATAATAGTATTAAATATTTCAAATAATAGTATTAGTGTTGGACTGCTAACAACAAGGTCGATGGTTCAAACCCATCAGTTGCTCCTCAGGAGAAAGATGAGGTCATCTGTCCCCATTCAGATGTATAGCTTTAAAAACCTGATATAAAAAAGATTTATAAGTTTAGAAACCCTAGAAAGAGTTGTTGTGAGTGGGAATCTGCTTAATGGCAGTGGATTTGTCAAGTTTTTTATTTTAATAAATCATTTTATTGGGGGCTCTTAAAGCTCTTATACATTTCTTTTAGTCTTGGTGTTTTGAGCCTCAATGAGCTACAATATATTGTGAACATCACTTTTGTAAGCACTGGAACACCCCAAACTCCACGTGACTCACTTTATCGTGCTGGTCACTTAATGGCAGTGTTCTGGAAGGGAAGCCAGGCAAGCCTGCATGGTGGAGCGTGCTGCAGGGCACATGGGAGAGGGCTTGTTCCTCATGCTGATTCCTGTGGTATGGCATTGCTGGGGCACACGTGACTTCATTCTCTTCAGTCCAATGGAATGAAACATTCTGGACGAATTGCACTGCATGGAAGATTATCCCCCCGATCCTTTCTCTTGCACTGAGGAGCTCGTTGGGCTGCTAGCCACAAGGTCAGTAGTCTGAACCCACCAGGGGCTGTGAGGGAGAATGAGGTTTTCTACTCAGTACCATAAAGAATTGCCGTTTCAGAAACTCACACTTCTCCCCTGTCCTATAGGGTCTCTATGAGTTGGAATCCCCTCTAGGGCAGTTAATTTTTCTTTTTTGTGGTTCGCTTTCAACCTCTTTATGGCCTTGGGTTTAAAGTCTGTCTCCTATAAACAGGATGCACTTGGATGAGTTCTAAAATTCATTTTGCCACTCTGCCTTTTGATTGGAGGAGCCCTGGTGGCACACCGGGTTATGCTTTGGGATGTTACCTGCTAGGTTAGTGGTTCGTCCTCACCAGCTGCTCTTCGGGAGAAAGATGAGGCTTCCTCCTCCCATGAGGGGTTCTTGTCCCAGAAGCCCACAGGTCAGTTCTATTCAGTCCTATAGGGTCCGTATGAGTTGCCATGGACTTGACGGCCGTGAGTTGATGTGTTTTGGTTTGACTCTTTCGACTGGCCTGTGTTGTCCATTTCCGTTCACTGGGATTACCTGTCAGGAAGGACTTCTGCCATCTTGTTATTTGTTTGGGGTGTGCATGTGTCTGGATTCGAATCACCCCGATATTTGTCTCTTATTTCCTCACATATGGTGGAAGGATTCCATGGATTAGAAAGCATCGTACGATTTTTAGAATCTGTGGGACTGCATAGAACTTGTGATGTGATAAAAGTTAATTTCAAGTGTTCCTACGTTTCCTCACCCTACTCTCCATAAACAAACAGATAAAATACAGGTAAAATACAGAATGGAATTCAAGGTAAACAATGTCGTGCGTTTCCCAGGGTGGCTCACAGGCTAATCTTGGGAGCTGTTTGGGAATGGCCCCTGTGTCCTGCAGAGCGGTGTTGTCTATGACATCTAATCCACCCGGAGGGGTCCTCAGATTTGATTAGACCCCTGGATTTCAGCTTAGAGAAGAAGACCTCTTAAAAAGGGGAGGCTACATGAAGATGGGACCCCTGGCTCTTAGGTGGGCCGAGGGCCTCTCTGGGCAGGAAGTCGACAGGGAGGAAACAGGCCCTGTTGTTGTTTATTTTCTCATCGAGTGCGGATGAACAAATGAGGGAGCTGCGTTAAGGGCTCTGAAAGCAAGCTGTGACAAGAGATGGGGGTTATCAGTCTTTTCGTCTAGCTTCCTCTGGAAAGAATGCTTATGCCATTGCCGCGGTTCTGCAAGCCTGCACCCCCACCCTCTGCCCCCTCCTCCTCCCACCCCTCACTCCCCTTGATGATTTTAAATGCCTCAGACTGTTGTCAGCCCTGCTGCCAGATGGGGAGAAGGTGGGCCTCATGAATTCTTAATCCTAGAACAAATGGATGAACCAGGGAGCTCCTTCTGCGCACTAAGTAAATTCTTTGTGTGTGTGTGTGTGTGTGTGTGTGTGTGTGCATTCATTCTAATGTCTGGTGGGCCTCCATGTAATCTCTGGACTCCTGTGAACAGATTCTCTAGAAAATTCGTGGGGGCGAGGGTGTAGGTGAGGAGTTCTGTCGGGAGGAATCTTCAGATTTCCGGATCTAAGACTTTACTTGACCTAAGCTTGGCAGAAATCAGAAGAAGGAGGGAGCCGGTCTGCAGCCACGACTAGGCCTGCCACTTGCAAGAGAAAACGTCTTAGGCAGCAGGTCTTACAATGAGTCCAAGGTTGGGCTATTTTGAGGAGTCAGGCATGAAACAAGGAAACCAATGACCAATGACATTTAAACAAGCTGAATAATCCAGAAACTTGCTTTGAGGCTCAACTCTCCATTGCTGCATTTTTGTTGCTTTCACTATCAGCTTCAAAGGTTTCTTTCTCTGGGGTTGGGGCGTGGAGGGGGACTGGGGGTACGGATGAGGGGTGATCTCTCACACACACAGCCTGCCCCAGTAAGAGTCGACATCACAGGAATAAGGTAATGCCTGGTGAAATAACTCACGAGAAATCAGGTTTGACCAGTGCGCTTCTGAGTCAAGGGATTTCAAACGTTTTACAGATGATAGCAATTTCAACCTTCGCAACCTGCAGTGAGTCCATGAAATACAAAAGCAAGACATTGCTCAGTGTGGACTTGATTCAATACCGAAGATTTTTTCAGGTTCTTTGAAATGCTCATATTTTTAACTGAGTCTGACCGTATAATTAAAAGAGTCATGGGTGTTTGAAAGTGATTGGATTCTATGTTGGAAGGAGATGAAATCTTTGATGTGAAACTCAGCCTGCTTGAAATAAAGGAGAGCTCATTCTTGCTGAATGTTTTAGTGAGATGTGAGTATCTAGTATGTGACAGCCGAGCCATTTACCATTGGGTACAAAAGATTCATGTGGTCTCTTGAAGGCCTGCTGGTGTAGTGGAGTACACATTGGCAGCTAACTGTAAGATCAGTGGTTCGAAACCATCAACTGCTCCGCAGGAGAAAGATGAGGTTTTTGTCTCCCATAAGAAAACGGGGAGCTGATGCCAAGGGCTCAAGTAGAAATAAAGTGTTTTGAAAATGTACAGGCAACAAATGTGCTTGACACAATGGATGGATGGGTGGATTGTGATAAGAGTTGTAGGAGCCCCTACTAAAATTATTTTTAAAGAGTTATAGTCTTGGAAACCCACGGGGGCAGCTTTCCTATAAGGTCCCTGTGAGTTGGCATTGACTCAATGGCAGTGAGTTTTGTTGTTGTTTGGGGTATTGAAGTCTTCAGGGAACCCTAGTGGCACCATGTTAAGCATGCACTTGGTTAATCAAAAAAGGGTGGTGATTGGAAACCACCAACTACTTTCTGGGAGAAACATCTGTAAAGATGACCCCCTTGCAGCCCCTGTGGGGTAGTCCTATTCTGACTGATGGGGCCACTGGGAACTGGATCAGTTTGAAGGTAATGGTTTTGCTTTTGCTTTTATGGGTGTGGTTTGGGGTAGGGGAGTTGCTAAAATCCTCACCTTGATACTAACTAAAAATAAAGAAAGTCATTTGAAGAGTCATTCAAAAATATTAGTAGAGAGAAACATTTATTTTCTTGCGAGGTGAGCCATCTGATGTTTTTTCTATAAAATACACAGGGCTAGGGAACATCATTGAAGTGCAAAAAGTTGAGCACTTCCTGGATGTACAATAAAAGCACAGTGTCAAGTTTATTATTAAATGTCATGTATTGCTTCGAAGAACTCCCATAGTATCAGTAGTCTAGACATTCTAGTATTCCCCTTCTCCCCGCCCCCCACAAACATAACATGCATAGCCTATAAAAATACCATAGAGGAAGTCCTAAAATCAAAGATACTATTTAGTTATTGGTCATCGTTAGACTTTCCTACACACAAAAAATAAGATATTAGTGAAAAAAATGCCTCAACTGATGTTTTGATCTGGATTAACTAAAGAAATAAAGGTGTAGGATCAGTGTTAGGAAATTAAAGCTACAATGCTGCAGTGCAAGTGGGGTTCTCAGACTGTAACTCTTTTGGGGAATAGAAAGCCTTGTCATTGCATTATCTGGAGCAGCTGGTAGTTTTGAACTGCAAACCCTGTGGTTAACAGCCCAATGCATAACCATGTCTTCAGTCTTTAATCCACCTCAAATGACTTTCAAACTATAAAATTAATAATAAATAATAAAATATAATAATAATAATAACATATCATAAAATTTCTGAATGGAAAGTACTAGTAATCAAGTCTACACCTCTTGCTTCACAGGTGGGAAACCAAGGCCCAGAGAGAGAGAGTGCTTCAACACAGTTGGTGATGAATGGAGTACAGACTAGAACCTTGTGATGCCCTCTCTGGGCATCTCTGCAGTATTTCATGCTGTTATTTGGGAAACCATATGTGTAGCAACAGCCTTGCCTCCCTGACTCCTTCCTCTCAAATGACTTTCAACTCCCACTTTCATTTGGTCTCAGTCAGGATTCTTGGGTTAGAAGCTTCTCTGGTCCCCATCTCCTGGTCTGTAAAATGAGATAATAGGCTGGCTTTCAGGATTGTTGCAACATGTAAGCGAGTGAGTTCTTAAATAAATACTGTTCTTGAATATACTTGAATAAGACCTGAAAGCTTAAGAAATCGTGTAAAAATGTGTGTCTGGGGAGTGCATTTGCATCACATCTAGCAAGATTCTTTCCAAATTGGTGCCCATTCCTGCCTTTAGTCTCTAGATGGATCTGAGTGTGGACAAGGAGCACAGTCAATGCGGCCACTCGCCCCTCCCTCCATGGTAGCAACGCTTTTCTGATGAGGGCCTGTGGCTGTTGAGCTGACTCATGGCAGCTCGTGGGATCTCCCGTGCTACAGAGTAGAGCTGTTCTAGAGTGTTCTCTTGGTTGGCATCTTCATGGAAGCAGACGAGCAGACTTTTCTTGCACAGTGCTGCTGGGTGGAGTTGAACTGCCAGCCATTAGCTGCTTGGGGATCTTTTGATAACACCACCATAATGGTAAAAGCAGCCACCGGTTATTGGTTATCTACTAAAAGACCTGGTGATCTACTTCCCAAAAGCCAGCCATTAAAAACCCTCTGAAGCCTAGTTGACACAACACTGACACACAAGGGGGTCGCCATACATCAGAGTTGTCTTGGCCACAAATGCTTTTCTTAACAGGACCAGTACTTGCTAAATCCTTCACAGGGATGTTCTCCTCAAGACTGAAACTTGGGTGTTTCATTACTTACATGTGGTAAATGGCAGAGCTTGGACCCAACCCAATGTTTCTGATTCCAAAGCTCTGATTCTTAACTACAACTAGGATTCAAGTACCTATTCCCAAATCACTGGTGGCTCAATTTGTTAAACAACTATGTAGTTTTCTACTTTGCTAGAGCCTTGGTGGCTTAGTGGGTTAGGTGTTGGTTTACCAACCCCAAGACCAGCAGTTCCAACCCACCAGCAATTCCTTGGGAGAAAGATGAGGTTTTCTGCTTCCCTAAAGCTATACAGCCTTAGAAACCCCATGGAGGGTCACTGTGTGTTTCCATCAACTCAATGGTAGTGATTTGTCTATTTGTTGTTGCTTTAGCAGTGTTATCAATTACATTAAGCATGTTATACAACCACCCATGCTGTTGTTGATGTTGTTACGTACCATCAGTTGGCTGTGACTCATAGCAACCCTCTGTACAACAGATGAAAACTTGCCCCATCCTCCTAAGTGTAATGTTTGAGCTCATTGTAGCCCCTGTGTCAATCCATCTTGTAGAGGTTTTCGTATGGATACCGTTAAGTCCCATCATCTAGCAGTTCCCTATACTGGTCTCTCTCTCTCTCTCTCCAGGGCAAATGTGCCCATGATTGTCATCCTTGGAAGAACTTCCCCTTGGGTAAGACTTTGCTCCCTACAAAGACATTTTATAAGGTGCCATGCGTACCCATGAGAGAAAGAGGAGGCTCTCTACTCCCATAGAGAGTTACAGTCTTGGAAACCCACAGGGGCAGTTCTCCTCTGCCCTATAGCGTCTCCAAGGCTCACAGGTGACGTCATAGCAGTGTGTTTGGTTTGGGGGCCTGCATCCGGGTGATTTATAAGGTAATTTTCTTTTGAAGTAGCGGTGATTCAGTATGTTTAAAAGCAAACGGCAATGCGGCACAGTTATTCTGGAATCTGTGGGAGTGGTTATGGGCTGCGAGCATAACCAAAGCCTTCAGAAGCGATAGTGTGGCCGCTCTCCCTGCAGCAGCCTCTCAGAGCTCATGGCATGAGCCCTTCCCGGAGCCGCCCCAGAAATGTTGCCAGGCGCACGTCTCCTTCCTCTTGAGCCCTGCAAAGGGGCTCATTTGTCAGGAAGCCATTTATCTGGCTTCATGACTAGTGGGAGTGAAAAGTGACAAAACAATGTTATCAGAAGCAGTTTTTCACAGTTGTGATAGGCGTCAAGATGGCCCCAAATTGGTCCTGCAATTATGTACTCCATTACTACCAATGGCCAATCAGATCTGTGCCCATGCAGACTGGGGCAAACGTACATCACCTTGATGCTACAGTTCTGGCTGAATTGAGGAGGAAAATTGGCATGAGGTCACCCTGGCTTTTTGAACACAGTCCTATGTTTGGAAGGAGTCAGGGTGCCACAAAGGTTAAGGCACTTGTCTATGAACTCAAAGATTGGTGGTTCGGAATCCATCAGCTGCTCTGAGAGAAAAAAGATGCGGCAAACTGCTTCCATAACCTTGGGAGCCCCGTGGGTCAGTTCTACTCTGTGAGTTGGGATTCACTTGAGTGCTGTAGATTTGGTTTATGACTTGTTTATAATTAAAGCAATTTATTCATTTAGACTATAACTGTGTCTCTGGGGTCTAATTTTTTGTTTGTTTGTTTTTATCATTTTATTAGGGGCTCATACACTCTTATCACAATCCATACATACATCAATTGTGTAAAACGCATTTGTACATGCATTGCCCTCATCATTCTCAAAACATTTCCTCTCCACTTACGCCCCCGGCATTAGGTCCTCATTTTTCCCCTCCCTCCCTGCTCCCCGCTCCCTCATGAGCCCTTGATAATTTATAAATTATTATTTTGTCATATCTTGCCCTGTCCGACGTCTTCCTTCACCCACTTTTCTGTTGTCCATCCCCCAGGGAGGAGGTCACATATTGTTCCTTATAACTGGTTCCCTCTTTCCTATCCACTCTCCCTCTATCCTCCCAGTATCACCACTCATACCACTGGTCCTGTAGGGATCATCCTCCCTGGATTCCCTGTATTTCCAGTTCCTATCTGTACCTATGTACATCCTCTGGTCTAGCCAGACTTGCAAGGTAGAATTCATATCATGATAGTGGGAGCAGGGAGGAAACATTTAGGAACTAGAGGAAAGTTGTATTTTTCATCGTTGTTACATCACCCCCTGACTGGCTCGTCTCCTCCCCGAGACCCCTCTGCAAGGGAGTCTCCAGTGGCCTGCTAATGGGCTTTGGGTCTCCACTCCGCACTCCCCCCATCATTCACTATGGTAAGATTTTTTTGTTCTGATGATGCCATATATCTGGGCTCTAATTTTGCTGACCTTCTCTCTAACCCTGATCGATGCCAAACTTATCCTTGCTGCAAGAACTTGACACAGGTCACTCTCTCTGCTTCAAAGCTGTCTTCCACCAAATTTTCCTAATGTCAGCTTCTTCTCGTCGCTCCCATATCCCTTCACAGAAAACCTCCCAAACCGCCCAGCATTTCTCCATGTGTCCCTGCTTTGTTTGCCTGATAGCGTCCTTTTTGGTTGGTGACTTTGTGTTGTCCTTTGGGTGAACGTTTGGTGTTCCATTCAACAATTCCTGCACACCTTGATTTGTGATATTGATTACAGTCTCCACAACGTAACAGCGCTCCTCCCCCTTCCTCCCTGTATTTCAGCGGTTCCACTCATCAGTCTTCCCTAGCCCTTTCTGCTTTCTGAGCTTTGTTGCTGTTGTTGTTAGGTACCATCGAGTCAGTTCCGACCCCCAGCGACCCATATGCACAGCAGAATAGAGCACTACCTGGTCCTGCACCATCCTCACAATTGTTCTTAAGCTTCAGTCCATTGCTGCGGCCACGGGGTCAATCCGTCTCATTGAGGACCTACTTCTTTTTCATAGCACCTCTGCTGTACCACGCATCATGTCCTTCTCCAGAGAAATGTTGTTCTTGGATCTCAAATGGTAGGATATTCTAAGGAGTGTTTATCTCCCTGGTGTTATGGTTCACCTTATAGGTTGTCTATTACTTACCTGAAAATTTAGCCATGGGGGTAAATTCAGTTCCAGTTTTGAAGGGTGCCTAGGGGTGGTAGACTTGGTGGTTCCACTAGTCTCTATTAGATGAGTAAGCCTGGTCTATTTCTAAATTTTGAGTTTTATTGCAGGATCTCTTATTGTGATCACCTTCAGAGCAGTCAGCAGCTGGGCACCATCTAATTGTTCTGGTTTCAGAGTGATGGAGGCTGGGGTTTGTGTGGTCCATTAGCATTTTGGACAAATAGTTCCCATGTGCCTTTGATTTTGTTCACTCTTTTGTGCTCCGGACCTAACCTGATTTATGATTGCTTTTATTTTGTCTAAATGGTGAAGAAATCTGATGGTGCTCAGCTAGGCCTGTCTTAAAATAAACAGCCACCTCAGTGAGATGATAGCTAAGTGTAAGTTCACAAGGAAGATCCATACCAACCAGCATGATCTAAGGATTGTAAATAATAAAATCCAAGACCAGAGGAGGGAACAATATTAGAGCTTAAGTTCTGAGCACTGTTTTACAGAAGGCTATGGATGACACTGAAAACCCCATTTGCAGGGTCCCCATGTGAATTAAGCGTCTGGTGAATCCCCACTGACCATTAGCTAGGGATTTGAATAGCCTTCCTATCAGACAGAATGCATTGGTAAGTGGACTATTGCAGATGTACTTAGGTTAAAATTCCACACCTTATCAATTGCTCTCCTTTTAACCATTCTAACTCTATTCTAGTTTTTATTATTTTCTGCCTTCTTTTCAAATGAGGTTTTTCTGTTTCATTTTGTTATTGTTAGTTTTGTTTCTCATGGAGACAGTAACTGTACTAATAGTTTGATTAGGGTTCAAAAGGCTAGGGAGAAATCAGAAGCTAACAGTAATAAGTACAAGAAAGAAGAAAATGTTCTAACATTGATCATGATGATGATTGAATAACTCTTTTTAATATGTTTAAACCATTAAATTGTATATGGGAATTATATGTTAATAAAACTTTGAAAAAGCCCAAACCAAAAATCATCATTATTTTGTCTAGTTGCTAATTACTTGTTCTTCCCACCCTCTATTGAGAATAACAGTAACCCATCTGCTAGTTTTTTATATTGTGGTGACCTGTGTATTATTGAGGAGCCCAGGTGGAGTAGTGGTTATGAATTGAGCTACGAACTACAAGGTCAGCAGTTCAAAACCACAAGCCAGCTCCTTGAGAGAAAGATGACTCTTTCTATTCCCCCCAAGAGTTACAGTCTCAAAAATCCACAGGGGCAGTTCTACCCTGTCCTACAGGGTCACTGTGAGTCAGAATTTACCTGATTAAAGAGATTTTTTTTCTTCCGGTTTGTCTGTTGCTGTGATGCTGGAGGCTATGCCACCGGTAATTCATATACCACCAGGGTCACTAATAGTGGACAGGTTTTAGTGGAGCATCCAAATTGAGATAGATTAGGTAGAAAGGCTTAGTGATCTGCTTTGAAAATTAGCCAACAAAAACCTCTGTGGAAACCATAGAGTATTATCTGGTCATATTGCTGGAAGATGAGCCCAGAAGTTGAAGCACTAAAAATATATAAGAACTGCAATACATAACGAATACCAACCAACATGCAGATGGTACAGAACTAGGCAAGGCTTCATCCTCTTGGACATGAGGTTGCTGTGAGTTGGAGTCAATCCTAGGGCAGCTAGCAATATTTAGAATATAAGGACTGTGATATCAGATATCATATTTGATTCCCTGTTACATCCCAGCTGAGGATCATTTAACCTTAGCTGGGATGGTGGCACAGTGGTTAAAGTACTCAGCTGCCAACCGAAATATTGGGGGGTCAAAGCCATCAACTGGTCCACAGGAGAAAGATATGGTAGGCTGTTTCCATAAAGATTATAGTTTTTGGAAACGGAACAGGTCAGTTCTACTCTGCCTTTTGGGGTTGCTATAAGTTTAAAGGTTCAACACTTTTAAGGAGGTCTTGCGCAGCAGATTTACCCAAGATCTCTCGACTGCTGCTTCCATGAGCATTGATTGTGGAACTAAGCAAGACAAAATCCTTGACAGTTTCTGGTCTTCGTCCATTTATTATGATGTTAGCTCTTGGTCCAATTGTGAGGATTTTTGTTTTCTTTAAATTAAGTTGTAATCTACATGGAAGGCTGCAATTTCTGTACGTCATCAGTAAGTGCTTCAAGTCCTCTTCACTTCACAAGCAAGGTGTGTCACCTGACCTAAGCACTAGGATATTTTCGGTTGGAATAAAGAAGACCGAAGCAGTCAATGCTTTTGGATTACGGTGCTGGTAAAGAATATTGAAAGTGTCAGGGACGGCCAAAAGAACCTACAAATCTCTCTTGGAAGAAGTACAGCCAAAGTACTCTTTAGAAGCTTGACTTTGAAGACTTTGTCTCAAATACTTTTGACATATTATTGGGAGAGACCATTCCTTAGAAAAAACATTATGCTTGGTGAAATAGACAGACAGTGAAAAACAGGAAGCCCTTTAAGGAGATGCACTGGCACAGTGGCTGCAACATGGGCTCCCACAGAGCAGCAACTGTGAAGATGGGGCAGGACTGGGTGGGCTGCTGTGAGAAAGAACTGATTCAACAACACTTAGGAACAATAACATGAGTCAGAATAGACTTGATGACAATAAGTTGTATCTCAAGGATTTCCCAATACTTTGCATTTAAGGGTTAAATGTTAGCTGAGTGACTAAGTGGATAATTGAACTCATAATCTTTCAGTTCGACCATACAAGGGGACTTCAAAAATTGGTGGATAAATTTAATTATCTTTCAATTATATTTTTCTACCAACTCTTTGAAGCCCCTTGAATTTCCACAGGCAGGACTTCCTTGGCCTCCCTGATGAGGTTATGGTGTTTGTGTTAGCCCAAGTTGACTAGAGAAACAAATCCAGAGAGACTCATATGTGTGTAAGAAAGAGTTTTCTAAAAAAAAGAAAAAATAGGAAAGAGCTTTCTATAAAAGATTGTACAGCAAGAAAGCATCCCAGCCCAGTCCAGATCAAGTCCATAAGTCCAATATTAGCCCCATCTGTCCGATACCAGTCTATAAATTCCTCTTTATACTCATACAATACATGCAATAACGCTGAATGCAGGAAGATCGCAGACCAGTGGGTGAAAAGTCTTGTGGATCCAGTGGCAGTGGAAGCATCTTAGCGCTGGCATGTGTCTCCATGTGGCTCCTCCAGCTCCAGGGCTCTCATTCCATCAGCATAGCTCCATATGGCTTGTCAACAGGAATCTCTCACAGGGAGAGTGTGTGTCCTGCCTCCAGGGAGGAAGACAGGAGTTCCCAGAATCCTCAGGAGGGCATGCCCACACAGAGGCCTCATTGGCTATGATCTGATTGACAGACTGGACTCTACCCCTTCACTCAAGTTGGCAGATTATGTAGCTGCCACAGTGTTTGGTGCAATCAAGTCAGTTCCAACCTATAATGACCTTATGCACAATAGAACAAAACACTGCCCATTCCTGTGCCACCTCACAATTGTTCCTATGCTTGAGCCCATTGTTGCAGCCACTGTGTCGATCCATCTCATTGATGTCCTTCCTCTTTTTCAATGCCCATCTACTTTACCAAGCATAATGTCCTTCTCCAAGGATTGGTCTCTCCTGTCAACATGTCCAAACACATTTGCATTAGTTGGGTAGAGTAGAGAAGCAAATCCAGGGAGACTCGTATGTGTATAAGAAAGAACTTTATATACAAGAGCAGTTGAATACTGAGAAAATAGCCCAGCCCCATCCAGATCAAGTCCATAAATCTGATATTAGCCCATACGTCCTATACTAAGCTATAAAGTCCTCATCATGAAACACTTGCAATGATGCCGAATGTAGGAAGAACACAGGCAAGTAGGTGGAAGGTCTTATGGATCCAGTGGTGGTGTAAGCATCTCAGTGCTGGCAGGGGTCTTCTTCTCTGGCTTCAGAGCTCTGGCTTCATCAGCCTCTCTCCATGTGTCTTCTCAACAGGGATGTTTCCCAGGGAGTGAGTGGAGAAAGTGTGTCTCCCACCTCCAAGGAAGAAACACAGGAGTTCCCAGAATCCTTAGGAGAAGGCCATGACCACACAGAGGCCTCATTGGCTATATCCTGATTGACAGGCTAGACTCCACCCCTACACTTTTAATCCTCAAATTGACACCAGATTATGTAACTGCCACAAATCCATTCTTCTTTGGTCTTTCCTTTTCCAGTGTCTAGCTTTCACATGTAATGAGGCAATAGAAAATACCATGGCTTGGGTCAGGCACACTTTAGTCCTCAAAGTAATCTCCCTTATTTTCAACACTCTAAAGTGGTCTCGTGCAGCAGATTTACCCAAGGCAACACATGTTTTAATATCTTTTTTTAATTGGGGCGCTTACAGCTCTTAAAACAATCCATCCATCAATTATATCAAACACATTTGTACATATAGTGCCATCATCATTTTCAAAACATTTTCTTTCTACTCAAGCCCTAGATCAGGTCCTCTTTTCCCCTTCCCTCCACCACTCTCCTATCCTCATGACCCCTTGATAAATTATAAATGATTATTATTTTCATTTCTTACACCTTCTGCTGTCTCCCTTCACTCACGGGTTCTTTTGTTTCCTCCAAGTGGTGGTGGTGGGGTATTATATGTTCATCATTGTGATTGGTTCCCCCTTCCTTCCCATTCTCCCCCTCCTTCCCCCTACCCTCTAACTGCTGCTTCCATGAACATTGGTCGTGCGTCCAAGCAAGACAAAACTTGATATTATGATGCTACCTATTGGTCTAGTTATGACGCTTTTGGTCTTCTTTACATTGAGTTGTAATCCACACTGAAGGCTGCAATCCTTGATCCTCACCAGCAAGTGCTTCAAGTCCTCCTTGCTTTCAGCAAGTAAGGTTGTGTCATCTGCATACTGCAGGTTGTTAATAAGCTTTCCTCCAATCTGGATGCTACATTTTTCCTTATATAATCCAGTTTCTCTGATGATTTGCTCAGTGTACAGATTAAGATGAGGCTATGTACCCCTGTTAAATGCATCATATCCTGTTCTTTTATAAAGTTTATCACCACTATAATTTCATATTTATTTGTGTGGTTCCTTAATTAATACAGGTTGCTGTATTAGACTGCAAGAACCAACCCCCATTGTATCACTAACACCCAGCACAACGCTTCACTAATTATATGCAGAATAAATGAATAAGGCCAGGTATGCCGCCAACACCAGAGAAGGCTGTTGGTATCTAGCAGATTCCAGGCACTGGGCTGGAAGCTGAAGGTAGGACTCCTGTACTTGAGGTGTGATGGGTGAGGAGGTGATAAAATCCGGGCAAGAGAGGGAATCAGATTCTGGGGCAAACTAATATTCAATTTCAGAACTTGGTTAAAAGGAGAGGCCTGGGACTTGGGAATAAGACCAAGCTTTAGCACTGACGATTGGAGCACAGAGTTAGAATTGGTTCTGCGGCAAATCTGACTTGATGCTGAGTCAATGGGTCTAAGTCAGTGTAGTACTTCCTTCCCACCTGTGCGCTTGGTCAAAGTCGCCCTCTAAGCAGCTGTGTCTACGATTCCAGGGCACAGGGACTTCCTCCAGGCGCAACCTCCCATTCTTCCATTTGAACCCTATTGTTTTGGTCTGGTTTCCCTGGTTCCTTCCTGTTTCCTTAAATCTAGATTTTCCCTCTTTGCCTATTCCCTTTGGATTGATAACCAGGCTGCTCGGCTTGCCTTGCTTCACCCTGAACCTGTAGCCTTTAGCAAATCCTTCTCTACTTCTCCCTGCACCTAGCACAGGCTCTGGCAAATCCACCCGGACTGAAAGCAGCCTGCTTTCAGTGGCTGGCACTCTACCTGTCTGGGGTGGGAGGCTGGATATTTTAAGGAATATTACTTCCTGAAGGTTTCTGGAGCCCTGGTGGTGTAGTGGTTACAAGTTGGGCTGCAACCCGCAGGGTCAGCCCTTCTAAACCACCAGCCTTTCTCTGGAGAAAGGTGAGGCTTTCTACTCCCATGAAGAGTGAAAGTCTCAGAAACACACAGGGGCCGTTCTACCCTGTCCCATAGTGAAGGGTTGCTATGGATTGGCTTCGATGTGATGGCAGTGAGTTCAGTTTTCTAAACTGACAATGGCAGTAGCTTCTTGCTTCTGAGAATTAGTCTGAGCTTCTTGGTTCCTGCTTTCAAGGCCCTTCATAATTGGGTCCCAACTTATTCTTTCCTTCCAGTGTTGCATCACTCTCGTAACTCACAAATCTGACCCATCAACCAAACCAAACTGCTGACTCGCTGTTATTCCCACTGCTCTCTTTCCCTTGGACGCCCTGTATTCTCATCTCTCCTTGTCAAACGCCTTGAAGACATAGTCCACATGTCTTGTTTTCAGGGAAGTGGTCTTCCCTCCCCCAGCCAGGAAAGTCTCTTCCTCGCCTGTGTCTCGGACACATATTTCATATAAATCTTAGAGAACTGACCTCCCC
Organism: Echinops telfairi; assembly: GCF_000313985.2. Classification (NCBI taxonomy): domain Eukaryota; kingdom Metazoa; phylum Chordata; class Mammalia; order Afrosoricida; family Tenrecidae; genus Echinops; species Echinops telfairi. The sequence goes on along the minus strand of NW_022111369.1, from coordinate 67,475,574 downwards.
TGATGCTTCCTACGGTCCTATTTGTGGATGACTTGTCTTTCTTAATGAGAGGAAGAACACTCATAGAAATATATGGTTACAACCCTGAAATATTTTGGGGAAAATATCTAAGAGGTTTGACACCCCCCCCCCTTTTCTTCTTTTCTCTTCATGTTATTAATTTATGTACCTTGTATTTTCCGAGCTTGGATGCCATCATCCATTTCAAGCTGCAGTCGGGTTGCTTCGAGAGTTCTGGCCCGTCCTTGATTTTTAATCTGGCAACTTTCCTGTGGATTTCAACAGTGCACGTGGGGGTTCCCCTTGGCTTTCCTTCTGTGTTTCGGAGGAAGAGGAGCAGCAAGTGGGTAAATACACCCTGGAGGGCATCCCCAAGCAGGCCGCTGGGTTTTTGGATCCTGTTATTTAACAGCCGGGTTCTTGGATCCTGTTATTCAACAGCCGGGTTCTTGGATCCTTAGTTATTTATTCTAAATGCCTCCATGCCAATCGCCTCTTGAGGCTTCTGTTCCAGGTCGGTTTTGAGGAAGCAGAAGTGACCATTCACCCCATCATCAGGGTGCCATGGGGTTCCTTGATAGAGTTTTGGTGAATTAAAGAGGAAGAATTGGTACATCTGAGGTGTGGCGCTGAAGAAGGCTATTGGCTCTAGGATGGACTTCCAGGAGAATGGGGGGAAAATCAGTCTTTGTAGAAATGCAACCAGAAGGCTCCTTAGAAGTGAAGGTGGAGATTTCGGCTTACTTACTTAGGGTATATCATCAGCAAAGGCCAACTGCTAGAAAAGCACATCATGGTTGGTGAAGTTGCGCGTTAGAGACAAGGAGGGTCACCCCCCGTGACATAAGTGGACCCACTAGGCATAATAGCGGATTCAGACATGACAACAATTGTGAAGATGGTGCAGGTCTATGTCATGTTTTATTCTGTTATCTTATTATTTTTTGTTATTTCAATTACTTATTCATTTTAGTCTATTATCCTGTTATTCTGTTACCACAAGTCAGAGCCAATTTAGGGCAACTAACAACACCGCAACATTATACAATCTAGCACACGATATACCCTTTCCCTTTAGCACTTTAGCTTATATTAACTGAGCAGAGAGACTAAGCTCCTTATCTGTGCTGCTATACGGCTGAGACTGAAAACTCAAAGTCCCTGCCATTGAGCCAGTGTAGAACTGCCCCTGGGGGCTCCCGGGGCTGTGAATCTGGAGGAGAGGACACAGCCTCTTCTTTCTCCAGTGAATTGGCTGGTGGTTTCCAACTGCGGACTTAGTGGTTACAGTGTTATGTACTGTCCTCCCAGGGCGCCTGTACACTGAAGAATCCTGGGCCATCTAGGTGTTAGTGGAATTAGGATTCACTTGGTGTTGTCCTGTTGTTTCTTACATCACACCAAGTTTAAGGTTGTTAAAATGATGATCATGAAAACTTACATACAGTGCACTCCGTGGCCACTGGAATTCAATGGATTCATGGAACTGCCTTATTTTCTGGGGTCTTGTATGTTTTCTGTTTTGACACGGTGCAGTCTTACTACTCCTGTATTTTGGACATGCTATCAGGAGAGGCCAGTCCCGGGAGAAGGACATGATGTTTGGTAACGTTTAGGGTCCATGAAAAAGAGGAAGACCCTCAGTTAGATGGGTAGAGCCAGGAGCTGCAACACTGGTATCAACTACGGAAAAGCTGTGAGATGACAGGGGACCGGGCAGTGTTTAGTTCTGTTGCATACGGGGTTGCCATGAGTTGGAAATGACTTGATGGCATCTAACACTGACCGCAAAAGTCTTACCATCATATTTTTCTATCATTCATTTTACTGAATAATATCTGCATTTTCCTTCTCTGACAGGTGTCTGCTGTACTCAGGTTCCAGCTCTCACAGGCTTTACTACAATATGTTAGCCTAGGAAGGGAGGTAAAGGCAGCCCATTGAGCCCTCTCTTTTGTACTCTGGGGCTTACATTAGTAAGGAAGTTGAAAATGAACTTCATTTTCTCCATAGCTTTGAATATGTTTGGCCTGGTAAACCAGCTTCTTGGTTTACCAGAAATTGCAGGTTTAGGGGCTGTGCTTAGGAGCCAGGAATAGGCGTCAGCCTCTAAGTGGAACATTGCACAGCAAATCAAACCCAATAGAGATTCCAGTCAGTCTCTTCTAGTCACTGCCTGACCTGCTCTCCACTCTATGCTCTTCACCACCTCCCTGACTCCTTTGCAGCCCTGGCCAGAACCAGCGTTTCTCTTGGGTGCCTGGTCCTGGGACCCCAGACTTGCAGAAAACCAAGCCCTGCACACGGAACATCTTAGTGTGAGAGTCTCTTCCCAATGGACTTCAGAGACTTACAGGTGTTGACGAAACTCCTCCCATCTGCTGGGCATTGAGAAAATTGGGTCAAGGGCGACCACAGTGCCAGACAGGGGCAGAAGGAGGGGAAAGCCGCTTACTGTCACTAAAGATCTAGGGACCAGCTATAAGGATGGCCATTATCTTCATTGGGGAAGACCCTTTCCTATGTTGAGCAAAATGTATACATCCCTGAAACTCATCTGCTTATGTTCTCTGCTCAAAAGATGTTGAGGCAAGTGTCCCATTCATAAACTTCAAGGTGTCTCGCTTCGTTAAGAAGCTGCTGACGGCTCACTGTCTGTATCATGCCAGTCATTTTCTCATTCTTTATTATAGAAGTCTTTCCTTGTGAAAGACCTTGGGCTTACCCTTGTGAAGAAAAGAAGTATGTGTCTTGGGTAGAAATGCAAATTGTTAGCATGGAGTTGAACTAGAAAGAACTCCCCAGAAACCCTGCAAGAGAGTCATTGACATGTTCTGGGGAGGAGGGTGTCACCTGAACTGCACTATGTGTTAGAAGCTTCCTTCTCCAAGGACTGGTCTCTCCTAACAATGTATCCAGTGTATGTGAGATAGTTTATTGTGCCAGCCTGGCTGATAAACACAAGTGGGATGAACTGAAGGGCAGAGAGATAAAAGACTTGGTGAGTCTCGCCTTTCTTGTCTCTCGCTCTGTGATCATCGGACCAGTGTG
>NW_022111369.1:67467034-67472074 GCF_000313985.2 Echinops telfairi | reverse complement strand
ATTTGGTTTTATCGCTCTAGAGAACCCTGTCTAACACAGTATGTGAGACGAAGTCTTGCCATCCTTGCCTGTGAAGAGCATTCTGTCTGTACTTCTCCCAAGACAAATTTGTTTGTTCTTCTGGCCGTCCATAGTACTTTCGATATTCTTAACCAGCACCATCATTCAAATCGAGCCCTGGTGGCATCGTGGATTACAGCTTGGCCTGTTAACCACACGGTTATTAGTTTGAAACAATTAGCTGCTCTGCAGGACAAAGATGAGGCTTTCTACTCCCATAAATAATTAGTCTCAGAAACTCATAGGGGGCAGTTCTACTCTGTCCTATAGGGTCACTATGAACCAGAATTGACTTGGTGACAGAGAGTTTAGGTTTTTGGTTTGAGTGGAAGTTGTGAATTGACCATACCAATCTGTATTGAAAGAAGTAAGACCAGATTGCTCCTTAGAGGCAAGGATGACAAGACTTTGTCTTACATATTTTTGACATGTTTTCAGGAGAGACCAGTCCCTGGAGAAGAACATCATGTTTCATAAAGTGGAGGGGTGGGGACAAAGAGAAAGACCTTCAAGGGGATGGATTGACACAAGTGGTTGCATCAATGGGCTCAGGCATAGGAATAATTGTGAGGATGTGCAGGGCCATGCAGTGTGTCGTTCTATTGTGCATACAAGGGGGTATCCCCCACAAACTGGTTTTTTCCCCAAAGCTATCTATTTAAATTCTTTTACAAAACAACCTTCTCACCTTCAAAGTACTCTTCATTACACTCAATACATTTGTCAAATCTACTATTCCATTCTTGGAAACATTTTTCAAAGTCATCTGTTTGGATTTTTCTTCACCTCTTCTACATCATCAAATCACTGTCCTTTCATATCCCTCTTCATTTGTGGAAACACAAAGAAGTCTCATGGAGTGAGGTCAGATGAATAAGGTATTTGGGGCAAGAGAGGCATGCTGTTTTTTGGGAAAAACTGGAGCACTGAGATGGCTGCATGAGCAGGAGCATTGTTGTGGTGGCAAAACCTGTCCCCCATCTGCCACAAATCAGGCCTTTTTTGGTACACACCATTGCACAATCTTTTCAGAACCTCTAAATAGAAAGCTTGATTAACAGTCTGACCTGGTAGAATGAACTCCAAATGCACTAGGAGTCATCATTTTTGTCCATTCAGGAATTTGACGGACACATGTTCACCTTTTTTGAAATGAGAAAAGCACTCGGACACTTGAGTTTTTCTGGTACCACTGTCTTGGTAAGCTGTGTTCAACATCACAACAATTTCTGCAGCATCTTTCCTGGGCAGGAAACAAAATTTCGCAACCACCTGCTGTTCTCATCAACCAGCCATCACAACAAATCAGGTTCCAGTGAAACTGCTTTTACAAAAAAATTCACTGTGACCAGAGAGAACTTTCCCAGGTGACACCACTGGATGCACTAACTCAGAGAGGGTTGCCCGATGCTCACCTAGCAGGAAAACTATGTACTAAGAAAGCTCCATCGGAGCTTTCTTCCATTATTTTGGTATCCCTTTGTAGGGTGGCTGAGGTTCAAAGCCAACTTGATGGCATTAAAAAACAACCAACAAGAACATACCCCAAACCTTACATCTTTGCTTATTATTTAAAATTGAACGCAAGCACATGTGAGCAATGTATAACCTATTCAGTTAAATTCAAGTTGTCTTTGAGATGCAGCCGCGTCTTTGTGCTGATCCTTGCCTTTACCTACAGTGGGAGAGAGAAAGTATTTACTCCCATAACTGTGTTTGATTAGAAACCCTCTCCAGGACACACTGCTGATGAGATAAAGAGCAAGAAAATGTTAGTGAGTTAGAGCAAGAAAATGTTAGTGAGTTAGAGCAAGAAAATGTTAGTGAGTTAGAGCAAGAAAATGTTAGTGAGTTAGTGCTTTCTCTCTTATCTGTTGTCAGCTATGTGGCCGGCTTTTTACTCAGGTGCTTCTGTGAAGTCTGTTTCGAACAGAGAGGATAATTACAGGTGTGAAAAGGTTCAGCCCTGGGACATGTAGTTACTTGATAAATACTAGGGGTTGTTTCTCCTCCTGCTGTTTCTGATCCCTTTGCATCCCAACTTCACTTCTTTGTCAGGTGAATTTGTTATTTCTTCCAAGTTCCCATGCTACTTTATCTCGTTTTCCTTCTTTTAGTCTCTTTATTCCCCCCTTGGGAGTTTTTCTCTTGCCACCTGACTCTGCCCTTCCTCAGATGACTTCCTGCTCACTCTTCCCTCGCCTCACTTCCTGTTTGTCTTTCCCTCCATCTCATTTCCTGTTTGTCCATATCTCCACCTCTTGATGCTAATTGACTGTAATAGAGAAGTGACGTTTCCAGCTGGATTCATGACAGAAACCTTACGTTCTCCCTTCTGAGCTTAAGAAGTGGCGTAGCTGAAGAGAGGCACTCCTGACTTGTAGAACTGTATTCTGAGCATTTCTGATCTGATCCTCTGAAAAAAGTTGTGGTAAAGATGTATAATATAGCGTTCGTCATTTTACCCATATTGTATATGCAGTTTAGTGGTATTAATTACATTCAATGGGCAATGGTCACCACCCTCTAGTTCCAAGGTTTTTCTATTGAACAGGAACTCTATCTACTAAGCAACAGCTTTCGATTGCCTCCTCTCAGTTTCTACCCACTGTCACCCAGTCAATTCCAACTCTTGCTCCCAACTGCTGCCCATTCAGTTATCAGCTCGGCGCTTGAACCATGGTGTCACTACTGCTCTTCTTTGTCATGACCTCTAATTTACTTTCTGTCTCTACAAATTTGCTTGTTCTAGATATCCCATGTAAATAGAGACATGCCACATTTGTTAGCACGTTTACAAGGTCATCCACTTAGCATGTGTCAGTACCTCAGACATTTTCATGGCTAAATAAGAGCCCACTTCATATGTAGAGTATAGTTGGCTTGTCCATTCCTCTGTTGATGGGCAGAGGGGTGTGCAGAGTGCTGCCAATAAACATCGGTAATCAAGTTATCTCTGTCTGAGACCCTGAGAAAAGCAGATGGATTGATCTTCCTTTATTTAGCTTTGGTGGTATAGTGGTTATGTGTTGGACTGCGATCCACAGGGTTGGCAGTTTGAAACCACCAACAGTCCCGAGGGAGAAATCCCATAAACCAATACAGTCTCAGAATCCCACAGAGGTCACCAAGAGTCCATACTCGATGGCAGTGAGGGATGTCACTTTATTGACTTCCCTTCCCCATGGACAGTGTCCAGGGCCATGAAGCGAGTTCTTTCAGTGATGTGATAGTTCTAGGGGAAAGTTCCCAACCAGCAGCTCCCTTGTTAGCTTTATAAACGGATTAATCTCTGTCTGGTTATTCTTACAGATATTGTTGCAGAGAATTCTCTGGCTAAGCCAGCTTTTGCCAAACAGCTCTTGGCTTGTTTTTGACGGTGCCCCAGTCCAGCACTCACAGACGCCTTGTTTCAGATCAGTCACTCTGGCGCAGCAGAGCTCTGGAGTACATTTTGAAGCGCACTTCCAATGATGCTGCTTCACTTCTGTCTTCCAAGAGCACCTGTTCGCTGGTTTGGAGAGGAGAATTGATCTGAGTGGGAGTCTCTGGAAATCTCTGTCTGTTTCTTTTGCTTTACCATCTCCAGGGAGCATTGCAACACTCATTTACTGATTCATCGGCCACATGCTCTGACTTTGAGCCTGCTCTGTGCCTGGCCATGCTGGGTCGTTTAGGATACTCTCTTTGAGTACAGCTCTTGGTTGCGGTGAGGTTCCGACCATAGCAACCCCATGAACAACAGAAAGAAAATCTGCCTGGTCCTGCGCCCTCCTCACAATTGTTATTTTCGAGCCCACCATCGCAGTCAGTGTGTCAATCCCTCTTGTTGAGGGTCTTTCTCTTTTTGTTTGCTGCCCCCGCCACTTCACCAAGCATCATGTCCTTTTCCAGGGACTGGTTCTCCTGAGCACGTGTCTAAAGCATGTGAAACAAAGTCTCACCCTCTTTGCTACTATGAGAAGCATTGTGATTGTGCTTCTTTTAAGACAAATTTGTTGTTGTTATTTTTATCTGTATTCATGGACTTCTCAATGTAAGTATAACTCGTATAGATGAGACAATGGCATGTCAGAGAGGGTGATGATATTCTCTTGGCAGCTCTCTGAGATTCAGTGCTTCAAGAATGTCATGGGGTCTGTATCTGACAGCCTCTGACTTCACAAGGAGGCAGAAGATTGAAACTCCTCAACTCACGGAGAATCATTGTAAGACAAAGGTCAAACAAGCCTCCACCCTCCAACCTTTACCAATTCTGATACCAACTCTCTGTCCCGAGGCACTCTCTGGTTCTCTGCTGGGTTTCCAAGCTCGTCTCAGTGGCCACACAGAACTTACAGCTAATACTCAAGATTATGGAGTTTAACAGAGAAGTTAAGAGATCACAGTTCAAGATCAGAAATGCTCAGGATACAGCTCTACCAGTCAGGAGTGCCTCCCTCTCTTCGGCTATGCCCACAGGGACACTTCTCTCTTGCCCACAGCTTCTCAGGTCCCATGGCCGCTTGCCTTCCTCTGTCCCCCCTCCCCCCTCCCCCCACCTGCTTGGGCAAGTATTACAAGGCTCTTTATAGGACTGCTGATGGATGCCTCAAACCAAACTCACTGCCATCTAGTCAGTGTTGATTTATAGCTACCCCTGTGGATTTCTGAGCCTGTCTATGGCCAGGAAGCCCACTGTTGTGTCTTGTGCACTGGCTCTTGATTCTGCTGCTACCACTATATACCGTCGTTGCTGTTTCTCAAGCCATAGCTCTCTGCCTCTCGATTCAAAGAACTAAAGTATACAAGGGCCTCCAGGTTCAAATGACATGCTCCATTCCTAGCTCGTCGATTCTGATGACAGTAAGATCCCCGTTCCCACTTGTGAGATGGCTCATTTCAAATCCAGCAAGATGACAAAAGTGACCAGTCACCTCCCTAGTGTTCTGTTCTGTTATTTGTATGTTTCCACCAGTCAGTTGGTGGGACTTAATTTGA
>NW_022111369.1:67464277-67465945 GCF_000313985.2 Echinops telfairi | reverse complement strand
TGAAGGTTATTAATAACCCTTCCTTCTGTCCTGTCATCCAACATTGTCTTTTATATAGCCCAGCTTCTCAGATTATTTGCTCAGCATACAAATTGAGTCAGCCTGGTGAAAGACTACAACCCCGGCACACATCTTTCCTGATTTTAAACCACATAGTATTCCTTGGTTCTCTTTGAATGACTGCCCTTGGTGCAATTACAGGCTCTGGGTGAGTACAATGGGGCAATTCCGGAATTTCTATTCTTCACAGTGTTATCCATAGTTTGTTATGATCCATATGGTCAAATGCCTTTGCGTAGTTAATAAAACACAAGTAAACATCTTTTTGAAATTCTCTGTTTTCAGCAAAGATCCATCTGACATAAGCAATAGTATCCCTCATGCCACATTTTTTTCTGAACATACTTGATTTTCTGGCAGCTTCCTATCCATGTATTTATGAATCATTTTGAATCATCTTCCGATATATTTGAATTGCATGTGATATTAATGGTATTGTTCAATAATTTCATCATTCTTTGGTTCAAATTTCTTTGGAATGGACACCGAGGTAGTTAGTTTTATATCGCTAGATATAAAACACAGACACAAATATGGATTTCTTCCTTTGGTGCCAGGTAGCTGTTTTCCAAATTTCTTGGCATGAGTGAGTGCTTCCAGTGCTTCAACTGTTCTCAGAACATTTCAATTGGTATTCCATCAAATCCACGGTTTTTTTGCTAGTGCCATCAATACAGATTGAACTTCTTCCCTCAGTATCATTGGCTCATGATCATATGGTTGGACATTGGCCAAATCTTTTTGATAGAGTGACTTTTTGTATTCCTTCCATCATCTTTGGTCACTTCTGGCATCATTCAAGATTTTGTTCATGGAATCCTTCGAGATTGGAACTTAAAGCTTGGATTTTTTTTTCTTTAATTCTTTCCATTTGAGATATGCTGAGCATATTCTTTCTTTATGGCTTCCTATCTACAAGTCTTTGCACATTTCACGACAATACTTTATTTTGTTCTCTCAAGCTGCCCTTAGGAATTCCGTTTCAGGCATCTCTTCCATATCTTTTAGGTACGCTACATTCAAGGGAAACACTCAGAGGTTCTTCTGACATTCACTTTGACCTTTCCCTTCTTTCCTGTTGGTTTCTAATGGCTCTTTGCTTTCTACATATATGATGTTCTTGATGTCATCCCACAGCTCTTCAGATCTTCTGTCATTAGTGTTCAATGCATCAGATATATTCTTGAGATTCTATCTAAATTCAGGTGAGATATGTTCAAGGTTTTAATTTGACTTTCATGAACTTGTTTTAATTTTCTTCAGTTTCCAAATGAACTTGTACATGAGCAATTTATGGACTGCTCCATAGCTACCCCTTAACATCACTTTGGCTAATGATATTAAGCTTTTCCATCATTTGTTCTCATAGATATAGTCAATATGATTCCTATGTGTTCCATATGGGGATATCCATGTGTCTAGTTGCCATTTATGATGTTAAATAAAGGTATTTCAGTGAAGAAGTTGATGGCCTTTCAAAATTCTGCTGCATGATCTCCAGCTTCATTTCTATAATTAAGGCTGTATTTCCCAGTTACGGTTCCATCTTCTCTGTTTCAAACTACCAACCTTGCGGATCACAGTGCAATGAGTAACCACTACATGACC
>NW_022111369.1:67453929-67455297 GCF_000313985.2 Echinops telfairi | reverse complement strand
ATGAATATACAAATGCGCTTTACACAATTGACGTATGTATGGATTGTGATAAGAGTTGTATGAGCCCCTAATAAAATAATTAAAAAATAAAATGCATTAATTAAGTCATGAACTACTTCTTTATCATTATTTTTCAAATAAATCAAAATAACATGACTATGAAGACACTTGTTGGCAGGTGCCATCAAGGTGGTTCCACCTCACATTGATCCTATGTGCAAACGATCAAAACACTGCCTGCCCCTGTGCCATCCTCCCAATGGCTCTTATGCTTAAGCCCATCGATGCAGCCACTGTGTTGATCCATGTTGGCCTTCCTCTTTCTCATTCTCTCATGACTTTACTAAGCTTGATGTTCTTCTTCAGGGTCTGGTCTCTCCTGACAACACGTTCAAAATAAGTGAGACCAGTTGTTATGCTGGCCTCCAAGGAGCATTCTGGCTGTGCTTCTTCCAGGACAGACTTGTCTGTCCTTTTGGCAGGCTCGTAGTACTTTCAAGATTCTTGAAACCAAACCAAACCTAACCTAACCAAACGATCTCACCCTCCTGGCTCTTGGACAGGCAGGATAAGCAATCTGCTACAGCTGCCTGAGCACCTGAGTATCGCATGGGAGATCATGGGAGATCATGGGTGGTCCTGGGAGATCATGGGCGATCATGGGAGATCATGGGCTAGGTCTCTGGGGTCTGAAAGGACAAACAGAAGCCATGGAGGAAAGCACAGAGACACAGGGTCCTATGCTTATCTTTGGGCCAAGGAGCAAGGAAGACCTTTCCTCTAGCATAGAAAATACCAAGTGTTGGCCCAGATTATTTTGGCTATGAAGCCTGCCCTGTGTGAAGTCAAGGGCATGCCTAGAAATCCACTTCCAGCCAAGGGGAGTCCTTGCGAAGCTGGGGCAGCTTCTGCAGTTTCTGAACACCTCTGAATGCCAGCAATTGAACAACCCAACCCCAAATCAACTTTTCGAACTCACACCCATGTTATTTTCAGTTTCTCTCTTCACTGGGGTGCTATCCCTAGGGAACACCAGACTGGCTCCTGGTTTGGGGGAATCCTTCTTTTTGAGTTCTTGCAGTATCACCATCACTAGTCAGCTGGGCTTCTATATCCCAGGAAGATGATTCCATCAAATTCTCCAGCTCAGTATTGAACATTCCCAGAGCACCATTGGGGCTCTCCAGTGAGCATCCAGTGGCCCAGGGATTGTTTTCCTCTTAAATAACAGCTCCTTGCCCCTGAGGAGAGGCATTTAGCCTTTTGATTTATTGTGTGTCGTGTGCTTATGAGTCAGGGCCTGACTTGATGGCAGCTAGCAACAAGGGAACATGACACGCCCTGAGGTGGTTGAGATCACCAGCATCA
>NW_022111369.1:67451943-67453017 GCF_000313985.2 Echinops telfairi | reverse complement strand
TGGGCAAGGAAAGCAAGATGGAAGATAAAAAGAGGTGAAAGAGGTCCAGACATTTGTGAATAATCTATCTTCTTTTAAATAACTAGCCTATCTCTCCCACATATAATCTACATTTTCCTTGCTACATTTCTTGATATTTAACTCTACAGTCTGTTTACGTTGGAGCTTACATGTCATCTCTATTGGAAATCATGAGCGGTTGGTGGCATAAAGGTTTGGCAGGGGGAGGTTGGGTGAGACATTTGCAAAATCTGTAAAAATGTCACAGGACAAATCACATTATTTTAACTGCCAGAGATTTTCCTAGCCAAGTGGCCAGGCTATTACGCTATCCACCCAGCCTGCCAAAGGTAACTGGACCTAGAGCCTGGGTGAATGATCCTGTTTGCCAGGCTTCAGGGAATTCTAGTAACCCTCATGTTACTGATTTTGAGTGAGGAGGCTGGAGGCGCAGCTGGTGATAAGCATTGGGGTGCTCAGCAGTACATATTTGTGGAACGCATTAGAGAAGAATCTTCTAAAGTAAAAGAGGGAGTGGCCTCTATTTCACTTAATGGTATCTATGCCTGAGCAGAAATTTTCCTCATAAAATTTCTCCTGTTGACCAGGCTGACAGCAGCAAGGGACTGAGAGGCAGCAGCACCATTTAGAGCATTTCTCCAGGGCAACCCTCATTTAAAATCCAAAGAACATCTGACTAGCTCCACCCGTACCTCTTGGCCAGGAAAGGAAAACAATAGTCATCTGTTGTTTTCATTTTGAACAATGGCTAAACCATTCTTTTACTTCTAGTCCCAGGGCTGTGCCCTCTGGGTTACAGAGAGCTTCCTTTGGCTGTGGTTGCTGAAAGTATCGGGAGTCAACATTTTATTAAAAATGGAAAAGAAAAAAAACCCCACATGAGAAAATAGCCTCTGGGAGAAGAAAGGGAGCAGAATGGTTTGTGCCTGGCACTTGCAGAAACATAAGAGCAGAGACAAAATGAAGACCGAGAAGGAAAAACAGGAAGGACACGATATTCACTTTAAGGGAGAGCTGGAGAACGTGGGAGGACTTCCGCTGTCATCCCAACCT
>NW_022111369.1:67450579-67451843 GCF_000313985.2 Echinops telfairi | reverse complement strand
CCCACATGAGAAAATAGCCTCTGGGAGAAGAAAGGGAGCAGAATGGTTTGTGCCTGGCACTTGCAGAAACATAAGAGCAGAGACAAAATGAAGACCGAGAAGGGAAAACAGGAAGGACACGATATTCACTTTAAGGGAGAGCTGGAGAACGTGGGAGGACTTCCGCTGTCATCCCAACCTCTCGCCTCGTGTTTGTGTAACTAACACCCTCCACATGCGAAAAGAGACCAAGGGACACGCTGCTTTGGGCGAGTTTCTCTAGGAAGAGTTTTCTATCTCTGGGTTGAGGTGGGATGACTTCGGCTCTAATTGGTTCCACCTAAGAAGGCAGGGTGGCTCATTAATAAGCATGATTTCCTTAGCACATTTCAGAATGAATGAATCTTCACAAAGTAACAGAAGGTGGGTGGGCGGTGAGAAGAATCTGGAGACTTTCAAGCCTATTAAATTTCCCAGCAGTTTACTGAGGGACCAAAGACTCACATCGGCAAGTTTGAAACTCAGGCAGATCGATGTGGTGGGGCTTTTACAAGACGCACTGTGGAAGACAGGGAATGCATTTGGTTGGCTGCGGTGTTGACAGGGCTATGATACGCATGTCTGGTTCCGGGATGGATCCAGAAGAGAAGTAGTAGATTTTCCTTTGAGGAAACATAATATAACATTCCTACATTTCCTTCTCATTCTCCACCCACCCACCCCACTCTGTAGCTCTAAACATGTGTATAATTTATTACTTGTATTGGGTGTATTGGGGAAGGAAATGGGACCTGTCAGTTGGCTTAACATTGTAGCAGTCAAGGTCAGTGTTGAAGTTAATGAACATCACCTGATATGTAACTTGAATTAAACTTTTCGCTCTATAAATATGACCTCAAGCGTAGACCCCTTATACTTTTTCGGTATAATGTGAATATATATAGATCCTTTTCTGTGCCCTGAAGAAACAGCTGATGATGTTTAATTATAGTGATTTTTACACATTGGTATATTTTGGCACAATCTTAATTGCAATCCTTTCTTTTTCTGAACTGGTGCCTTCAAGAGGGCTGGCAAATGTCTTGAAGAAATGTGAGCACAAAATTCCAAGCTGTGCGCACACAATTACACCAAATCCAAAATGCGATCACAGTGGTAGTTGTATAGCTCTTGATAAAGCACGCTATTGTTCAGTAGTTAGCATCTCCTTGCTAATCTAAAGGCCAATAGTTTGAACCGGTAAGAGGGTCCAGGGGAGAAAATACCTGGAAATCTGTTCTTCAAA
>NW_022111369.1:67433417-67450319 GCF_000313985.2 Echinops telfairi | reverse complement strand
ATACACGATTTCATATATGTGAATTATTAAAAAGAACATTTCAAGTTGTTTTCAGAGACAGCATAAAGGTCATAGATGTATGTCGTGGAGAAAAGATTGAAGTTGTCAAGGATGTCGTCTTGCTTGGATCCACAATCACTACTCATAGAAGCTGCAGCCAAAGATCAAATGATGCATCGAATCGAATCCCTCTGCTGCATAAAACCTCTTGAAAGTGTTGAACACCAAAGATGTTACTGGAGGACTAAGGTGTGTCTGACCCAAGTCTTGGTATTTTCAATGGCCTCATATTTATGTGAAGGTTGGAGGTTGAATAAGGAAGGCCGGAGAAGAATTGGTGCATTTGAATGAGGATGTTGATGAAGAATCTTGAAAGTACCACAGACTGCCTACAGAACAAACAAATCTGCCCTGGAAGAAGTACAGCCGAAATGTTCCTTAGAAACAAGGTGGTTAGACTTCTTCTGATGTACTTTGGACATGTTTTCAGGAGAGATTGGTCCCTGGGAAAAGGCCTCGTGCTTCGTGCTTGGTAAAGTAGAGGGGCAATGAAAAAAGAGGGGGCTCCTCATGGATTGACACAGTGGCTGCAACAATGGGTTTGAGCATAAGAACAATTGTGAGTGTGTGCAGGACTGGGTAGTGTTTCTTCACTCTGTTGTACTCTAGGATTGCTATGAATCAGAACCAATTTGATGACACCTAACAACAGCAAGATACCCATGAATGCAACTAGTATTCAAATTTATGCACCAACCACTAATGCCAAAGATGAAGAAATTGAATGTTTTTTACTAATTTTTGTAGTCTCAAATTGATGAAACCTGCAGTGAAGATACTTGTTGATAGGATTGGGGATGTTGGAAACAAAGGGGAAAGAAGAGCAGTTGGGAAATATGGTTCTGGTGTCAGAAACAAAGCTGGAGATCACACGATCGAATTTTGCTAGACCACCAACTTGGCAGAAACTAAATAAAATTAAAACAAGTTCATGAGAGCCAAAATACAGCCTTGCACATCCCACTTGAATTTGGAGACCATCTCAAGAACAGATTGAATGTGTTGAACACTAATGATCCTGAGTAGATGAGATGTGAAGCGACAGGAGCGTGATACATGAAGAAATCAAAAGGGCATTAAAAGAACAAAAGTGGAAGCGAGAAGAGCCCTAAATGTGTGTCCGGAGGGACTCTGACACTTGCTTTAAAAGGTAGAGTAGCTAATGCAAATGGGGGAAATGATGAAGAGAACAGAATGGAAGATCTCAAACGGTGGCTTGAGAAGACAAGTAAATATAATGAAATGTATGAGAACCTGGAGTTAGAAAACCAAAAGGGAAGACTATACTTAGCAATTCTTAAGAAGAAAGAACTGAAGAAAAATGGTAGCTTCCAGTTGCAATATGAAATGATTCTGTGCGCCAAAGATAGATAGATGAGAAGCATCAGAAGAAGGAAGAAGTAGTGCACAGAATCAATTTACTAAAAAGTGCTTGACGTGCAGCCCTTTCAGGAAATGACACGTGATCAAGAACTGAAGGTATGGAAGAAAGAAGTCTAAGCTGCCCTGAAAGCATTGGCAAAAACCAAATGTCCAAGTAGAGAGAACACTAATTGAGTTATTTCAACAAACTAAGGTAATGTGTTACATAATTTCATGTCAACTGGAAGATATATAATAATGTAGGGGTGGTACTCAACTTGTCAATCAGGTCACAGCCGGATGGTGCCCCCTTGCGGGTGTGGCTTTCTCATAAGCAAGGCTCCGGCACCTTCCCCTCCTCCTCTCTCTGTGCTCACCTTCCTGTTGGCTGACCCTGATTGCTGCCAGAGCCACCACCATTAGATCACCCAACTTTGTACCCAGCGGCCTGTGATCTTGCATTCTGCATCATTGCATGTGGCTGCGTGAGTTGGAAGAGGGACTTATGGACTTACGGACTTGAGTTGGACTGGACTAGGATATTTTCCTAATATATAAATATTTCTATATATAAATATTTCTTTATATAAAGCTCTTTCACACACACACATATATATACATATGTATATATATGTATATATACATATATAGCATTTTCCCAATATATAAATATTTTTTAATATAAAGCACACACACACACATATAGATATCTCACTGGAATGGTTTCTCTAGTCAACCCGGCCTAACACACAATGTGAGACTACATCTCACATACTTTAGACTAAAGCAAACTCATGTATTGCACTGGAGAAATTTGCTACAAAAGATCTCTTTGAAGTTTTAAAAAGCTTGACCCAAGTCATGCCGTTTTAATGGACTGATAACCCTGAAAACATTGACAGTGAATAAGGAAGACCAGAGAAGAATAAATGCCTTCGAATCATGGTTTTGGAGAAGAATATTAAATGCACCCTGGACTTCCAGCAGGGTGAGCAAATCTGTGTTGACAGAGTACAACCAGAGTACCCCTCAGAAGCCAGGACGACAGGACTTCATCTAACGTACTTTGGCCCTATTATCAGGGAACAGGCCTGGGACAAGGACTTTGGTAAAGTAGAGGGCCATCAAAAAGAAACTACTCTCAACCAGATGAACCGTCACAGGGGCTGCAACAATGGACTCAGACATGGGGCAGCGCGGGAGCCAGCGTGCATTTTTCTGAGTGGGAACTGGCTCAACTGCACCTAACAAGAATATCAATCAGGGAGCTTCAAAAATTCATGGGGAAATTGGATAGCAAGAGAATGGAAAGTGTCCACATCCTTTTTGAAGCCCTCCTTGAACATGCACACATTCCCCCTTCTATATGTACACACACACACACACACACACACACACACACACACACACATATCAACATGCTTTTATGCTAGAAGGTGCTGTAAATCGCCTTACTATTTATGTTCACTTTGACTTACTATAGTTGAATGCTATGGTGATTTATGGAGGTGTTCACCAGGACCTGTTTTGGCTTCCCCTTCCAAAGCTCTGGAGATGCAAGCTCGTTTGTTTACTGTTGCCTGACAAAATGTCATCTCCCTTTTTATTTAAAACCTAATTAATGGGTTGTGAGTACATTTTTTTTTCATTTCCTCAGTTTTAAGACTGATGGATGTTTTCTTGTTGTCCTAGGGATGTCTGTCTGTCAGGAGAATGAAGTGGAAGGCAGAGGTTGTGTGCGTCCTTCCCACCAGCCCCAGTCTACTGACTGCATAAGCCTTCTTACTTTGACTTTGGGTCAAAGTAACTGACATGGCTCCTCCTCCTGCTTTTCCTGTCCTGGGGCCCTGGTAAGAAGGGCTGACAGAGAGCTTCCTGTTTCCTGTTTGCTCTGGGAGCACAATTCCAAAAGACTCCATTTCTTTGCCTTTGGAAAGAGAATTGTCCTCTGCTCTCAATCAACCCTCATGGGAAGTCACCTGTGATTCTTTTCTTTGGAGACTTCTAGACTCTAAACTTGAGATAAAACTGTCGCTAAAAACTCCTCACTGTGCTGCTTGATGGAAGAAACAATGCAAATAGAAACACTGCTGATGAATTATAGCTAGTGTGACATTTAAACGGAAATTTTAATAACTAATCTTTTGAATGTTTCTACATCTCAAATATCTAAGAAATTATGTTTCTGTTGTATAAAGGACATCCTATAATAAAGTTTTTTACTTACTGAAAAATCTTCTGATGACACACATATATGGCACAAGACATTGACAATGTCTACTCTCTTTATATGTACAATTCAGTCACAATTCATCCTTCATATCACCCCAACAAAAACTCAGTACCCCTTAAGCAGTAACTTTCCATTTCTGCTTCTCATCCATCCCTGGAAACCACTAATAAATGTTGAATTCCATGTATTTGCCTACTTTAGTGATGTCATATAAGAGGAATCTTATAATATTGATTTTGTGTCTGACTTATTTCTCACAGTATAATGTTTTCAAGATTCATCCATGTAATAGCATGCATGGGAACTTCATTTATTTCCACGACTGTATAGTATTCCTTTGAATGTATACGTCATGTTTGGCTTCGTCCTTCGTCTGATGATGGACATTGCGTTGCTTCCCCTTTTGGGCTATGGTGAATAGTGCTGCAATGCACAGTGAATATGTGTACAAGCAACTACTTCAGTCTTAGATTTTAAGTCATATATTAATTTATGCTTAATCTTTCTAAAAAATAATATATTTTATGTTGTATATACAGTGGAATATACATCAATTCAACAATAATTACCAAAGGCATCTCGATTGCCTGTTTGATCAATTTCAAATTGAAGGTATTTGTGCACTTCTTCAATTTCTGCATCACCAGCTCTAGTGTTTGGTGCATAAATTTGAATTATGATTGTATTGATTGTATTTCCATGTATACAGATAGATATTATCTTATCACAGGCAGCATTGTACTTCAAGATCCATCTTGAATTGTCCTTTTACACAATTAATGTGATGTCATTCCTCTTGAATCTATCATTCTCAGCATAGTAAACTATATTATTTTCTGATTGAAAATGCCCAACACCAATCCATTTTAGCTCATGAATGCCTAGGATATCCACTTCACTTTGACTTCCAATTTTCCTAAATTCATATTTTGTGCATTCCGAATTCCAGTTATTGACTGATGTGTGCTGGTGTTTCTTCTCATTTTGAGTTGTGCCTCATTGGCACATGAAGGTCCTGAAGGATTGGTTCCGGAAGGCTTTACAGCATCCAAGTCATTATGGTCGACTCCACTTTGAGAAGGCAGCTCTTCCTCGGTCATATTTTAACTGTCTTTCAACTTGAGGGGGCTCATCTTTTGTCACTATCGCTCACAATGTTCCGGGCTAGTCAAGAGGTTGTTGGTATCTGATCATGTTACTCTGCCATCCATGAGGTTTTCAGCAGCTAATTCTTCTGAAATGGACAGCCTAATCTTTCTTCATAGTCTGTTCTTAGTGTTGAAGCTCTGGTGAAACATGTTCATCTTGGGCGTCCCTGCTGGGATTTGGAACACCAGAGACCTAACCTTCAGCCTCCCAATAACTCAAACTACCATGGTAGGACAAACTGACAGACAACTTATTAATATTCTAATCCCCAGAACTTGTAAATATTGTTGTTAGGTACCATTGCTTCAACTCTAATAGCTACCCTATGTACAGCGGAATGAAACTCCGAGTCCTTACTTATCCTCATAATTGTGTTTTCATTCATTGTTGCAGCCACTGTAGGCATTCATCTTGAGGTTCTCCCTCTCTTGCACTGCCCCTCCACTTTATAAGCATGATGTCCTCTGCAGATTGGCATCTCCTGATTGCATACCCAAAATATGTGAGACACATTCTTGTTTCTAGGGATCATTATGGCTGTATGTCCTCCATCCAACACAGGGTTGTTTGTTCTTCTGGCAGTTATTTCAATATTTTTTATTAACATCATATTGCATCCATTATTCTTCCTTATTCGTTGTCCTCCTTTCACATGCATATAAGGTGATTGGAAAGACCACATTATGGGTCAGATAGTCTTCAAGGGGATATCTTTGCTCTTTAATTTTTTAAAGGTTTTGTGCAGCACATTCACCCAATGCAATATGTCCATTGATTTGTTGACTTCCACTTCTATGATAAACAAATCTGTCTTGGAAGAAGTATGGTCAGAGTGTTCCTTAGATGCAAGGATAGCAAGACTTCGACTTGGTCTTACATACTTTGAACACATTGTCAGGAGAGACCAGTGCCTGGAGAGGACACCATGCTCGGTAACGTGGAGGGACCGTGAAAAAGAGGAAGGCCCTCAACAAGATGGATGGACACAGTGGCTGCGACAATGGGCCGGGATGTGGGAACAATTGCGAAGATGGTGCAGAGCCGTGCGGTGTTTCATGCTGTTGTGCACAGAGTCTCTGTGGGTTGGACCTGACTCAACGGCACCTAACAACAACAGTAGCACTTCTAGGAGTGTTGGTTCTTGGTCTAAGTAAAATGAAATCCTTGACAACTTCAAAATGGTCTCTATTTATCATGTTGTTGCTTATTGGCTCGATTGTGAGCCTTTTTTGTCTTCTCTACACTGAGTTGTCATCCATACTGAAGGCTATAGTCTTTCATCTTCCTCTTGGCTCTCAAGAAGCAAGGCTCTGTCATCTGTATAGGTTGTTAATGAGTCTTCCTCCCGTCTTAATGTCCTGTTCTTCTTCCTGTAGTCCAGCTTCTGAGGTTCATTGCTCAGCGTACAGATCTAATAAATATGCTGGAGGGAGACAGCCCTGACACACACCTTTTCTGATCTTAAATCATGCAGTATCTTTCTTCTGTCCAAATGACTGCTTCTGGATCTGTGTAGCGGTTCCACATGAGCACAATGAAGTTTTCTGGAATTCCCATTCTTCTTAATGTTATCCTCAGTTTGCTAAGATCCACAGTTTGCTAAGTCAAATGCCTTTACATAATCAATAAGATAATTATCATTCTAGTCTTCACTGCTTTCAGTACAAATTATTTGACATCAGCAATGAGATGCCTGATGCTATGTGCTTTTCTGAATTCAGCTTGAATTTCTAGGAGTTTTCTGTTGAGTACTGCTGCAATTATTGTTGAATTATCTTCAGCAAAATGTTTTGCATGTGATATTAATGATATTATTTGTTAATTTAAGCACTCTATTGAGTCACTTTTCTTTTAAACGGGTGCAAATATATATTCCTTCTTATCAGTTGATCAAGTAACGGTCTTCCAAATTTCTTGGCACAGATGAGGGAGTGTTTCATTACCTTCTGCAAACATTTTAATTGGTATTCTGTACATTCCTGGAGTCTTACTTTTTTTTCACTAGTGGTTTGAACTCAGCAGCTGCTCTGTGAGAGAAAGATGAAGCTATCTGCACCCAGAAAGATTTATAGCCTCTGGAACTCCATATTGGGTTGCTAGAAGTTGACATTTACTTGACGTCACTGGGTTTGGATTTGAATTAGAATCTTTAGAGAAGCATGTGGTCAGGTCTTTTCACCTAAATAGCTGTTGGTAAATTTAAATCACTGACGTTTGGATCAGCTGTTGGGTGTGTTTCCAATCTGCAATCAGGCTTCTTTTCATAAAGATTGTTGTGGTTGGGTGCCATCAAATTTGTCCCCACCAGTCGTGATCCCATGTTGCCTGATTCTGTAGCAGTCTCGTAATCATTGTTAAGGGGGAGCCCATTGTTGCAGCCACTGTGTCAATCCATCGCATTGACAGTCTTTCTCTTTTTGCTGACCCTCATTTTTACAAGCATGACGTCCTTTTCTGGAGCGTTCCCTCTCTCGCTAATACGCCCGAAGTCGGTCTTGCCGTCCTTGCATTCTGACTGTGCTTCCTTGAAGACAGATTTGTTCATTACCTGATGCTCCAGGGGATGTTCAATGTGCTTCACCAATATCTAATTCAGAAGCATAAATTCTTCTTAAAACTTCCTATTCGTTGTCCAGCTTTCATATGTATATGAGATGTTGAGAAAGCATTGCTTTGACTTGGGCCAGGCAGACTGAGTCCTCAAGGTGACCCCCTAAACGTTTATTTTGGGTTAGTTTTCGATCTAAGGTTCTGAGGTTTTGTATCGTTATCTTCTTTACAAGCAAAGTAAAGTGAGGTGGACTCGATAAAGCAAATCATCTGCGAGGTATTTTGGAATCCTGCTGTTTTATATTGTCACATGTTGTTAAAATATGACGGGGGTTTTAAAAAGTTTGTGCAGAAATTCCATTATATTTTAATTCAATTTTCCCATGAACTTAAAAAATCTCCTTCATGTAAGCATCTTTGTTTCTGAAACACAACTGGATCCTCATACATGAAGTAGAATCAAAGAGATTTATTTAAAAATAAATTTGAGGGCTATGACAACGCAGATGTATGCAGCACTTTTTGTTCTTTAGTAATTGAAATAAAAATAGTTCTCAAGTCCCTTGCCATATCAGGGGGAAGTCCGGCTGCTTAAATATCACAAAGTTAAGTAGAGCTTTGCCAACCAGTGGGTCAATGTGACGAATGTTGGTCACATGGAGTTCGGAGCCCTCATGATTCATTCTGGAGACAGTCTCCCCAAAACAGTCCCTCTGGACTTTAGTATCGCTGGGTGGCTGGTTGCACATTAAGTCTTTAACAACAACGAGAAACTATGGGTAAACTTGAAAGATACATATATTTGAAGGTATCTGAGAGCTACCAAAATGAGAGAACATGAGAGAGGAGAAGATCCCAGAGACAAAAGAAGCACCACAATATGACCATAACATCTCTTGCCACCTTCTCTCTCAAGGCATTTGGTGGTTCATAAGTGGAGGATGGATCGTGAAATGGAACAGAAAATGGTAACCCAAGTGACTGCCTTCACGTCTGGTTTCTGGCAGTATCATAGACTGAAGGAGCAAAGATGGAGTCTAAGTCCTACCAAGAAGGGGGCGCTGGTCAACATTTGAGGTTTGCATTTGGGATGCTTAGATGGCTGCATGGTAGGAGGAATGTTCAGCCAGTAGTAGACAATCTTCTTGAAAAGCAAAGTCCTGTTTTACACCAATTCAATCCTTGACTAGAATAAGGCAAACTGCTCAGCCTATTTGCCAGAAGAAAAGGTAAACTGTCTTTGCAGGGTATTCAGTCCAACTCTACTTGATGATCCCCACTGCGTTTCACATTCTTTAGCTGGCATGAAGTTAAACATGATCAGGATCCCAGCAGATAAAAGAAAATGGTAAAATTTAATTTGGGGATCTAGAAGATCAGAATGAGCTACATTCTATATTAATAGTTCACCCAACTAAAGTACAGGTAGTCCCTGATTTAAAATGTAAAAAAAAAAAAAAAAAAATCATGAGAAACAAACCAAACCAAAACAGACTATAGATACAGGCCCACACAATATCTTGATACTTGTGGCTGTAGACACATAGGTTCCAGAGATGCCGTGACATTACAGAGATATTCAGCAGAGAACTGAAAACTGTCAAAGAAAATTAGAAAAATACTTTTATAACTGAAATGTCAGTAATCGTGTTAGACTGGGTTGACTAGAGAAACAAATTCAGAGACACTCATATATACGTAAGAGAAAGCTTTATCAAAGAGTAATTGCATATCAAGAAAACACCACAGCTCACTCCAGATCGAGTCCATAAGTCCAATATTAGTCCATATGTCGGCTACTAGACTATAAATTCCTCTTCAGACTCTCGTAACCACTGAAAATGATGGCAAATGCAGGAAGATCACAGGCTGGTGGGTGGAAAGTCTTGTTGATCCAGTGGCAGTGGAAGCATCTTAGCATTGGCACAGGTCTCCATGTGACTCCTTCGGCTCTCTGAGTGTCTCCTTCACAGGAAGGTGAAGTAGAGAGAGGGTGTGTGTGACCTGGCTTCCAGGGAGAAAGAAAGGAAATTCCCAGAATCCTCATAAGAAGGTCATGTCCACAAGGAAGGCATCATCAGGCTGTGACCTGATTGACAGGCTAGACTCCACCCCTAGACCTATTTATCAAGTTGACATGAAATTATGTTAACTACCACAGTAGCTGAAACTAAGAATCTCATATACAAGAGGGCTTCCAAAAGTTCTTGGAAAACTCCATTATCATTTAATTCAATTTGACTACAAACTTTTTGAAGCCCCCTCCGATGGGTTGTATGTTGCACTAGACATAACCAAAGAGAGGGTTCAGAAACTGGAAGATAGATCAGAAGAAGCTATCCATACTGAAACATCAAGAAGAGGAATATATAAGCAGACTGTAATGGATAGAGGGACATGATGAAAAGTTTTGTCATACATGATTGGAGTGCCAGCAGAGGAAAGACCAAAATCGATATCTGAATAGCTCATGTGCTATGGACCCCAAGCAGGATAAATACAAAGATTTAATTTGGGGATCTATATTATCAGAATAATTATTTTGCTGGTGCTATTAGTTTGCCCAACTAAAGTTCAGGTAAACTCACTCACTGCCATTGAGTGAATGCCAACTCATAGTGACCCTCTAGGACAGGGTAGAACTGCCCTTGTAGGCTTCTGAGATTGTACTTCTCTCCAAGAGTACAGGTAGTCCTTGATTTAAAGTATGTTAGAGTTACAATGAACCAAATTTACAAGCACTATTGTATCTAGAACTTTTCAATTCCATCTTTCTGAAAAGATTCAATACAATGCTTGTAAAAATTCTAATAGCTGCTTCCATGGATGTTGATTGTAGATCCAAGTAAAATGAAATTGTTAGCAACTTCAATCTTCATTTGTTGTGATGCTGCTTAGCCCACTTATGGGAATTTGTATTTGTCATGATTATTTTTTAACTTGTGAAGGGAGAAGAAACACTGGATTCTCTATTACAGATGGGTGGTGTTATGGGTTGAATTGTGTTCACCACAAATAAGTGCTATAAACCCTAACCTTTGCGCCCTTGATTAAGGAGCTCTGTTGGTGTTGTGGCTTAGTGACTGAGCTGCTGATTCCATGGTTGGCAATTCAAACTCGCCAGTGTCTTTGAGAGAAAAAGATGAGTTTGTGTGTAAATATTTACAGTCTCTGAAACCCTAAGCAGGGGTCGTTATCAGTTAGAATCGACTAAATGGCAGTTGACATTTGTCCAGAAGAACAAACGAATCAGTCTTAGAAAAGTATAACCGAAGGATGTTCCTTGGAAGTGAGGATGGCAAGACTTTGTCTCACGTGCTTTGGGCTTGTTATCAGAAGGGAACAGTCCCTGAAGGAGGACCTCATGCTCATAAAGTACAAGGTCAAGGAAACAGAAGACTCTTAATGAGAGGAATTGGCACAGTGGCTGCAACAATGGTCTCAAACATAATACTTGTGAGATGGCACAGGACCCAGCGGTGCTCCATTCTGTTGTACATAGACAGCATCCATAGCAGTTGGCGCTGACTTCAGGGCATCAGCAAGAGCATATTTCTTTGAGCGCTCTTTTATGGTTTTCAGGGCACTGCTCCATTACTGCTACCCTGTTTCCCCCCAAATAAGACAGTGTCTTATATTATTTTTTGCTTCCAAAGTTGAGCTAGGTCTTATTTTTCCATGAAGAAGAATGCGGTACACATTTATTGTTGAACAAAAACAAAGAAAGAAATTTATTACCTGTATACGGTACGGTAGTAGTTGAAATCACAAGCCAGCATAACCAGACAAACTGAATCCTACAGTATCAAGAATTTCTTGTTACTACCATTATTTCCATGTACAACAATCTATGGTACATTTACTCATTTATTCAATGACAGTCATGTCATCATCTTCTGGAATATCATCATAACAATCCAAACCCTTATTTTCGGGGAGGTCTTATTTTCGGGGAGATGCCTTATTTCAGCGAGAGGCAAAACTGTAAGCAGGTCTTATATTCAGGGGATGTCTTACTTTTGGGGAAACTGGGTAGTTGAGCATAACACTCCAGTTTCCACACACAGCCTCTGTGACACCCAATGGGGTTGTCCTTGTTACTGCTGGTGGGAGTGGGAACTTGGGCTTCCTCTGTGATCTCCACTGATAAGGTGGTAGGTGTGGCCCTATTTCTTTTGACTGTATTTCTGTCTTTCCACTAGGCCTTTTCTGACACCACCCTAGCAGAGAGGGAGAGAGGCACCCTGTTACTGGGAGGTGGTGGTGAAAATCCAGGATGCTCTTGTGACCGTCACTGATACCAGGGGCGTGGCAGCTCATTGCTCCAAGTGGAGATAAAAGTCCTGGCTCCCAACTTGGCCTTTTGCTTGGCCTCATAAGGCTGTCCATACATACCTGGTCTCCCCACTCAGCCTTTGTCACTGGGGGTGATGGCAGGTCACAGGGTTTTCTGTGTATTGGTCTAGAACAGTATTGTCCACAAGTTTTATGCTCGCTATGCTACTCCTATCCTGGTCCCACGTCTAGAGAGAGCAGGTTTTCGTTGGACTCTGTTGGTGTGCAGGCCTGGGCACTTCCAGGCTGCCGGCATCTTCAGTTCCGAGTCTAAACTGTGTGAAACAACTCACTGCAACACCGTCTTTGGGTGCTGAGGGACTTAGCTCACTGTCCCTTCTCTGCCCACTTCACAGAGTTTGCACTCTTCAGCTGCACTTATTGGGAGGAATCAGGTGCTCTGTCTTCCTGGAGTACACATGTTATTTTCCTCTGTGGATAAGGTCCTTGTCTCTTACTCTTGACACATAGGTTGAGTTCAGCCTTACCCTTTGCTTTGCAAAGCGACTGTCTTTTGGAAGTATAGGATATGGAGGGGAAAGATGCTTGAGCTTTTTCTACTTGGGACCAATTTGTTAGCGGTTCTATTTTATTTTTATTATGATGGATGTTCAGAAATTAATAATTGGAAGTGACTAAGTCATAGGCCTTAGGGCAGGGGTGTCTAATTGAGTGGAGACATGAGGGTAAGTACAAGAGTATTGCTACTAGGGCTCCAGTGATTACATGCACAGATTTATTATAGACAGGATGTGTTTAAACACATCTCTTCAATCAGTGGCTGGCTAGACAAGCTCTCTCAGTAATACTCTTGTCTTAGTTTTATTAGGATGTCCTTTAAAAAAAGGTTCAAACAAATCAGTAGCTCCCAAAGGGATTTGCTGGATCAGTTCAATTCAAAGCAGACAGGTTAGCTCAGAAGATGATGCACAGCTGTTTTTTTGAATTCCAAAGAGTTTCTTGTGTTAGACAGGGTTCTCTAGAGAAACAAAACCAGGTCACTTATGATTTTTTTATATATATACATATAGATAGATAGATACAGCATGAAGGAATATAACAGCTAATTATTCCACACAGCAATACAGAGGGCTCAGTTCAACTCATTTTCATGAAACAGTTAATATACTAGAAGTCCTTCAACTCATGAGGGCTGCTGGGCCCAAGATCAAGGAAGCAGACACTGAGTCTTCCATAGAGCAATGAAGGTAGTCAGCCACGGGTAGCAAACAGCAAGGCAGGTCACCAACAGTCAGCCAGACAACAGGATCCGACAGTCCCAAGCATAAGCCATATGTACACCAGCAGTGTGGTGAAGCAGGTCTCGAAGGAACCTCAAGCTCTAGCAACACGGTCTGCTCATTGGGTGCCCCACAGGTAGTGTAGCTCGAAAGTTGAGGCAGAGAACTAGCTAAGGCAGCCACACACTGGTCCGATCACCAGAGAGCAAGAGAGAGAGAGGTGGGACTTGCCGAGCCATTTATTTCTTTGCCCTCCAATCAAACTACGACCTTATTAATCCCACATGTTCTTATTGGCCAGGTTGGCACAATAAACCTACCTATGACAGTTGTAATCCTGATCGATTTTCTGAATGGACACAAGGTGCTCAGAGGGGCTTATAGTGAAGATTGAAAAAAAAGGAAAGCTGCATTGGTGAGAAAAAGGCCAGAAAATGTATTTCACAGGACTTTTTTTCAGTCACAATAACGCACCTGCTCATTCTTCAAGGGTCCCTTTGCTAGGAGCCGCTGAGTTGGTGTCAATGCACAGAGACTCTATGTCCAACGGAAAGCAGCACGGCCGGGTCTTGTACCACCCTACCAAGGCTGTCGTGATGGAGACCGTTATTGAAGCCACAGGGTCAACTCGTTTCTTGGAGGCGCTTCTCATCTTTCGATGACCTTCTACTTTCTTCAGCATCATGTCCTTCCCATGGACTTGTCTCTCCTGATAACACGTCCAAAGTACGTGAGATGCAGTCTTACCATCCTTGCTTCTGGCTGTACTTCTTTCGAGAGATTTGCTTGTACTTTGGCAGCCCACGGTACTTTCAAGATTCTTTGCCAACACCATCATCCAAATGCATCAGTTCCTCTGCCGGCCTCTATGTTCATTGTCCGGCTTTCGAGTATGAGGCAATCGAAGTACTGTGGCTAAGATGGGTGCCTCCTCATCCTCACAGCGACGCCCCTGCTCTCAGTGCTTTAAAGAGGTCTTGTGCAGACGACTTGCTCAATGTATCGTGCCACTCAATTTCTCTCCCTCTTCTCCCTCACCTCAACTTCGTGACATAGGTCTTTCATTGTAAAGATTGCAAACCACATACAGTGATTAGCTTGTCCTGATGTATACATCATCAGTGGGCTGATTCTAACATATTCACATATCAATTCCAGTATTAATGGCCATACTCAGATTTTCTGAGATCACTATGTTAATGAAAATCCTTGGAGAATATTAATAAATTTACAAAGAGAATCAAATTCATATAGAAGAGCTCTTTGAGTTAAGCTATTTCCCTTTCATGAGAGAATTATAAACTCTGCCAATCTACCTCACGTGCTTTGAAAGGGAAATATACATTATGTTTGATGTAGAACAGTATTAACTTCTGATTAATATAGTTAAATGATGCTGAAGGCCATAGTGTGAACACTACTATACTTTTCCTTTCGGTCTATGCTTCTGGCTGAGAATGTGAGGAACTGACAGAAAGATTCTTCACGTGGTTCCTTCTGACCATTTGTAGAGTGTACGGCCTTTGTGCTAGAGTCAAAGGCAAGAGTTGAATGTGAAACCAAAGTGGCCCCGCTGCCCTGCTGACCACAGCGCGAATATTGCCCGACAACCTTGACCGAGGATTTCCCAGAATACGGTTAGCACTTCCTGCCATCTTGATGTTTGGGAAAGAGCCAAGAAGGTGAACTTTCACGTGAGAACAATCCTTGTCCACGACACTTTTTCTAGGGTGAATTCGGTTTATCCTCCTTTGCCTGTGATCTGCCTGCCTGCTCTCGAGAGGTGGCCTCCCTTTAAAGGCAGAACATCTGTCATTTCAAAAGACACTAGGAAGTGGTCATGTATGAGGATGAGGGCACCTGATGAGGGTGAGGGCATCCTCCATCTGAAATCCCCAAACCAAAGGCTTTTGCAAAGTCAGCTGCTTTGGTGCAAAGGCTTGGTTTCTTTACAAGTCCTGATGTCTACATTCCTTGAGTTCAAGTTTAAGCATATCTGAAGTCTCTTCATCTAGTTCTCTCTCAACGGTCTGTCTCTATTCGCTGGCCCTGGAATGTCGCTTGTTTCTTCTTTGGCACCCAGGAGCCCATCATCCCCGGAAAGGTGGGTGGGAAGATGGGCCTCTGTCTGGGGCAGGCATCCTCTTTGTGTAGGTGGTCCATCTCCGCCCTACCTAGTGGCCAATCCCTGCTCAGCCGTCCATTTCTTCACCCACCTGCCTGCCTTGTGGTTGATGTGGATGTGGGGGTGCCATGCTCTGTGCCTCCATCTGGCCTCTAGCCCCAGGGACCTCCAGCCCCAGCCCTCCAACACGTGGGCTGTCACGCTTCTCCTTGTTCACTTTCTTGACCTCTGCCTCCATGAGCACTGATTGTGAATCCAAGCAAAATGAAATCCTTGACAACTTCATTCTTTTCTCTGTGTATCAGGATGTTGTCTATTGGTCCCGCTTGTTAATAATCCTTCCTCCAATCTTCGTACCCTAATTCTTCTTCATGCAGCCCAGGTTCTTGGGGTATTTTCTCAGCATGCAGATTGTATGGGTATGATGAAAGGATACAATCTTTTGGGAATTTCACTGGGAAACCTTACATCTCCCTCCTGACCCCACCCCTCCACCTCTACAGCCCAGACTTTGCCCCTTCGGATTTCTTGTTGTTCGCCAAACTCAAAGAACATGTCAAAGGAACATGGATTGGGTCCCTGGAGGATGCCCACATGGCTGTTTGGAAGTGGTGTCAATTAAAGTGTGCCGGGTTCTTTAGGGATGGGTTAGAGAGACGGGACACTCCTTACAGTCAGGTACGGACCTAGCTACGTTGAGGAACGATTTTGAACTTTTTGTGTGATAAAGATTTTTATGATTTTGTGTAGTCAGGAGAGACCAGGCTCTGGAGAAGAATTTCATGCTTGGTAAAGTGGAGGGGCAGCAAAAAACCAGGAAGACTGTCGAGAAAATGGATTGGCGCAGTGGCTGCATCAATGGGGTCAACCAGAAGAAGGATGGCGAGGACGGCACGGGTTCCGGCCATGTTGCACTCTGGTCCATCGGGGCTCACGAGGCAGAACTGACTCAAGGACACTGAAGAACGACAGCTTGATTTTTGCAGCAATCCGTTGGGCTCACCCTTGGTTGGTGGCTCTCAAGCATCCCTGTTGCCCACCTAGAGGTCTCCTACCAACAAACCTGCCTGCCTTCAGGGAGCACAGTTCTTGGTGGGGAGGGCAACAGACGCTCGGCACGGGACCCTCCCTGTCGGCTCTGCTTCATCTTCCCTCACATCAAAGTCCTCTCACATCTGAGGGGAGAATAAAAACTCCTGTCTTTCCCTGAGAGAGCTAATGAAACACGTATTTGGCTCGATGGTGCTTCTAGGGTTCAGTAAACCGCTCAGAAACACTCTGGTAAGGTTGTCCATGAACTGCGGGTCAGCTGACGGGTTTCCCACCACAACAGTTTACAATTCTGTGCTGTCTTTCTTCGTGCTGATGTAAAAATTGTGTCAAAGGGGACATTGTGTATCTAATGAGTATAACTTGCACCCTAGGAGCCTTGAAATGCAGTTTGTGAAACTCAGTACAAAAGACAACAGTCTAAACATAGATTTCTCCATAGTCAAGCTCTTCCTGTGAAAGCTTAAGGGGGGCGGGGGTGGGGGTGGAATAGCCTAGGAAATGGTCATACCGCTATTGTTTTTCTCAAGCTTTGTTTGGGATCCGATGGTGGCAGCTGCCAGAGGCTCGATGCTGGGGTGTTGCAGCCAGGAGGGGCAGCAGAGAAAGAGGCTGTGGGTGTGAGGGGCTCTGTCCCACGGGCTGGAGCTCTGGGGCTTTCTTGAAAATGTGACAATGGCAGTAGACCTTGCAGAGGTGATTTCAGTAGCAACATCAATCTGGGCAGGTAAAAGCATGCCTTATGCTTTCTCCGGAGCACAGAACCAAGGAGCGTCCGGCCCTCTGTGGCTTTCATC
>NW_022111369.1:67414964-67432634 GCF_000313985.2 Echinops telfairi | reverse complement strand
TTCAAGGCGAGAGGGTGTAACAGGTCTAGCTGGAGTCATGTGCCCACCTCTTGGCGATGGAAAGCCAGGTGACTTGCTCCTCAGAGGAGGTCAGGAGCTTTCCGCCACAAAGGCAGAGCCCTGTGACGCTGGGCAGAACTCGCCCGCAGACCCCTGGAGGGAATGGCCAAGAAAGAGACAGAGTCAGGAAATAAGGAGAGCATTTGAGAAGCAAACAATTTGGTCTGGCTGGGATGTCAGATGGAGGAAGGGACGAGGTTCGGGGAGGCAGGTGGGAGGCCAATGGGTATCATGTTTGGAATTAGTGGTGGTGTCAAGAGCTTGGGTGAGGGGACCAGGAGACGGTTTTGTGGATGGGACGGTCTGGTTATGGCTGTGATTTCGTGACAGTTTTCTGGAATCAGACTCAAAATTCACCAAACTCATTGCCATCAAGTTGATTCTGACTCACAGCGACCCGATACAAACAGAGTAAAACTGTCCCTGTGGGTTTCCAAGACTGTAAATCTTTAAGGGAATAGAAAGCCTCATCGCTCTTCTGTGGAGCTGCTGGTGGTTTTAAACTGCTGACCTTGCAGTTAGCCTCACAACATGTAACCCACGACAGCAGCAGGGCCCTGAGAGCAAGGAGGCCCTTGAGGAAGTTTCATTAGTGCTGTCGAGTTGACTCTGACTCATAGACTCAGTAAAAACTTTCCCCAGGATTTCTAAGAGTGCAATTCTTTCTCCCCTTTTAAAGACTGTGAGTCTTTAGAGAAGCAGGGTACCTGCGCAGTGGCTGCTGGGTTTGAACCACCAGCCTTTTCACTTTGGTGAAAAGAAGTGAGGGGGCTCATGATGCTATTATTCCTTGCTTTTTGTTAAACAGCAGCGACAGAGAGTATTTTAATTTTCACCGAGTGGTGGAGTCTGTGGCTTCAAAACCAGCCGGCTTTCCACTTCTGCCCAAAGTGACCATCTAGAAACCTGGAGGGGCAGTTCTACCCTATCCTGTAGGATCGCTGTGAGGTGGAGCTGACTTGACGGCAGTGAGTTTGGTTTGTGGAGCCGGGGCGTGCATCCTGGTCCCGTTCACTAGGACGGTGACACAGCTGGAGATGCTAAGCACATGCTATCGATCCTAGAATCGGTCCGGTCAGCTGCCTGGGTCATTCTTTCTATGACCTGAGCCATTACAGCAGATCCAGCGGGCTTGACTTTATCGCCCATCACAGGCTGCCACCTATTTCTTTGCCACGAGGAAGATGTTCTGTTGAGGTCCTGCCCTGGGACAAGTAGCACTACTACAACTAAATCTTGACCGGTGCTGCTAGACATGATTCTGTGGCCTGAATAGGGTTTTTCTTTCTCCCCTTTGGCAGAAGATTTTCCAAAAGGAGTTTCAAAAGTCTTCTGCTATGACATGGAAAGCATGGTCACCACTGTGACCCGGCGGGAGGGATCAGAGCCATGCCCCCGTGAAGACAGCCTAAAGCTGTGGAGCCTCTCACGAGCTGGGTCACCCAGCTCCTGGGCTCTCTAAACCTCAGTTTCCTCATCTGCACAATGGACAGATTTTGTTTTTTTGGGGTTGTTGTGGGGATCATGGGAAGACTTTGGAAAAAGACGACCAGTCGCTCTCAGGCCACCTCTGTGTCAGGGCAG
The DNA here is from genome assembly GCF_000313985.2 of Echinops telfairi. Classification (NCBI taxonomy): domain Eukaryota; kingdom Metazoa; phylum Chordata; class Mammalia; order Afrosoricida; family Tenrecidae; genus Echinops; species Echinops telfairi. The sequence continues at coordinate 67,430,990 of NW_022111369.1, read as the reverse complement.
CCCCATGTGTGTCAGAGTAGAACTGTGCTCCTTTGGGTTTTCAAGGTCTGATTTTTTTGCCTTTCTTCTGAAACACCTCTGGGTGGACTTGGACCTCCAACCTTTCAGGTAGCAGGCAAGTGTGTTAGCCCATCAGTTGCTATCAAGTAGATTCATGCAACCCCATAGGACCGAGTAGAACTGGCCCATACAGGACACATGTGGGCTTAGCAGAGAGTCTAATGCTCACTTAGTGCTCAGTAGACCCACAGGGATCTCAAGGCTATAAATCTTTACTGAAGCAGACTGCCTCAATATTCTCCCCTGGAATGGCTGGTGGGTTCAAACTGCTGGCCTTCCGGTTCACAGGCCAGTGTGGTTTACTACTGAGCCACTAAGGTTCTTTATCTGGCACATAAAAACTAAACCAAACACCCAAAACCCAAAAAGTTATACCCCCTCCCATCGAGGGATTCTGACTCATATTTTAAAAACAGATTTTTGGCATATAATTCACACATAATCATATTAAGAAGATAACAATTCAATCATCATCACATCAATTTCAGAACATTTTCTTCTTTCTTGGACTCATTGTTATTAACTCCTCATTTTCCCCAATCTCCCCAGCCAGAGTTCCAAGAAGCCATTAATCCAGTTACTGTCTCTATAGATGTACCTATCCTGGATCTCATATACAGGAAAACATACCAAAACAGCAGCCACACGCACACAACTAACAATAAAAATAAAATAAAACCTCAGTTGAAAAGAAAGTATAAACTATTAATAACTATATCAAGTTTAAAATAGGTCAGGAGGGAGATCAGGTGTTAAAATTTAACCTAAGTGCATCTGCAATAATCCACTTTCCAATGCAGGCTGCATGATAACAAAGCCATTCACACCCCTGGTCGATGATCAGAGGGATTCACCAGAGGTTTAATCGATGTGTATCTCCTCTTAACTTAAAAAAAAATCGAAACAGCTTTAAAATGGGCCAAAAGGAGATGAAATGATTCTGACTCATATTGGGGTACGTAGAGTTTCTGAGATTATACATCTTTATAGACGCAGACAGTCCCAAGGTGAAGCTGGTGGGCTTGAACCATTGACTTCATGGTTAGCAGCGCAATGTCTAACCCACAGCTCCACCAGGGCTCTTCCTGACACATAGTAAGCGCTTAATAATTTTGCATGATGGGTCGTGGTGTTGGGATTATTATGCTGAAGTATTCAAATAATTCTGTGATTTTTGAACTTCGGTGCCATCTAGTGGCTAGGATACTTTAGAATGTGCTATAAACAAACAAACAAACAAGCAACAAACAAAGAAAAACCTCCCCAACTGTTTGTCATCAAGCGGTGCCTGTTCAGGCTGATCCCACGAGTGTCCTACTGAACATGAGCTTTATCGGGGTTTCATTGGTTGTGACCTTTCAGAAGGGCATCGCCAGACCTTTCTTCTGTAGCACCTTTAGGTGGATTGAATTCATAACTGTTCAGTTAGCAGCCAAGTGCCTAAAGTGTGTGTCCCCCACGAGACTCTCAGGTATTGCACCCGCGGTGACTAACCAAAAAACTCAACCTCCCTGCCATCGTGTCCATTCCAAATCACAGTGGCCCTAAGGACAGAGAAATGCCCCTGTGGGTATCTTCAACAGGAGCAGAAATCCTTATCTTTCTCCCTCAGAGTGGCTGGTGCTTCCAAACTGCAGACCTTGCGGTTAGCAGCCCAATGCACACCCCACTGTGCCACCGGGCTTCTGTAGGTCTCTAAAACCCAAGCCCAACTCAACTGCCACTGAGCCCATTCTGACTCATGGAGACCTTGTAAGACAGGGTACAAATGCCCTTGTGGGTTTCCGATCTGAACTCTGAGTAGAAAGCCTTATCTTTCTCCAGTGGGGTGACGGGTGGTTTCAAACTGTTGTCATTGAAGTTGGCAGCCCAACTTGTAACCGCCATGCCACCAGGGCTTCTGTGGGTGACTAAAGGACTGCTCTAGGGGTGCTGAATGACTTAACTGCTGTCTTTAAAGGTAAGTCTTGGGCATGCTGTGGAGGCCAGGAGTCCTGTGGCCTGAGTTGCATTAAAATGGTAGCTAAGTCTTTACAGGCAGAGAAATACAGAGCAGAGGGCCTCCTATGTCTTCTATCTCTAAGAGAGGCCACACAGGCAAACTGTTGGTGCTTCCAATGGGGGCAGGAGCCCCCGGAGCCATACGGATGTAGACTGACTTGGCAGTGTAACGGCCAGCGATGTGATGTGCTTGTGGCAGTTCCTAGTGTGAAACCACTCACTAGCTGAGTGACTGCAGGGTCACTGAACTTCTGGGATGTGGAGAGCAACAGCACCTATCTCGCAGTTTCCATGAGAAGGCACAGGTGCTGAGCAGAGGGTCTAATGCACAGTTTAGGTTTAGTAAATATCAGTGTGTTCCTCGTCACTTCCTCTTCCTCCTGCAGCAGCTACCTGTGCTGAGGAAGCATTTCATTCACCCATGCCTTCTTCGATCAATCACTCATTCCCTGGGTATTTCTTGGAGTTTGTACTATGTGTTAGGCGTGAGCTAGGTGAAGCTCTGCTTCATGGTTCACACAGTGCTTCATGGCTGAGGGGATGGCTTTAAATCCCAGGCAGCTGTGTACCATTGAGCAAGTTGCTGACTGAACAAAAGAACTTTATGGACTTCTATTCCTATCATCGATATTGTGAATTTATAAAATCTATATGACAATTTTTAAAGCAGATGCAAGTTAAATGTCTTGTTTTAAGGCAAGATTTTAAATCTTGCCATCTTACAGATTTTACTGTATTACTGATTTCACAGTAGATGAAAGTAAAGTGCCGTGGCATAGGGAATGCCCCTTGTAAAATTTGCCTAAAAGCACTGTTTGGGCTGGTGGTAGACATAGTTTCTACATTTGAGTGTATCTGGATTTATTCAATTTTATATTTCTGATAGGTCAGCAGACAACTGTTGGGGAACAAGGGAGCCTAATATTTATTTTTATCTATCTATCTAATCAATCTTCTTGTCTTCCTCTTATAATTTATGTTCATATTAGCTATATTTCTTGAACATTGTCCTACTTCAATTCACAAGCTTCCACCCCTAATAAGTCAGGAAGTTTCTGAGGCCTGCTTCCTTCAGAAAATCACGTGCGGACATATGCACTGGAGAAGGGAGACTGCCCCTGGACTAGCCCGAAAGCTGTCTTGGAGCAAGTCCAGCCCCAGTGCTCCGTGGAGGCAAGGGTGGCAAGACTTCATTTGTCTCATGTGCTGTGGACATGTTGTTGGGAAAGACCAGTCCCGGGAGAAGGACATCATGCTTGGTAAAATAGCTAGCTATTGAAAAAGAGGAAGACCTTCAACAGATGGATTGACACGGTGGCTACAAACATAAGAACAATTGTGAGGACGGCACAGGACCCGGCAGTGTTTCGTTCTGTTGTACGGTGGTTTGTTATGCGTCAGAACCACGCGATGGTTCCGATGACAATGACAACAGTAAGCCTTAAAGCAGCGGTATTCGTGACGGACTGGGTTAGGTGTCTTGAGGAGAGGAGAAAGTAGCTTGTGTATAAACAGACACAAGGAAGGGTGCATGCGATTTGATGATATATTAATACAGTCTAATACAATACAATATAATGCACTGTCATACTGTATGCATGAAATATTCCGTGTTACAGGGAATACTATATGTGCATATTGTATATGCATATGTATTACTTGCAATAACATGCATTATTTTCACGATATAAACAATAAAAAAGTAATGCTCGGTCAACTTTCCCATCTGGTGAGCCTACACAGAAGATAACATCTTTAGGATTTTTTTTTTAAGATTGCTGTTGCTGTTTGGTGCCATCTAATTGGTTCTGACCCATAGCGACCTTATGCACAACAGAACAAAACACTGCCTGGTCCTGAGCCATTGTCACAATCATTCCTATGTCTGAGCCCGTTGTTGTAGCCACCGTGTTGATCCAGCTCCTTGAGGGCCTTCCTCTCTTTTGTTGCTCTCCCCCACCCCACTTTACCAAGCATGACGTCCTTCTCCAGACACTGGTGTGGAGATGTAGTATTGGTGTTCAGTGGTTTCCATGGGGAACACCTAGGTTCAACTCCCACCTCATGGGCAGCGATCACATGTCTGTCCCTGGAGAAGCCTTGTGTGTTGCTATGATGCTCAGTAGGTGTCAGGTGAGCTTTTGGACTAAGATGGGCCAGGAAGGCAGGATTGACATCTTCTTCTGAGAATCAACCAATGAAAATCCACTGGATCCCCATGGTTTAGCCCTGAATTGATCGTGAGTGCAGGGCTGGGTAGCTTTTCTTTCTCTTGTGCATGGGATCAAAGTTGGCCAGTTGGTGAGCTGGCAACTACCCACAGCAACAAGTGGAGTGTACTTACTGTGGGGAACACATCGAAATCTATGTGGAGGGAGTGGGGCGAGATATTTCTATCTATCAAAGTGAAACATGGGTTTACACACACACACACACACACACACACACACACACACACACACCTAAAGGTGGGAAATTGGTTCCAAATGTCCTCTACCTGAACATTAATTACGATGATGGTGACGGCGTTGATGGTGTGCCAGGCTCTGTGTGGTAGAAGTGTTCCTCACAGAGCCTCACTAAGTTCTCTAGGAGGTGGATAAGAAACACTATGGTGATGAGGCTGCCACTGCTTTCCCTTCAGCAGCGCTCAGGACTCTCCTGGGGTCAGTTGACTCTGTCTTTCTGAGTCCTCTGGTCCTACAGCGGTGCCGTTTCTCAGACTTCCTGAGTAGCAAACACCTACCTTGACCCTACTTGGCAGCCTGTCTCATAAATTAGTTTTCCTCCACTTAAGTGTGTTCTTCAGACCCAGGAGAATAATTGGAAGTTTAATTTTATAATAGTTAATATTAGTGTGGAGCCTCAGGGTCAAAGCCTTTTACCAAAATCCCACTTTTTAAAAATATATTTCCTTTCCAGCCTCCATTGTTGTGTGGTTTTTCAAAAAAGATTTCTGTTTATACACTGCTGGCAGGGTGAGAACAGAATATTTCCTATACAATTTCAAAACAAAACAAAAACATTTTGGCTTAAAAATGTATTTTTGCCTTTTAAAAATAGGATCTTCTGTTTTCAAGCCATGCTGAAGGGTTGGTTTATTGTCACGGCTCAAGTTTTCCTTCAAGTTGCTATTATGAGCTACATTTCCAGATAGATGGAGATGGCAGATCTTTGGTAGGAATTTCTTTGAAGGCAGTTAACGGAGGAAAAAAAAAATAGTGAGATGATTAGAATAAGCATGTTTAACTGTTGTTCATTAGCTAAGGCTCCCAAACGGCAAGAATGAACTGAAATCTCCTTACGAATGGTCTAAAAATCCCCTTATCACTGAACACATACTTCCATCGCCCCAGCTGTCATGTATCAGATACGCGGATTTGTCTACAACACAATGTGGACGGGAGCCGTGGTGGCAGAGTGGGTTCCACTCTGCACTTTGGGTGCTCACCAGCATGGTATTGAATGTTTGAGACAACTGGAGGTAGATTATGTAAAGCACAATACCACATAGGTAATAAAAATACACTCCCACATATATCGGCTTTATATTTAGCTGGTATTTTGTGTGAAACTTTGTATATAAGTAAATATGAGTAACAAATAAGTGAAATAAAAAATACATGGATAAAATGAAGATGGAAGAAAGAAGGAAAGGAAGGCGGAAGACATGAAAGAAACCCTGGTAGGAGAAGGGATCTGGGAGTGGGGGTGGGGGTGGGGGTGCGGACTTTAACTTGGTACCTGACAAACATTTATAGTAAGTCCTCTCTATCGCAATCTACTGTGTTGTTTGCACGGGCATAAAAGCCTGCTCCGTTTTACAAACAAGTGGGCAATCAGTGGTGTGAAGCTCATACAGAGTACACGGGAGAGGGTAGAGCCCTCTTGAATCTGTGAGCTCTTGTTTTAGGATTCCGTGATGTATCATTGCTAATTCTTGGTTCTGTGAAGGCTATTTGGGGGGTGGGGGTGGGAACTGGGGGGGCTAATGTTCCTACTTCTCCTGATGGCTTGCTGGCACAGGAAGCTTAAAGCATAATCAGACTGTAAAACCTCCTACCAGAGAGGCGATCGCCATTTCAGCTACAGACCCAGCAGATAACAGATGGTTATTCCCTAGTCAGAAGATAAGGGAATGAGCTGGGTTCCTCATTAAAAGCCTCATGGTTTAAGTCTTTAAAGAAAGAGAGGGGGCGGAAAAAGACCCCAGGTCTCTGCTTATTAAGTTACATAAACAGGGTGAAGGGCCCTGCGAGGATGGAAACTCTTGGTGTGACCTATAATTAGAAAATTTCCACCCCGAGAATAAAAAACAGGCTGCGTGCCTCTTCCTGACCCCACTCACCCAGAAAGCCCCAACCCAGGTGGGAGATGGATAAGCAAACACCCAGGAAAGGGAGCAGGAGCCAGGCCGCTCCCTTGCCTTGCTCCTGGGGTGATAGGCTGGGGTCAGCGGATGGAACAATTTAAATCATCCAGAAAGCGACCAGAGGAAGAAATGGCCTCGCCTTCACGAATTGTAATGAACCCAACAGCGCAGTGGGAGTCCGTGCGGGCGCACCTTTCCCTCTGTGGTTGCTAACGACAGAGCCCAGACTGCTGCCCAATTACCCGGGATCAAGTAGATTCTTGACCTTAGCAAAAAGATCTGCATTGGTGTTATGGAATAAATCGTGTCCGTCTGTCTCCGTCTCCCTCACCCCACTCCATGCCCCCAAAGTGTGTTGAAGTCCTAACTCTTGTATATTCATGTAAATATGTTTTCTTTTATTATGCTAATGAGATGATGACTAGCGCAAGGGTGGGTCTTAATCACTCTTTAATGGTGTCTTCTAAAACGAGCAGAGCCAACACAAAGACTCACAGGGGGAAGACAGATGCTAAGGAATGCCAAGTGACACCCAAGAATGCCAAGGCTGGTCAGGGGCTACGACAGGAATGACCTTCCGGTAGAGCCCATAATGCGATTTGGACTTCTAGACTCTCAGACTCTGAGACGATAAGTCCCTGTTCTTGTGGGTGTCCCTTTGATGGCTGCACAAAGTAACGGATGGGGTGTTGCAGCCTCTCGCCACCACTTCGGCATGCACCCGCTGTGCCTCGGGGACTTGCTCACCTGCTTCCTGGGGTGGTTTAGTCTGGGGGGGCCTTGGAAAGGGTGGAATGCATGCCAGAACAAGAGCATGGCTAGGGAATCCGCACCAGACACTAGCTGCAATCCCGCGGATTCTAGCCTGGAGCAAACCCCGGAGTGTCCCAGCCCAACTGTGCGCCCCGGGAGAATTCAGTGGCTGGTTTTGGAGAAGTACAATGCCAACTCGTTTTTTTTCCAAGGTGCTTCTGGTGGATTTGAACTTCCAGTCTTTCCGTTAACAGCTAGGAGTGTTCCTCATTTGTACCACAGCTGCACAGATCCTTCCACATGCTGATTCTTGTGTTACATATGTTAGATACGACTTTGCGTACTGTGCTGTAAAAATGATCAGTGAGCTAAAGTGTGTTAGAGACTCACCAAACTCATTGCCATTGAGGTGGCTGCCGCAGCACAGTGATCTCACAGGACAGCGTAGTGTTCCGTGGATTTCTGAAGTGGCTAAGCTTTCTGAGAAGAAAACCTCATCTTTCTCCTCAGAGTGGCTGGTGGGTTTGAACTGCTGACCTTGGGCGTCGTAGCCCAACATATAACCCACTCCACCACCCAAGCCTCTGTTTTATACGGACTCTGGGCTTTATTCGAGGTGGACAGATCCTGCGTGAGGGGTTTAGTTAGTGATCGCAAGGGTTTTGTAGGCCGCTAGCACCTCTACTGTGTCTCCTGGACACTATGCATCGATCAAGGTACAATCATGAAAGGCCAGCACTCTTCCCAATGCCACACTCTACACTAGGGGACCACATGTGTCCTGGAAGGATGTGGAATTAGATCTTGATCAGCTCATTTGTTTGTTAGGTGAGCTTGGGGAAAGCCTCTGTTGTAAAATCTCTATGTAAAAATGTAGATAAGGGCATTGATCTTGGTGGTTTGTTGGTATAGTCTATGAGTCAACAGAATGGTCAAGTGAAGACCAGGACTGCATTTCAAGTACATATCACAATGGCTGGAACATAGTAAGTGCTCAATTAATACAGGCTGCTTTGACTTTTGGTTCAATTTCTCCAATACCTTTTTGCTATTTCCTTTAAAAAAAAAAAAGGCATTACTGAACTGAGGAATCTTAAATAAATCTCTTAACCTCTCTAGACTTTACTTTTGATCTAATAAAGAAGTTAAATTTGTCAGCCTCTCATTTCTACTCTATCTGATGAAGAGGAGATGGTTTCAAAAATCAAAACTACCCTCAAATGAAGCCAGCCTGCCCCCAGTGGATAAGTCATCACCTTGAAGCATATCTAAAAGCAGTTAGTATTAAAAAACAAAACCCATTTTTTAAAAAAAGAAAATCTTAAAATTGTAGCAGACTTTAATAGTCACATAAAAATGTTCTGGTTTGCCCTTGGATAGTCCTGATTCGTGTCTGGTTTCTCATTCTCCATTCTTGTTGGTGTACTTTCTATTCTCAAAGGTGTATAAGTTTAGAAGATAAAGTTATATGGTCCTTCATCTGTGAGTGGTGAGGAAAACTCGCTCTCAGGCAAATGAGCAGCTTCCCTCAGCTCAAAGCATGCTGTTGGGCTCTGGAGATCCAGAGCAGCCCACCTTTGGAGGAAATCTAGAACCATAACATACGAGGGTGAGTGTAATATTGAAGGAGATTTAGCTCAGGAGGGACACTGTAACTGACTTGAAAAGCTTGAAAACTATTAAAACCCTTTAGAAACAAGAGTCAGTTATAAGCTCACCAAATGGGGCACTTGCTAGATTAATACTGGCCCATTAATGCCATCATATACCTCCATGTGCCAGATATGGGAATATGTCTATAGTACAATATTAAATATTTGTTAGTTAGTGGCAGAGAATATATAGACTATGGTCTCCTTTATACCAAAGCACATGCATGTATTTTATATAAGTATGTATATAGATACTTATAACTTTGCATGCAAATAAAAAATGTCTAGGTAAATACAGTGGGAAGACCACAGTTAAGCAGGGTTCTCTCTGGGGAGTAGAATTTGGTGAAGTATAACAAAGAGACTTTGATTTTTGTATTGTATAATTTTTTTTACAATACTTTACATTCTGATGGGAGAAAGACAGCACTTTCTATTCCTGTAAAGAGTTATGTTGTTGGAAACTCGCAGGAGCAGTTGCTCTGTGTCTTCGGGTCACTATCAGTTGGCATCGACTTGATGGCAGTGAGCTTAGTTTAGGTTGCATATTAAGCCATTATGTCATTAAAATTAATACACAAAAATATTTTTAGCAACAAATGGGAAAAAATTCTAATGAATGAAATGAATGCACAATATAAGGAAGGGAACTAGAACCAGTAGATTCAAAGGGAAAATGTGAACTTCTCTTCTCTGGCGACGCCCAAGCAGTGGTTGGAGAAGAATCTGTCACTGCCATCAGAGGTCTCAGACATTTGATGGAGTGCTGGGTTAGTGATCTGGAAGGCTTCTGTCATCCCTGGGACTCTACTGCTTTTGGAAATTCTGTGAGGTCAAACCACCTTTTGATAACTACACTTGTAATTCTTTTAAACCATATCTTGGGTCTAAAATTAGAAACAAAAATCTCTCTATAACTATTACCAGAGTCGTTGAGCAATCAAGCAGTTAATGTTCTGGGATGCTAACTGGAAGGTTGGAAGTCTCCTTCTACCAAGAGGCCTCTCAGAAGAATGGCCTGGTGCTCCACTTCTGAAAGGCAGCTGTGGAGCCTGGTTTTAGTCTGGTGCAAATGTCAACTCAGCAATCACAATTAGTATATGACCATTACTAATAGTCTCTGCTTTAAGATTTCCTCTGGTCAGTGTTTTTGTTATGGAATATTTCCCGAGTGGTTACCTTGTTGCAGACATTGTGCTTTACATACACAATTACCATTTTCACAAGAGTTCATGCTGTTGTTATTGCTGGGTGCCACTGCGTTGGCTCCAAACCATAATGACCCTGTGCACAACTGAACAAAACGCTGAACGGTCCTGCGCCATGCTCACAATTGTTCCAACACCTGAGCCCATTGATGCTGCCTCTGTGTCAATCCATCTCATCCAGGGCCTTCCTCTTTTTCGCCACTCTTCAATTTTACCAAACATGACGTCCTTCTCCAGAAACTAGTCTCTCCTGACAACATGTCCAAAGTATGTAAGACGAGGTCTTGCCATCCTTACCTCCAAGGAGCACTTTGGCCATACTTCTTCCAAGAAGGATGTGTTTGTCATCTAGCAGTCCACTGTACTTCCAATAGTCTTCTCCAGCACCCCCAATTCAAGCGCATCTATTCTTCTATGGTCTTCCTTATTCAGTGTCCAAGTTTCACATGCAAACAATGCAATGGACAATATCATGGCTTGGTGGGAGACTATCCCACCTTAGTTCTCAAAGTAACATCATTGCTCTTCAGTACTTTTAAGAGGTCTTATGCAGCAGACCTCTTAAATGCTGCTACTTCCATGAGCATTGATTATGGATCCAAGTAAGACAAAATCCATTGCAACTTCAACCCTTTCTCCATTTATCAAGATTTTACCTGTTGGTCCAGTTGTGGGGACTTTGGTCTTTCTTTTTTTTTTTAAATCATTTTATTAGGGGCTCATACAACTCATATCACAATCCATACATACATCAATTGTGTAAAGCACATTTGTACATTCATTGCCCTCATCATTCTCAAAACATTTGCTCTCCACTTAAGCCCCTGACATCAGGTCCTCAGTTTTTCCCCTCCCTCACCCCTCCCCCCTTCCTCATGAGCCCTTGATAATTTATAAATTATTATTTTGTCATATCTTGCCCTGTCCGATGTCTCCCTTCACCCACTTTTCTGTTGTCCGTCCCCCAGGGAGGAGGTCACATATAGATCCTTGTAATAGGTTCCCTCTTTCCAACCCACTCTCCCTCTACCCTCCCAGTATTGCCACTTACACCACGGTCCTGAAGGGATCATCTGCCCTGGATTCCCTGTGTTTCCAGTTCCTATCTGTACCAGTGTACATCCTCTGGTCTAGCCAGACTTTGGTCTTTCTTACATTCAGTTGTAATCCATACCGAAGGCTGCAATCCTTGATCTTCATCAGCAAGTGTTTCAAGTTCTCCTCACTTTCAGCAAGCAAGGCTGTGTCATCTGCATACTCCAGGCTGGCAGGTGGTTAATGAGTCCCTCCAAGAAATCAGTGTCTCTTCAGTCACATTTCCAGTGCCCTTGGACCTGAGGGCCCATCTCTGACCATGTTCTGCTCCCTTGGCTGGGACGCACAGTGTTGGAAATGCTTCCAAGCCATGCATATGGTCTTCAACCGCTTCTTCCTCCAAAGTGGGGAGTCATGCCTTTCCTCCTTGTCTGTTCTTAGTCTGGTACCTCCTCTTTAATCTGTTTATTTTGGGTGACCCTGCTGGCATTTGAAATAGCCGTGCTATAGCTTCCAGCATCACAGCAACACACAAGCCACTACAGTGTGACAAACAGACAGACAAGTGTTGGAGTACATGATAAGCATTGTTATGATTCTTCCCGATTTAAAGATGTTTGGTTCTTCCCAACTTAAATACGGAGGCCAGAACAGGTCAAGCAACTTGTCCAAGATCACAGAGTTAAGAGCATAATGGAGATGGAGATGCTAATTCCCCAAGAATCATTCGGTCCCTCTTTAATTGCATAAAGAAAAGGGACCTTAATGGAAAGTGAACTCCCCTCTAACAATGGTTTCTGATTAATCTAAGGCAATAATTATAATAAAATGTTTTAAAAATTCCCCTCCCATCTTATTGTAACTCAGGTGATGATTTTAAATTTGTTTACCCTTCTGAGGAAAGGACCTTTGTCTTGGTGACCCCAAGACATCCGACTTTCTGGGTGAGTGGGCTGGGAAAATTCAAGGGACAAGTATGGTGATTATAAACTCGTAGGTCACCGAGGCAAAGGTACCAGTGATGGATCACTAAGGCTAAAAACATGAAAACCAGAAGACAACGGTCTTGAAATCCAAGCAGGAGGACTTTTCTAAATCCCTTAGTTTGCTTCTGAAATTTGTAAATGACAGGGCTTGGGTGGCCTTTCTTTCCCACTAAGAAGGAGAAGCCTTGTTACCAGGCTTGCAGATTTACACTGTGTAGTAAGTCAATATCCACCTCTTTCTAGTCCTAAGCAGCTATGGAAAGAAGAAAAGTGGATGGGAGAGAGAAAAGGAAACGGGGAAGGAGAGGCGGGCGCCTGAGTCTGTATGCCTTTTTTGTTTGCAAGCCCTAAGGAAGGATATGTATTAAAACCAGACAGAGAAGTTTCAGGAAATCTGAAGGTTGGGGCTTTTTCATGTTTCTTGGGCAGAGCCTGGGAAAATTGTAGTCTACGCAATACATCTGATCCTGGAAACACGTGCTGGCCTGCTGACTAAAGATCAAAGATGGCTCTGCAAGGTTTCTGGGTGGACTCGAGTTCCTGGTTTCCTGAGATGTGGAGGCTGGAGTGACATGGCCTCGTCTCTCTAGTGGGTCCCAGAAGGTGAGCAAAGCTGGCTACTTCCGCTGTCCTGCCAGATTGTCTGGTGGACTTCGAGACCGTGTCCCTGGAAGAAGTAGAGACTGGGCCTCTTTCAGACTTCTGAAGTAAGAAAGTTGAGGGAGGGCTATAGTGTAGGTACCTGAAGACGACCAAAGGGCTCTAACATTAGAGGCAGCCTGGGCTCACTGAAGACCAGATGCAGCCAGAGGGCCTTTGCCCACCAAAGCTAGGGGGAAGCGAAGTCCCATTTCTGTCTTCACTCGGCCAGACTGGAATCAGACCCGATCCAGATCTCAGCCAGTCAGGGGGGAGCTGGATGGCTCAGGGATATGAGACTGAGAGCCACAGTGTCCAACCGAACATTCTGTGATGATGGAAACATTCTATATGTTCAGTACAACAGCCACGAGTCACCTCTAGCTACTGGGCATTTTAAAATGCAACTATTGTCACTAAGAAATTGAATCTTACATGCGACTTAATTTTCATTTAAAATGGAATAGCCATAAATGACCAGCAGCGACTATACTGGACCGTGTATGTCCTAGAGGGACTGTTTCACACAATGTGTTGAATTATGTTTTAAAGTTAATAGTTTGAAAGTTAAAATAGCTCCTCTCCAACAACCATAAGGGACAGCTGTGAGAATGGCACAGGACGAGGTCACAATTCCTTCAGTTGTGCAGACTGTTGCTATGGGTCCTAACCAAATTGATGGACCTAACAACAAAAACAAGCGGGGATTATAAAGAAGAGCAGGTTTGTTTCAAATCAAAGAGAGCAGCACTCTCTTCTTGGCACATCCAATTGTTGTGAGTTGTATTTTTGGTCCCTCCTCACTATTGCAAATGAATATGTATTCATTATTGCAATTCTGGAAAACATAGATGAGATGATAGGAGACTTGATGTCATGGATTGAGTTGTGTCCCTCTAAGTATGTGTCAACTTGATTGGGCCGTGATTCCCAGTGGAATGGAGGCTATGTAATGTTGTAATTTAGCAGTTACGATGTGATCAGAGGAGATCAAGCAGTCAACTCTAAGGGGATTAGGGTGGTGTGGTAGTTAAGATTTTGTGTCAATTTGTCTGGGCCAGGATTCGCAGTAGTTTGTCACTGAAGACCTACGACTCAGACGTGCCCTCCCTTAGCTGTTGTTGTACTGTGTGTTCCTAAAGTTTATGTCACTGGTTATTTCAATGTCAACAGGGTCACCCAGAGTGGACAGGTTTTGGCCCAGCTTCCAGACTAGGAACAGACTGCAAAGAAGGAACACCCTGTCTACTTCAGAGGAATTAACCACTGAAAACCTCATGGGGAGCATCAAAGCACTGTCAGTCACTGAAAACTCTAATGAACAGCAGCAGAACATTGTCAGAGATAGTGCCAGAAGGTGAGACCCTGAGATAGTGGTACTCAAAATATGACCGAGGAAGAGCTGCCTTCTCAACGTACAGCCGACCATCATGGTGCTGATGGAGTCAAGCCTGCGGAGCGAGCACCTCTGGGAATTCGTTTGCGGACGAATCGCCACTCATTGTGAGAAGCAGCAGCTGCACACATCATTTAACAATTAGAACATGTGATGTATAAAGTAAGAAACGCCTTTTTTTTAAACAGCACAAAAGGCAACTATGCACGTGGACGTCCCCAGATGGAACACACAGAGGTCAAACTGACTACGTCTGCGGGAAGACACAATGGCGAAGCTCAACATCAGCAGCTAAAACCAGGCCTGGGGCTGGCTGTGGAACAGACCATCAAGTGCTCAGGTGTAAGTTCAGGTTGAAGCTGAAGAAAATGAAAACAAGTCCTGAGAGCCAAAATAGGACCCTGAAGATATGTCACCCGGATTTTGAGAACCTTTCAAGAACAAATTTGATGCATTAAACACTAATGACAGAAGCCCTGATGAGCTGTGGGAGGACATAAGAATGATCACACACAAAGAAGCAAAAGGCCATTCAAGAGATTGGAAAGAAAGAAAAGATCAAAGTGGATGTCAGAAGAGACTCTGAAACTTGCCCTTAATCATAGAGTAGCTAAAGCAAATGGAAGACATGATGAAGTCAAGGCGCTGAAGAGAAAAGTTCAAAGGGCAACTTGAGAAGACAAAGTAAAACATTATAATGAAATGTGCGAAGATCTGAATTTTAGTAATACACAAAGGAAGATTATGCTCAGCACATCTTAGTCTGAAAATCTCGAGAAAAATTCAAGCATTGAGTTACAATATTGAAAGATACTTTGGGCAAAATACTGACTAATGCAGGAAACATCAAAAGAAGGTGGAAAGAATCGCCGTACCAGAAAGAACTAGTTGATATTCAACCATTTCAAGAGATCGCATGTAAACAAGAATCAGTGGTGCTGAAGGAAGGCGTTTAGACTGCACTAAAAGCAAAGCTCCAGGAATGGCTGGAATACCAACGGAAGTGTTTCAGCAAGCTGATGAAGCCCTGGAAGCCCTCCCTCGTCTATGCCAAGAAATGTGGAAGACAGCTGCTGAGCCAACTGACTGGAAGAGGTGTATATTTGTACTCATTCCAAAGAGAGGGGACCCAACTGAATGCTCGAACTATAAAGCAATATTATTGATATCACATGCAAGTACAATTTTACTGAAAACCACACAACAGTTGCAGGGATACATTGACAGGGAACTGCCAGAGATTCAGGCCAGAGTCAGAAGAGGACGTGGAACAAGGGATATCATTGCTGACGCCAGATGGATCTTGGTTGAAAGGAGAAACTACCAGAAAGATGTTTACTGTGTTTCAATGACTAGGCCACGGCGTTGTACTCTGTGGACCGTATAAACTATGGACAGCATTAAGAAGAATGGGACATGGATCAAGAGGCAGTTGTATGAACAGAACAAGGGAATACTGCATGAATTAAAATCAGGAAAGGTGTGTCAGGGCTATATCCTCTCACCATCCTTATTCAGTTTCTATATCAGAGAAGCTGGGTTATATGAAGAAGAGTGCAGCATCAGAATTGGAGGAAGGCTCATTAACAACCTGCCAGCCTGTGGTATGCGGAGGACACAACCTTACTTGCCGAAAGAGAGGAGGAATTGAAGCACTTGTTGATAAAAACCAAGGATTGCAGACCTCAGTACGGATTCCTACTCAATGAAGGAAGACCAAAGTCCTCACAACCGAACCAATAAGTTACATCATGATAAATGAAGGAAAGGTTGACATTGGCAAGGATTTTGTCTTACTCGAATCCCCAATGAATGCTCACGGAAGCAGTAGTCAAGAGATCAAAAGAAGCATTGCATTAGGTAAATCTGCTGCATAAGACCTCTTTAGAGTATTGAAGAGCAAGGATGTTTCTTTGAGGACTTA
>NW_022111369.1:67412185-67413173 GCF_000313985.2 Echinops telfairi | reverse complement strand
GGGAGACTCATGTGTGTGTAAGAGAGAACTTTATATCAAAAAGCAATTATACATTAAGAAAACAACCCAGTCCACTCCAGGTTAAGTCCATAAATCTAATATTACCCCATATGTCTGATACCAATCTATAAATTCCTTTTCAAATTCATGCAACACATCCAATGATGCCAATGCAGGAAGATCACAGGCCAGTGGGTGGAGAGTCTTGTGGATCCAGGGGTGGTGTAAGCATCTCAGGGCTGGCATGGGTCTCCAGATGGCTCCTCCAGCTTCAGGGCTCTAGCATAGCTCCATGTGCCTTGTCATGAGGAATACTAAGCCGAGAGTGTCTGTGTCCCGCCTTCAGCGAGGTACTTATCTCTGTAGCATCTCCAAATGAGATCAGCAGCAACCAGATTGACAGGCTAAACTCCACCCCTTCACTCTCAGTGGCTTCAAGTTGGCACAAAATTAGGTAACTACCACAGGTACTAACATGATACTAAGGACGTAGATCAATGGAATAGAAACCGAGAGTCCAAAGATAAAACAGTCTCTTCAATAAATGGTACCGAAGCATGCAAAAATAAATAAATAAATAAATAAAGTTGGGCGACATTTCATACCATATAAACATGACCCCAGAGAGAATCAAAGACTTAAATGTAGGAAATACAATCGTATGACTCTTAGGGTGAAAGAGACAACTGCATCTAGGCTTAGTTTTCAGCAATGAGTTCATGTCTATAACATCAAAAGCATGAGCAATAAAAAACCCAAACAGACCAATGGGTTCTCATTAAAAGTGAAAAAAACATTTGTGATCAAAAGTTTTCACCAGCAAAGTGAATAGGCAATTTTCCTTTTTTACTTTAATGAATATCCTATGTCACATGTGTGGAGGTTTATGTAAGTGCATGTGCAAATGATTAAAAGTGGACTCATACAGTTTTTATCTCTTTAGGCAAGACCTGAATAAAGTGCTAAAGAGCAAAAACTGTCACTTTGA
>NW_022111369.1:67406561-67409561 GCF_000313985.2 Echinops telfairi | reverse complement strand
CTTGAACCTGCTTTCTTCTTGCCCTGGTTTCTCTCTCCCCTGAGTCCCACCTTCCTGTATAGCGAAAGAACCCTCAAAACCAAATGTACTGCCATCAAATCAATTCTGACTCATAGTGACTCTGTAGGACAGCATGGAACTGTCCCTGAGGGTTTCCAAGGCTGGAAATCTTTATTGGTATAGAAACCTCATCTTTCTCCCATGGAGTGACTGATGGTTTCAAACTGCTACACCAGAGGTTAGCAACCTAGTTCATAACGCACTAAGCTGCCAGGGCTCCTTTACGAAAGAACAGGGGCAGACCATTCACCTCACTTCAGGCCAGTTGAAGGAGTCCTGGCGGGGAAGTGGTAACACGTTGGGCTGTGAACTGCAAGGTCAGCAGTCTCAAACCACCCACGCCTCCGAGGGAGAAAGATGGGTTTTCTACTCCCGTGAACAGTTACCGTCTTTGAAGCCCAGAGGCGTAGTTCTACCCTGTCCGATGGGGTCCCTAGGAATTGACATTGGCTCAATGTCAGTGAGTTTTTGCCTTTTTCTTTAGAACAGTTGAATATTTGCCAGGCTTAAGTTGAATGGAACGAGGTAGGTCCATCCTTCTGGATTGGAGTAGAGTGCTCCACTTATCTACACTTAAGATTTCAAAGGTAAAGAGGCCTAAGGTTGTTTCCTGTTTATGGAAACTCAAGCTTTCCTCACCTGTCCTTCCTGTTCCCTACTTCCTGTCTGTGCCCCAACAACTTCCTGTTCTGTGCCGTGCCATGGAAGCTGGCCTGAGCAGAGCACGTGGGATGGTCAAGTTTGAGAGGGTCCCCGCTACGTAAAGTCATTTTCCATTCCATTTACTCAGCAATAAATTAGTCACAAAATCCCACTTCCCAGTTGACTAGTTTAAAAATGTTTTCTCAGCCGGATTGCATTTTCTCAATGGCAAATCATTACTGGAGGTGCCCTTCTCCTTGAGACACACTCAAGGTACTAAATAACAACAAAAGTACAGGGAACAGGACAGGCATTTCTTGCCTATTGTTGTCTTCATATTGTAGGGATTACCGGTCTGAATTGTATGTTAGCGTGAGTAAGAAGTCACCAGAAAGATAGCTGTAAAATGATTTTATTCATCTTATCCCCACATGTCAATACATGCTCCGGGCATGACATTAAAAAATCACCCAAAGGCTTAAAGTGAAAAGTAATTATCCACCTTACCCCAAGTTCCCAGAGGGGTTCTTTTCTCCGAAGATAACTACTATCGACAGTCTCTTGGGAGATAGCAATGTCTACAGAGGTAACCTTGTGTGTAACCACATTGAGCTTGAAGCGTGGCTCAATAGTCCAGATTGAGGTGTGTTGTAAATGTGAACAACACATCACATTTCAGAGACAGGTGAGAAAGAAAACTATATAATAAATATTTTTTTTAAATTGGTTGCCTGTTGGAATACCTTTTTGGGTAATTAGTAAATAAATTTCTCTTATTTTCTTTTGACTTTTTTTGGTAGCTACTAGAAGAACTTAAATGAAATATATGGCCCACAGGTGTTACTTCATTATATTTCTCCTGGCAATGCAGACCTAGACAGGTGTAAATACACACATAGACATACTGTGTGCATGTGCATGTGTGCCTCCCAACATAATATTCTGTGTCCTTCATTTTCTCTGAACAACATATTTTGGCTATTGTCTTACCTAAGAACATAAAGAGATTTAAAAGATGATTTATAATACTATATAAAACAGCATCTGTATAACCGGTTCCCTATTAGTGGACATTTAAGTAGATTTCCTCTTTCTCTATATGAGGGGGTACCTCTCAAAATATGAAAATTTTTTTTCTCAAAGCTATGTATTAAATTTTTTTTGTTTTACAAAACCACCTTATCACCTTCAAAATACTCCCCATGACACTTAATACATTTGTCTTAAGTATGAGTAATTACTTTTCACTTTAAGCCTTTGGGTGATTTTTTAATCAATCCATTAACTATGTCAAAATGAAATCTGCTATTCCATTCTTGTAAACATTTTTCAAACTGATCTGTTTGAATGGCTGGCAGCACCTCCCTCATGCTTTTCTTGACCTCTTGTACATCTTCAAATTGCTGTCCTTTCATGTCCCTCTGCATTTGCAGAAGCAAAAAGAAGTCACATGGAACAAGGTCAGGCATGCTGTAAATTGCCAAAAACAGGTGTAGTGAGATGGCTGTGAACAGGTGCATTGTTGTGGTGGCAAAACCAGTCCCCCATCTGTCACAAATCAAGCCTTTTTCTTTTCATACCAGTTACACAATCTTTTCAGAACCTGTAAATAGAAAGGTTGATTAACAGTCTGACCTGGTGGAACGAACTCCAAATGCAACACCAGGGGACATTTTTGTCCATTCAGGAAGTTGACAGACATCCAGAATGAGCTTTGTCATCAATCGACATTCCACTTTTTTTGAAACAAGAAAACCACGTGTACACTTGAGTTTTCCCCACAGCGCTGTCTTTGTAAGCTGTGTTCAACATCCCAACAGTTTCTGTGGCATTTTTTCTGATCAGGAAACAAAATTTCACAGCCACATGCTGTTCACTTAAATGGGCCATCACAAAAAAAACTAGGTCGGAGTGAAACTGCTTTTTTGAAAAAATTCATTGGTGACCAGAGAGAACCTTCCCAAGCGATGCCACTGGGTGCACTAACTCATAGCTAGTTGCTGGATGCTCACCTATTGGGAAAAATGCATACTACCTAAGCTCTGCTCCACCCAGAGCAATTCTGAGTTTGTTTGTTTTTTGATAGCCCCTTATCTCTCTCTCTCTCTCTCTCTCTATCTGTCTATCTGTTTATCTATCTACCTACCTATCATCTATCCAGCCAGCCAGTCAGCAGTCTGTCTTTCTATTTGGTGTCGCCTTCCAGTTGGTTCAGATGCATAGTGACCGAGTACACTGAGTACAATAGAAGGAAACACTGCCGAGTCCTGTACCATCCTTAAAATTGTTGTTATGGTC
>NW_022111369.1:67401066-67406461 GCF_000313985.2 Echinops telfairi | reverse complement strand
GTCTCTGGCACAAAGCAGCAGGCCCTTGACGTACACATGCGCGCGCGTGTGGTGTGTGTGTGTGTGTGAGAGACAGACAGACAGACAGACAGACAGACAGACAAACAGAGAGAACACTGAGATACAACTGCAGGAGTCACCAGACACAACCCTGCTTTGCCAAGAATGATGTCTTTCTCCCCGGACTGTTTTCTTCTGATAACAAGTTCAAAATACATGAGACAAAGTCTAGCCATCCTTGCTTTTAAAGAGCATTTTGGTTATACATCTTCCAAGATAGATTTGTTTTTAATTGTGTTAGTTCATGGCACAAACACACACACACACACACACACACGTGCATATTTAATTTTTAAAGATTTTACAGATAATGTTATAATACTGTGGATTTCACACATATGACATATCTTCTGGGAAAAGTTTTAAAGTGAAATTGCTGAGTCAAGGAATATTTGCATTTTTAAAATGGCCGATATTGTCAAGTTTATCTCCTTAGAGGATATCTCAATGCAGACACGCTTAAGCAATGAAAGCAGCAGCATGCTCCTTTCACTAACTCCTACCAACATAATGTCTTAGCAAATATTTTTCTTTGCCAATCTGACGGGTTAACAAGAAAATCATTGCTATCTGATTGACAGATTATTTGGCCATAAATATTTGTTTAAAACAGAGCTTCTAGCTATAGCTGTTAGTTTTCATATAGTAAAAAGGTTTCTAAATAACTTTCATATATTTTCTCATTTAACTCTTATAATACCCAATGACCTAAGCATTTTTCTCCCCTAGGAGTCAGCTGAGTTGGGGTAAGGAAGAGAAATCAACATTTGTGTGTTCTGTTCTAGGGGCACAAGTAACCCCAAATTCAAATATAATGATAAAGAGACATTTATGAACTCTCCAACAGGACAAAGACAGACAAGTCATCTGGGGAAGGGAGACCATCAGCAAGAGGCCATCAGGCTATGCGAAGATTCATAGCCAAGTGGCCACTTAAATAGGACACGGAGACCAAAGGAAACTGTTTGAAAATGATAATTGGTTGGCAGATTAATTCATTATAGACATAGGTGGGGTAACAAAATGGAGAAAGGGCTCATGATTGGGACAGGTACACTCTTGCAGAATAGAAACGTTTACAAGATTGAGTCAGGGCCCTCTGACCAAGACTGTCAGGGTATGACTCATGACTGTGCACCCCCTAATTCAACTCTCAACCCACTGCCATCAAGTCTCTTCCCACAAGAGCAAACCTACAGGACAGAGGAGCCCAGGTGGCCTAGTGGTTTCCGAGTTAGGCTGCTATGGCAGGGGAAGCAGTTCAAATCCACAAACAGCTCTGTGGGAGAAAGATGAGGTTGTCTACTCCCATTAAGATTTACAGCCTGGGAAACCAACAGGGGCGGTTCTATAGGGTAGACTATGAGTTGGAATGGACTTGATGATGACAGAATTTTAGTTTGGAGTCTCAACTGTACGGCACCATAGATGAGGCTTTCTACTCCCAAGAAGATTTAGAGACCCAGAATCCCCAAGACCAGTTCTATCCTGCCTTCTAGGGTCACTTATGAACCTGAAGCTGTTAGGTTTCTCAAGTGGGAAATACCTCAGTTCTTGACTTCGCACGAGAAAGAATGTACGCCGAACCCTGGTTTGTGATCCAAGTGGGTTTTTATAAGGGACAGAAGTTTCAGGTTTTACAGTCACAGAACACCGGCAACCTCATGGGACCGCACACCCACACGTGGTGGCCTGAGGTCAGAGAGAGAAACAGTGGCACCACTGAGCAGAGGTGCTCTCAGGTTCCGGCCATTAGGGCCTTTTGCTGGGAGGTGTGGTTGATGGTACTGGTTGACCCCATTGGCTGAATTAAATCCACCTGGCCTAGTTTGGGCCACCCCAGGTGTACTAGCCACCTGGCTCGGGGCCTGAATTGGTGCATCCCCAGTAGACACCCTGGTCCCTGTCTCTAACTATCTAACAAAACAACTCAATGGCAGTGAGATAGGGCAGCCCTTTGGTTTCTGAGGCTGTCAATCTGTAAGGAGCAATAGATTCATCTTCTCCTGTGGAGCATCTGCTAGATTTGAACTAGTGACGAACTAGTCCAACTTTCAACCCACTATGCCCTCCCCAGTGTCCATCCAGGGCATATAAAAGCAAGTGCCTGAGGGTGAGGCTGTGTGTCCCTGGGTGGGTTAGGGGACTGGTAGTATCCCTTTCAAATACTCTCTGTCTGAGGGCAAAGCTTGTCACACTGCCTGCCATTGATTAGAAAAAAACTCACTGGAAGTTGAAACTATGTGGACACTTAACAATGAATTTAGCGTGCCTTGGGTAAACTCTAGTCTTCTGCAAACCAGAATTTAACCCTAATACATTTCTAAATACTGTATGCACTATATAGATAATCTCATGTAATTCTCAACACAATATGGAACTAGTTTTTATAGACTTTATGATTCCCATTTTACAGAAATTGAGATGCAGTGTATCCATGTGACTGATCAGGCATCAGGTAAACAGAGTGGTAATGGTGCAGCTTTGCAAAGTTAAAATTGAACTGCAGCTCCACTACTGTACTGCGGTGTGAACTTGGACGAGTGTATTAATATGTAAAATAGGGAAATCAAAATGTGCCTAATGGAGAGTGGGTCAAAATTAATCGAGATAGTATATGTAAGTGTTTAATCTCAGTCTCTGGCACAAAGCAGCAGGCCCTTGACGTACACATGCGCGCGCGTGTGGTGTGTGTGTGTGTGTGAGAGACAGACAGACAGACAGACAGACAGACAGACAAACAGAGAGAACACTGAGATACAACTGCAGGAGTCACCAGACACAACCCAGGATTTCGGTTTCCTGTGTTCCCCACCCCGTCATTTTCTCTATTCTGGTGACTCAGTCACTTCTGGGCACAAGGACTTGGTTTGACCCATTTTTCATGTGTGTGAGTTGGGGGAGGGGAAGGGAAGAGGAAGGGAGGCGAAAGGGGATATTTACAAGGCTTTGTGTGCCTGGCGCTTCCCTCTAATTTTGGAAGGCCTTGATCCTCACATACCACAACATCTTCCTTGAATGGGCCCTCAGGTGAATGCTCTTAGGAGCTTGGCTTAAAACCTTGGAGCAAACGAAGTGTGTAAGCCCCATGGGTATTCCAATGAGAGCCAGACAACCCTGCTAGGTGCCCGGAGACTCCTGTGGAAACCGCCCAGGACTTCAGGATACTATGGATGCTCTCAGGGAAGTGGTGGATTTAGCTGCCCCAAATCACAGTGGATCATTAAGACAGAGCAAAACCACCATTGTGAAATCCAGCGGAGCCTTCCTGTGAATTTCTAGCGGTCTTTAGTCCGTGCCTTTTGAAATTAAAAAAAAAAAAAGTGACCGGAAGTAAGTGATCAGGAAATGCGGGACAATAGGCTTTTCCTGGAAGAATGGCGCCCCGCTGATGACTAAGCGCTCAGATATGCTGGGCTTCCCTAACCCTTCAGACAGGCCGAGACCAGGCGCCCTGGCCAGGAAGGGGCCGAAGAGAACTCACGGAGCATGAGAATAGACAGTTGAGTTGAAGGACATAACTGACAACTCCTGTCTGCTGTTAGTGGATGTGAGATGATGGCAAGGTTACACTGCATCTGGACGCTACCCAGGTATTTGTTGGCAGCAGCTGCTGCTTGCGGACACCTTTACAGTGTTCTCAGGAGGAGAGGGGCTGCCTTCAATTGCTTCTATAAAGGAAGCAGCCTAGTGATTTTGAACGATTCAAATACGGGTCTCATCACTTCCCAGATAGAGAGAGAAATCTGTCGGTCTCCTGCCCCTCAGCCTTGGAATGCACTGAAGTCTGAGTTTGGAAAGCCGTTGGATGTCGTCAACCAGCATCCACTAAGCTGAAGGCGGCTTTTCACTCTTTAAAAATACTGAATAAGAATTTTCTTAATAAATGAAAAGCCCGCTCCGAGTGTCTTATCAGCCTGAGGCAATCAGTATTATCCCAACTACTTTTTTTTTAAAATTACAAACTAATGTAATTCCAGCCACATGCCATACCCACCGTTGCTTTAAGTACTTTAAGCAGCCCTATTAACAGCCAAAGCCTGCTTTTTCCTAGACTTTGACATGCCTGGAGTCTCTCTAGTATTTTCTCAGGTGCAGCGGTTCTCAACCTTCCTAATGCTGTGACCCTTTAATAAGGTTGTGGTGATGCCCAACCATGAAATTATTTTCACTGCTACTTCATAACTAATTTTGCTACTGTTATGAATTGGGTGAACCCTGTGAAAGGGTTGGTCATTCGACCCCCAAAGGGATCACAACCCACAGGTTAAGAACCACTGGGGGATTAGGAGCCTCAGCATCTGCTTTGCTGGGGGCCATAGGAAAGGAGGTTGTGAGAGTTAGGAATTATGTCAACTAGACATTCTTGGGTAAGGGTAGGGGTGGAGCTCAACCTATCAATTACGTTGTAGCCTGATGACGACCCGTTGGTGTCATAAGCCTTTTTGTATAAGAGAGAGAGACTGAGCAGAGGTGAACTCTCTGACCCTTTGCCTTCTCCCAGAGCTGGGTTTCATTTGGTTCCTCCATCTGCTCTTGCATCATGCACCAATCTCAGGGGCTGTCATCGGACTACCAATGGATTCATTCAGCTGTATTTGGACCTCTGTATCCATCAGTCTGTGCCCCACTGTCTCTGCTTCATCATCCTGGTCCGGTTCCTCCATGTCCTACTGTGTTGCCTGACCAGGGGCTGTCAAAGGACTATTAGTGGTGGATTCATTTGGCTGAATTTGGATCTCTTCATCCACCAGCCGATGCCCCCTGCTGACTCTGCTTCATCATCCTGCTTTCTGTCCATCAGTTTCCTAGCGTCAGGAGAAGCCTGACTTGAACCAGACTGGATTTAACTATTTCTGTAACTGTGTAAGCCATTTCTTGATATAAATCTCTCTGTATATACAACCCATAACAAATGTTAGTGTTTGCTTCTCTAGAGGACCCAAGATCACACAGAGGTCATTCCTCTCCCGTGGGGGAGCAGATTCATGTTCGCTTATTTACAACATAAGAAAGAAATTATTCATAATATTACCATTTGGACAATTTCAATAAGAACGTCTCTCCTTCAGCCCCTCTCATCCCATACCTGTGAGATGACCAGTGTGAAGAAGTCAATAAGTATTCCTCCCATTTCCGTTGCTCTTTCATGTGTGCTGTATGGATGCAGATGCTTGCTGTCGCTGTCCGATGTACAGCAGCAGAACCTGGGCCAGTCCGGCCCCATCTTCATGATGGTCAAGCCTGCTGTGTGGCTAGTGTGTCATTCTGTTAGGTAGGCCAGCATAGGACTGGGGGATGTCCGTTAACGCGTGCCCAGAGGGTCAAGCTAGGG
>NW_022111369.1:67398010-67399124 GCF_000313985.2 Echinops telfairi | reverse complement strand
TCACATATAAATATATTTACATATGTACATGCCTTTAATTAGACCTCTATAAATGCCCTTTGCCTCCTAGTTGTTTCCTCTATTTCCTTTTACTTTCCTCTTGTCCCACTATTATGCTCAGCCTTCATTTGGGTTATAGTTATTCCTCTTGGTTATATTACCCTTGATCACGCCCTACCAGGCCTCCTACACCATTCTCACCACCGATTTGGATCACTTGTTGTTCCCTTGTCGAAGTAACCATCCTTATCTTGCCCACTCTATGGAGGCAGGAGGCTGAGACCTTGAGAGGTTAAGTTATATGAACCATTGTCTGAATTTCTTTGTACCCATGAGGGTGGCTTTAAAGAACTTATGTTTATTTTCCCACAGCTGTGGATTCCAAGGGTCTCTATCAGGATCTTGCTTGTGTTGGGTTTGCCAAAGGTAGTTTTTGGCATTCCTTGGTTGCTTGGTTTGTAGATAATATTCACGGGGCATCTGTTTTGCCCTGAGTATGTGTCTCTGTGCCTAATCTTTTAGAACTGAGAAGTGATTCTATTTAGAACCCCTTTGCTCTGGTATGATCTGATTAATATAACATAGAAAACCCTGTTTCTAAACAGAATTGCAGCCACGGGATAGGGGCTAGCATTTTGTAATGAAATGAGTTCTTTTATGGGGCAGTGAAAAAGAGGAAGGCCCTTAATCAGATGGATTGGCCCAGTGGCTTATAAAATGGACTCCAGCATTGGAGCAATGCTGACGATGGGCAAGGTTTCATTCTGTTGTGCATAGGGTTGCTATGAGTCAGAACGGACTCAAGGCACATAACAACAATAACAAAAACAAAAACAATGTGGCCTTTTGCCTAGGTTCTTTGAAAATAAGCTGAGAGATGTGGTTACACATTGGGCTGCAATCTGCAAAGTTGGCAGTTTGAAACCACCAGCTACTCCTTGAGAGAAAGACCGATGGGTCTCTGCATTCCCATAAAGAGTTGTAGTCTATAACCCTATTCTATAGGGTTGCTATGAGTCAGCATCAACTTGATGGCAACGAGTTTATTTTTGGGGGGAAGGGGGGTTCCGCTCAATTTGGTTCTAAAAAGATACCTTTGCTCTAATTTTGTACC